>NC_053391.1:697671246-697986770 GCF_905171765.1 Bufo bufo | reverse complement strand
AGTACCACTGCTATACCTAGTAGACATGTAAAAAAATAAAAATTGTCAGTTACATTTTCTGGTGAAATTCACCAATTTTTGGGTGTGATGTACCACTGCTATACCGAGTAGACAGTTAAAAAATAAAAATAAGGTGATGACGTGATGACATAGACAGAGTACGTCACGCTCTCCGTCCTCCCCGCGGTTCGGCTATCCCGCTATCCTGATCCCCCTGGCGTCTCCGCGGTGGTTCTCAGCCCTATCCTCCTTATGACCGGGGTATGTGCTGCTGCCCTGATTGCTGAATGTGTGTGGAGTTTGTCTTCAGATTCTGCCGATCCTCCCTTCTCCTCTCTGTACCGGTGTGACTAACCCTGCTGTGTATGTCTCGACTAGGGATGAGCGAACCCGAACTGTATAGTTCGGGTTCGTACCGAATTTTGGGGTGTCCGTGACACGGACCCGAACCCGAACATTTTCGTAAAAGTCCGGGTTCGGGTTCGGTGTTCGGCGCTTTCTTGGCGCTTTTTGAAAGGCTGCAAAGCAGCCAATCAACAAGCGTCATACTACTTGCCCCAAGAGGCCATCACAGCCATGCCTACTATTGGCATGGCTGTGATTGGCCAGTGCAGCATGTGACCCGGCCTCTATATAAGCTGGAGTCACGTAGCGCTGCACGTCACTCTGCTGATACAAGTGTAGGGAGAGGTTGCAGCTGCGACGTTAGGGCGAGATTAGGCAGATTAACTCCTCCAAAAGACTTCATTCTGTGATCGATCTCCAGCTGTGGATCATTGAAGTGCTGATATTGAATTGCTCACTTTTTTTAGGCTGCCCAGAGCGTTTTTATATCACTTTTTTCTGGGGTGATCGGCGGCCATTTTGTGACTTGTGGTGCGCCAGCACAAGCTACCACCAAGTGCATTTAACCATCAATAGTCTGGTTATTTTTTGGCCATATACTACATCAGGGGCAAGTTGAGCCTGAAACCCAGCACCTAAAAAATAGACCTGACATTTATATTCCTCCAAATCTGTACAGTTTTAGCTGGTCAAGTTATTTGTAGTGACCGTAAAAGCACAGTTTTTGTTCTGGGTTGAAAAACTATTCCCAAATTTGCCATTCTCAAAATTAGTAGTTTCTGCTGTATCAGACCTACTTTAAATCTATCCAAAAAAGGATATCTTAGATTCAAGGTGCGGATAGTGTCATTCTGAAAAACTTGACACACGCTACCGTGCAGATACAAGTCTAATTCTGTGATTAAAGGTATATCTGTCACACAGCGTGTAAAAAATAGGCCTCACATTTATATTCAACCAAATCTGTCGTTACTGCTGTGCGTGTATTAGTGTAATACGGTACCTAAATAGATAGCCAGACAGTGTTAGGTGTCTGTAAACAAAGGCCTGAATTTTAATTTAATACATTGGCCCGAATAATATTTTTCTTATTGTGGTGAACGGTAACAATGAGGAAAACAACTAGTAAGGGACGCGGACGTGGACATGGTCGTGGTGGTGTTAGTGGACCCTCTGGTGCTGGGAGAGGACGTGGCCGTTCTGCCACAGCCACACGTCCTAGTGTACCAACTACCTCAGGTCCCAGTAGCCAGCAGAATTTACAGCGATATTTGGTGGGGCCCAATGCCGTTCTAAGGATGGTAAGGCCTGAGCAGGTACAGGCATTAGTCAATTGGGTGGCCGACAGTGCATCCAGCACGTTCACATTATCTCCCACCCAGTCTTCTGCAGAAAGCGCACAGATGGCGCATGAAAACCAAGCCCATCAGTCTGTCACATCACCCCCATGCATATCAGGGAAACTGTCTGAGCCTCAAGTTATGCAGCAGTCTCTTATGCTGTTTGAAGACTCTGCTGCCAGGGTTTCCCAAGGGCATCCACCTAGCCCTTCCCCAGGGGTGGAAGAGATAGAATGCACTAACGCACAACCACTTATGTTTCCTGATGATGAGGACATGGGAATACCACCTCAGCACGTCTCTGATGATGACGAAACACAAGTGCCAACTGCTGCGTCTTTCTGCAGTGTGCAGACTGAACAGGAGGTCAGGGATCAAGACTGGGTGGAAGACGATGCAGGGGACGATGAGGTCCTAGACCCCACATGGAATGAAGCTCGTGCCACTGACTTTCACAGTTCGGAGGAAGAGGCAGTGGTGAGACCGAGCCAACAGCTTAGCAAAAGAGGGAGCAGTGGGCAAAATCAGAACACCCGCCGCCAAGAGACTCCGCCTGCTACTGACCGCCGCCATCTGGGACCGAGCACCCCAAAGGCAGCTTCAAGGAGTTCCCTGGCATGGCACTTCTTCAAACAATGTGCTGACGACAAGACCCGAGTGGTTTGCACACTGTGCCATCAGAGCCTGAAGCGAGGCATTAACGTTCTGAACCTTAGCACAACCTGCATGACCAGGCACCTGCATGCAAAGCATGAACTGCAGTGGAGTAAACACCTTAAAAACAAGGAAGTCACTCAGGCTCCCCCTGCTGCCTCTTCTGCTGCTGCCGCCTCGGCCTCTTCTGCTGCTGCCGCCACCTCGGCCTCTTCCTCCGCCTCTGGAGGAACGTTGGCATCTGCCGCCCAGCAAACATGGGATGTACCACCAACACCACCACCTGCGTCACCAAGCATCTCAACCATGTCACACGGCAGCGTTCAGCTCTCCATCTCACAAACATTTGAGAGAAAGCGTAAATTCCCACCTAGCCACCCTCGATCCCTGGCCCTGAATGCCAGCATTTCTAAACTACTGGCCTATGAAATGCTGTCATTCCGGCTGGTGGACACAGACAGCTTCAAACAGCTCATGTCGCTTGCTGTCCCACAGTATGTTGTTCCCAGCCGGCACTACTTCTCCAAGAGATCCGTGCCTTCCCTGCTCAACCAAGTGTCCGATAAAATCAAGTGTGCACTGCGCAACGCCATCTGTGGCAAGGTCCACCTAACCACAGATACGTGGACCAGTAAGCACGGCCAGGGACGCTATATCTCCCTAACTGCACACTGGGTAAATGTAGTGGCGGCTGGGCCCCAGGCGGAGAGCTGTTTGGCGCACGTCCTTCCGCCGCCAAGGATCGCAGGGCAACATTCTTTGCCTCCTGTCTCCTCCTCCTCCTACTCAGCTTCCTCCTCCTCTTCTTCCACCTGCTCATCCAGTCAGCCACACACCTTCACCACCAACTTCAGCACAGCCCGGGGTAAACGTCAGCAGGCCGTTCTGAAACTCATATGTTTGGGGGACAGGCCCCACACCGCACATGAGTTGTGGCGGGGTATAGAACAACAGACCGACGAGTGGTTGCTGCCAATGAGCCTCAAGCCCGGCCTGGTGGTGTGCGATAATGGGCGAAATCTCGTTGCAGCTCTGGGACTAGCCGGTTTGACGCACATCCCTTGCCTGGCGCATGTGCTGAATTTGGTGGTGCAGAAGTTCATTCGCAACTACCACAACATGTCAGAGCTGCTGCATAAAGTGCGGGCCGTCTGTTCGCGCTTCCGGCGTTCACACCCTGCTGCTGCACGCCTGTCTGCGCTACAGCGTAACTTCGGCCTTCCCGCTCACCGCCTCATATGCGACGTGCCCACCCGGTGGAACTCCACCTTGTATATGCTGGACAGACTGTGCGAGCAGCAGCAGGCCATAGTGGAGTTTCAGCTGCAGCACGCACGGTCAGTCGCACTGCGGAACAGCACCACTTCACCACCAATGACTGGGCCTCCATGCGAGACCTGTGTGCCCTGTTGCGCTGTTTCGAGTACTCCACCAACATGGCCAGTGGCGATGACGCCGTTATCAGCGTTACAATACCCCTTCTATGTCTCCTTGAGAAAACACTTAGGGCGATGATGGAAGAGGAGGTGGCCCAGGAGGAAGAGGAGGAAGAGAAGTCATTTTTAGCACTTTCAGGCCAGTCTCTTCGAAGTGACTCAGAGGGAGGTTTTTTGCAACACCAGAGGCCAGGTACAAATGTGGCCAGACAGGGCCCACTACTGGAGGAGGATGAGGACGAGGATGAGGAGGAGGTGGAGGAGGATGAGGATGAAGCATGTTCACAGCGGGGTGGCACCCAAAGCAGCTCGGGCCCATCACTGGTGCGTGGCTGGGGGGAAACACAGGATGATGACGATACACCTCCCCAGGGCCGCTGATAGAAATCATGGGGCCCCGTACAGCATACATGACGGGGCCCCCTTCAGCTCCACCCCCTGATCCCTCCTTCAGCCACACCCCTGGCCCCGCCCTTGGCCCCTCCCCAGACGCCGCCTTCTGTAAGCCCTGTAAGGCTTCATTCAGACGTCCGGATGCGTTTTGCGGATCCGATCCATCTATCAGTGGATCCGTAAAAATCATGCGGACGTCTGAATGGAGCTTTACAGGGGGTTGATCAATGACAGGGGGGTAATCAATGACAGGGGGGGTGATCAATGACAGGTTGGGTGATCAATGACAGGGGGGTAATCAATGACAGGGGGGTGATCAGGGAGTCTATATGGGGTGATAACCACAGTCATTGATCATGCCCCTGTAAGGCTTCATTCAGACGTCCGGATGCGTTTTGCGGATCCGATCCATCTATCAGTGGATCCGTAAAAATCATGCGGACATCTGAATGGAGCTTTACAGGGGGGTGATCAGGGAGTCTATATGGGGTGATCACCACAGTCATTGATCATGCCCCTGGAAGGCTTCATTCAGACGTCCGGATGCGTTTTGCGGATCCGATCCATCTATCAGTGGATCCGTAAAAATCATGCGGACGTCTGAATGGAGCTTTACAGGGGGTTGATCAATGACAGGGGGGTAATCAATGACAGGGGGGTGATCAGGGAGTCTATATGGGGTGATCAGGGGCTAATAAGGGGTTAATAAGTGACGGGGGGGGGTGTAGTGTAGTGTAGTGGTGCTTGGTGCTACTTTACTGAGCTACCTGTGTCCTCTGGTGGTCGATCCAAACAAAGGGGACCACCAGAGGACCAGGTAGCAGGTATATTAGACGCTGTTATCAAAACAGCGTCTAATATACCTGTTAGGGGTTAAAAAAAACACATCTCCAGCCTGCCAGCGAACGATCGCCGCTGGCAGGCTGGAGATCAACTCTCTTACCTTCCGTTCCTGTGAGCGCGCGCGCCTGTGTCCGCGCGTTCACAGGAAATCCCGGCTCACGCGAGATGACGCGTATATGCGTCGCTGAGCACAGGGCTGCCACCTCCGGAACGCGAATCTGCGTACAGCGGTCCGGAGGTGGTTAATTGGTTATGTCGAGGCTGCCCGGGCCCCCCTGCCAGCCGGGCCCGGTACAACTGGGCCAGCTGTACTGGCCTATCAGCGGCCCTGCACCTCCCACAGAGGACAGCTTGTCCTTACCTCTGGGCAGCCTGGCACACATCAGCGACTACATGCTGCAGTGCCTGCGCAACGACAGCAGAGTTGCCCACATTTTAACGTGTGCGGACTACTTGGTTGCCACCCTGCTGGATCCCCGGTACAAAGACAATGTGCCCACCTTACTTCATGCACTGGAGTGTGATAGGAAGATGCGCGAGTACAAGCGCACGTTGGTAGACGCGCTACTGAGAGCATTCCCAAATGTCACAGGGGAACCAGTGGAAGCCCAAGGCGAAGGCAGAGGAGGAGCAAGAGGTCGCCAACGCAGCTGTGTCACGGCCAGCTCCTCTGAGGGCAGGGTTAGCATGGCAGAGATGTGGAAAAGTTTTGTCACCACGCCACAGCTAACTGCACCACCACCTGATACGGAACGTGTTAGCAGGAGGCAACATTTCACTAACATGGTGGAACAGTACCTGTGCACACCCCTCCACGTACTGACTGATGGTTCGGCCCCATTCAACTTCTGGGTCTCCAAATTGTCCACGTGGCCAGAGCTAGCCTTTTATGCCTTGGAGGTGATGGCCTGCCCGGCGGCCAGCGTTTTGTCTGAACGTGTATTCAGCACGGTAGGGGGCGTCATTACAGACAAACGCAGCCGCCTGTCTACAGCCAATGTGGACAAGCTGACGTTCATAAAAATGAACCAGGCATGGATCCCACAGGACCTGTCCATCCCTTGTGCAGATTAGACATTAACTACCTCCCCTTAACCATATATTATTCTACTCCAGGGCACTTCCTCATTCAATCCTATTTTTATTTTCATTTTACCATTATATTGCGGTGTAACCCAAAGTTGAATGAACCTCTCCTCTGTCTGGGTGCCGGGGCCTAAATGTGTGACAGTGGCCTGTCCCAGTGATGGGTGACGTGTAGCCTGATTCTCTGCTATGACATGAAGACTGATTCTGTGCTGACATGAAGCCAGATTCTCTGTTACGCGACCTCTCTCCTCTGCCTGGGTGCCTGGGCCTAAATATGTGACAGTGGCTTGTTCCAGTGGTGGGTGACGTGAAGCCTGATTCTCTGCTATGTCATAAAGACTGATTCTCTGCTGACATGAAGCCTGAATCTCTGTTATGGGACCTCTCTCCTCTGCCTGGGTGCCGGGGCCTAAATATGTGACAGTGGCCTGTTCCAGTGGTGGGTGACGTGAAGCCTGATTCTCTGCTATGACATGAAGACTGATTCTGTGCTGACTTGAAGCCAGATTCTCTGTTACGGGACCTCTCTCCTCTGTCTGGGTGCCAGGGCCTAAATGTGTGACATTGGCCTGTTCCAGTGGTGGGTGACGTGAAGCCTGATTCTCTGCTATGACATGAAGACTGATTCTGTGCTGACATGAAGCCCGATTCTCTGTTACGGGACCTCTCTCCTCTGTCTGGGTGCCAGGGCCTAAATGTATGACAGTGGCCTGTTCCAGTGGTGGGTGACGTGAAGCCTGATTCTCTGCTATGACATGAAGACTGATTCTCTGCTGACATGAAGCCTAAATCTCTGTTATGGGACCTCTCTCCTCTGCCTGGGTGCCTGGGCCTAAATATGTGACAGTGGCCTGTTCCAGTGGTGGGTGACGTGAAGCCTGATTCTCTGCTATGACATGAAGACTGATTCTCTGCTGACATGAAGTCTGAATCTCTGTTATGGGACCTCTCTCCTCTGCCTGGGTGCCTGGGCCTAAATATGTGACAGTGGCCTGTTCCAGTGGTGGGTGACGTGAAGCCTGATTCTCTGCTATGACATGAAGACTGATTCTGTGCTGACATGAAGCCAGATTCTCTGTTACGGGACCTCTCTCCTCTGTCTGGGTGCCTGGGCCTAAATATGTGACAGTGGCCTGTTCCAGTGGTGGGTGACGTGAAGCCTGATTCTCTGCTATGACATGAAGACTGATTCTCTGCTGACATGAAGCCTGAATCTCTGTTATGGGACCTCTCTCCTCTGCCTGGGTGCCTGGGCCTAAATATGTGACAGTGGCCTGTTCCAGTGGTGGGTGACGTGAAGCCTGATTCTCTGCTATGACATGAAGACTGATTCTCTGCTGACATGAAGCCTGAATCTCTGTTATGGGACCTCTCTCCTCTGCCTGGGTGCCTGGGCCTAAATATGTGACAGTGGACCGTTACAGTGGTGGGTGACGTGAAGCCTGATTCTCTGCTATGGCATGAAGACTGATTCTCTGCTGACGTGAAGCCAGATTCTCTGCTATGGGACCTCTCTCCAATTGATATTGGTTTATTTTTATATATTTTCTTTTTATTTTAATTCATTTCCCTATCCACATTTGTTTGCAGGGGATTTACCTACATGTTGCTGCCTTTTGCAGCCCTCTAGCTCTTTCCTGGGCTGTTTTACAGCCTTTTTAGTGCCGAAAAGTTCGGGTCCCCATTGACTTCAATGGGGTTCGGGTTTGGGACGAAGTTCGGGTCGGGTTCGGATCCCGAACCCGAACATTTCCGGGAAGTTCGGCCGAACTTCTCGAACCCGAACATCCAGGTGTTCGCTCAACTCTAGTCTCGACCGACGGGCCGCTGGACGGGCTGCTGGACTTCACCTGGGAGTTCTGTTGACCTCCCCCCCTATACCTGACCTCATCTCCGTGTCTCCAGTTTCTGCCGATCCGCTTCCCCTCCTTCCCGCTACCGCTGTGACTAACCTCGTTGTGATCGTGACTAACCCCGCTGCGATTGACGGGCTGCCGGACGGACTTCGCCTGGGGGCTTTGCCCGATCCCCTCGTTATATTTGATCTCCTCCTCGTGCCTCCAGATTTTGTTGACCCTTCTCCCTCTGCACTGCTGGGACTAACCTTATTAACCTTACTAACCTTGCTGTGATCACTTCGGCTGACGGGCTGTTGGAGACTGTGGTCTCTCCTCTCTGGTTGTTGGTGTGTCTCCTGGCTCTCCAGCCCTGGTCGGCGACAGCGTTTTCCGTGTGGACGGTCGGGGAGCGTTGAGAGCGGTGAGACTGTTCCTTTTTTGCCTCCTTTTGCCTCCCCTATGTCCTCTCCCTTTGATGCTAGTTATTAGTTAAAACTGCTTCATTATCCTACAATATATTCAAGGGCTTATTGTTACCCATCCTTACTGTTGAGGAAAAAAGTGAGGTGGCTATAAAGGCAAAATAAAAGAAAATTTTTGATACAAATATAAAAGGAATAAAACTACAAAGCATAAAGTGTAAAGTAAAAAAAGAGAAAAAAGGGGAGATAGAGCAGAAGGGAAAAAGGAAGAAAAAAAAAGGGGAAAAGAGAAAAGGAAAGAAAGAAGGAAAGAGACGAAGAAAAAAGAAAGAAGAAAGGGGAGGAAGGAAAAAGAAAAGAGGAGAGGAGAGAAAGGAAGGAAGGGGAGAAGAAAGAGAGAAAGAAAAGAAAAGGAAAAAGAAAAAAAAAAGAACATAAAAGGAGAGAAAAAGGGGAAAGGAAAAGAGGAAAGCAGAAGGCAAAGGAGGAAGGGAAAAAGAAAAGAAAAAAAAGAAGAAGGGAGAGGAAAAGGGAAAGGAAGAGAAAGAGAAGGGAAGGGGAAAAGAAAAAAAAAAAAAAGAGAAAGATAAAAGGATATACAGGAACAGGGCATGGCTCCAAAAGCTAGCAGGCGCTCGGTCGACCTCTCCGGTCAGAAACCGGGGTCAAAAACTTTTGAAACAACAAAAATAGACCAGTTCCTGAGGTCTCCGAGGGTTAATACAAGGGGCGGACAAAAGGAACTTGTCGCTAAAAAAAATGACGACTCTGAGGTGTCTGAGATAGAACCACAAAAAGCCTCCAGATACCCTGAAGAGGAAGATGGTATAATGGGGGAAGTTATCCCTAATGACAACTCCTCTCCGCTAGAAGAAATATTGCTAGCGGTTAAACAAAATGGGGATTTAATACAGGCTGTTACAACCCAACTTGGGTTTATCCAAGTTGATGTGGGACTAATAAAAGATGATTTGTCAAAAATGCGAGACAGAGTTAACAATCTTGAGAGCTCCGTTGCCCTGATACAGAACGAATCCCAAAAAACAAACTCTGAAGTCTCCACACTTAAATTAGAGTGCAACCTTCTGAAGAAAAAGGTGGTGGACCTTGAGGATAGATCACGAAGATATAACGTGAGAATAATAGGGATCCCAGAGGGTGCTGAAGAGAAGAATTCAACCCAATTCATACAGAAGTTAATCTTTGAGAATTTTGGGAAGGACTCGTTCTCCCCACTGTTTATGATAGAAAGAGCTCATCGGGTCCCAGGGGGTAAACCAATCCCAGGGAGACAACCTCGGACACTTCTTGTTAAGTTACTGGCCATAGGGGATAAAGATATGTTATTGAGAAGGGAGAGGGAATGCTCACCGGTTGTATATAATGGTAATAGATTGGCCTTTTTTCCAGATTTCTCAAAAGACATACAAGAAAAGAGACGCACATTTATGATGGTTAAAAAGAGGCTAAGAGAAAGGGGTATTAAATATTCTCTTATGTTCCCAGCAAAATTGCGGATCATTTTCAATGACAAAATCCTATTTTTTGATACCCCAGATGAAGCCGCGGACTGGCTTGAACGAAACGATCTGTGACTTAATCGTTTTAGGATTTGGTGGGAATAATAATTGTTATAAGGGGCTTATACCCTCAATTCTCTTTTTTTCCACTTCTTAATAGGGATGGCCGAGTGGGGGGAGTGTGGGAGGGATGGTCATAGGAGAGAAATCCACTACAATATGTGGTGGATTACCTGTACGGGGGGGTGGGGTTTGGGGTGGGGTCGGGCTGTGGTGCGTCTAAATTGTTTTCCTTTTTCTTTTTTTTTTTCCTCTTGCCCCACCTAACCGCTTTTGATAATGTCGACTAGAATTATTGCCTGGAATATACATGGTTTGGCGGAACAGAGGAAAAAGACAAGCGGTTTTTGATTTGACACAGGTCCACTTACCAGCAATAGTATGCTTGTTAGAAACCCATCTCACTGAAGAGACCTCTAGGGTGGTCGGTAGGGGATGGGCTGCGCATACGTATCACTCTACTTTTTCCAGTTACTCCAGAGGTGTTATTGTTTTTATACATAGATTGATTGATTTCGTTTGTGAGGCATCCTCTGTCGACCAGCAGGGGAGATTTATCTTCCTATATTGTAGGTTAAGGGGGAAGACATGTATTTTGGCTTTTGTCTTCATTCCACCGCCATTGTCCTTTTCGGTTCTTAATTCTTTGTTTTTATTTATGGATAAATGGCCAGAGTGTCCAGCATTGATTATTGGTGATTTCAACTGTGTCATTAATCCTCTACGTGATAGGGTCTCTACGAGTGTCAGGGGAGATAGTCCGGTCCAGGGGTCTCCCCTGGCACAGTTTTGCTTGGAGGCTGGTTTTGAAGATCTCTGGGGATATTTAGGACAGGGGAAAAGGGCTTTTTCATGCTTTAGTAAAGCAGGTAAATCTATGTCTAGAATAGATCTTGCACTGATAAGTAGTAAACATGTGAAACTGGTAAAGCGAATGAAATATGAAACGAGGTCAATATCGGACCATTCACCGCTACTCCTCGAACTCTGCCTAATCCAGGAAAGACACACACAAAAACCACCGTTTAGATTAAACCCTTACTGGTTATCAGTAATAAAGACACATGAAATAATCCAGAATGAAATTGGCTGATTTTAGGATAATAACCATGGCTCAGCAAAAATTCAAGTGGTATGGGACACCTTTAAGGCGTATATGAGGGGAATGATGGTTAGTAATATCGCGAACCTCAGAAAGGAGTACGGGAAAAAACTGAAAAATCTAGAAGAACTTGCATCACTGGCGACAGAATCCTTCTAAATGAATAAGACGGAGGAGAATAGGGAAAGTATGCAAAGAGCCACACAAGTATATTCTAACTTCTTATTGGATAAGGCCAACAGACCCTTTTTTTTAAGGGGCAAAAATATTTTACGGAGTCAGGGCGACCTGGTAAACTTTTGTCCAGAGTGATCTCAAGCCAGCAATCTAAAAAATATATAGATAATGTTCGACTGGTTAATGGTAGGATGGTTAGTGGACAGGGTCCTGTAGAGAAGGCCTTTCTGGACTATTTCCTGGATTTGTATAAAGCCGAATCTAAGATCACAGATGATAAGATGGATTCTTATCTTGATGGGATCGCTTTTCCAACTATTACTGAGGCGCAAAAGAAAGCACTTGAACTAGAGGTCTCAATTCAGGAACTTGAGGGAGCTATTAAACTATGCTCAGCCAACTCAACCCCTGGTTCAGATGGACTCCCATATGAATTTTATAGTAAATATGGGGACTGTATTCTCCCCAGACTGCTGGAGGTCTTTTCTGAATCAGTGGAGGATGGAAAGTTGCCAGATTCAATGATGGAAGCTGTAATAACATTAATTCCAAAAAAGGCAAGGATCCTCTAGATCTAGAATCTTATAGACCAATCTCACTGCTTAATGCAGATGTAAAGCTTCTTGCGAGGGTTCTGGCCACAAGGCTTTCTAGGGTTATTTCCTCTATCGTCCATCCGGACCAGAACGGCTTTATTCAAAACAAGGGCACCCATCATAATCTGCATCGGCTCTTTTCCAATATACAGGCCCCTGGGGGGACCGCTCGCTCCATCCTGTCATTGGATGCCTCTAAGGCCTTCGACAGGGTGGAGTGGCGCTTCCTCTGGAAGGTTCTGGCAAGGATGGGCTTTGGGGAAAAATTTATAGGTATTCTCAAACTATTGTATAGATCTCCAAGGGCAAAATTAAGTCTTAATGGGATCCTGAGTAGTAGTATTGATTTAAATAGAGGTACGCGGCAGGGCTGCCCACTATCCCCATTGTTATTTGATATTTATATTGAACCCCTTGCGATGGCTATTAGGCAGGACGATCAGGTTAAAGGATTTGGTACGTTAGGAGTGCAAGACCGTATCTCCTTATATGCGGACGATGTCCTTTTCTTTATAGACCACACGGAAATAACTCTTCCTAGAATTATTCAAATGGTTAAATCATTTGGTGAGGTGTCCGGCCTTCTTATAAACTGGTCTAAGACCAGTTTGATGCCAATAGACCCCCTGCCACAGAATGAGGTTCTTGTGACACAGCTGGACATCGTTGACACTTTTCAATACTTGGGTTTGATTCTATCACCCCGGGTTGAAAATTTTGTACAACCTAACTTGATCCCCATAATGGTAAGGATTAGAGCTAAAATAGGGATCTGGCTGAGACTTCCCCTATCTAGAGCTGACCGAGTTTCATTGGTTAAAATGGTGATATTACCACAACTTCTTTATGTGCTTAGGAATACACCTATTTGGATACAAGACAAGTACTTTAAACTCATGGAAAGAATAATTAATGATTTAATATGGGGAAGAAAACGAGTTCGGATAAAGTTGGAATATTTGTATAAATCATTGGAGTGCGGGGGTTTAAATCTCCCTTACTTCAAAGGCTATTTTATTGCAGCCCAGCTATTGATGTGCTACGAATCAGAAAACAGTGCATTGTTGGGGAAGTTGGTAGCTAGTTACGCTCATAATAATATATTTACCCTGTTGGAATCCGGGTTACTGAAGAGCTATGAGCGGGGCTACAGAGAGACTATAAAACTACTCCTGAAAGTGTGGGCTACTACTAGGACATGGTTGAAGGTAAAGGGTTCACTTACGTTCACGCCTCTTTGGCACAATGTGCACTTACAAAGGCTAGATGATAGTGCAGTGGACATATTTTGGCAAAAGAATAAAATTTTGTATATTTCACAGGTAGTAAAGGATAGAGACATTAAGCCATTTATAGAGATGACACATAATATAGAAAACTTTTCATGGCTTAGATATTTTCAATTGCGTTCAGTACTATCTAGTCTGGACGATAAACTGGTGCTGGATATAGATAGTTCATCCTTCCTGAATGACTGGACAGGGAGGACACGGCCTAGAATGAAGATTTCAAATATATATAAGCTATTACTCAAGGCACGGTTTAGTGATATACAGTCACCAGGACAAAGAGCGTGGGAGGTGGATTGTCCGAATTTACAACCAGAAGGGTGGGAGAATACGGAATTTACGTTCACTATCCCAGAACTTCAACCATGTTTTAGTACAATTTTATATTTGCCACAGATTATATATCACTCCTTTATGGATGAATAAATGTGGACTAAGAGACACGTCTAACTGCCCTAAATGCGACACTTCAGGAGCGGACTATCTTCATATGATCTGGACCTGCCCAGAACTTATAAATTATTGGAATACCATCAATAATTTTATTATGTATAAACTAAAAATACGAATGCCTTTTGAACCACAAGTATTCTTGCTTAATGATCTCTCCAAAATAAATAATCATAAGTATCAAAAGATTTTCCTGGGTAGGATACTGATGTTGGCCAGAGTGTTGGTCGGTCGGACCTGGTTTGCTCGATATACTCCAGATATAAATATATGGATAAACCTAATTGATAAGGTAAAAAAACTATGAGAAAATCATGTATAAACAGAGGGGAGCTGAGGAGAAGTGGACTAAGATATGGGGTGGTTGGAGGACTTGATTAGTTGTGATAAATTTTTTTCTCTTTTTTTTTTTTTTTTGACGCACCACAGGTAGGGGGAGGGGGGTGGGTGTAGGGAATTAGGGAAAAAAACAACTCTTATTTGTATTTTTCCTTGCATTGTAATTTGTTTGATATACCAATTAATAAAGATAATTATTTAAAAAAAAAAAAAAAAAATGTCAGTTACATTTTCAGTTGAAATTCAACAATTTTTGGGTGTGATGTACCACTGCTATACGTAGTAGACAGGTTAAAAAAAAATAATAATTCTGTTACATTTTCTGGTGAAATTCACCAATTTTTGGGTGTGATATACAACTACTATACCGAGTAGACAGGTTAAAATAAATAAATAAATGTCTGTTACATTTTTGGGTGAAAATCACAAATTTTTGGGTGTAATATACCCCTCCTCTACCTAGTTGACAGCTTAATAAATTTCAATAATTTTTCTTTCACATTTTCGGGTGACAATAAACAATTGTTTTCTGTCATAGACCCCTGCTCTAACAAGTAGACAGGTTAATACATTTCTGTAATTTTTCTGTTACATTCTTGGGTTGACATTATACAATTTTAGACGTGAATAAACCCCTGCTCTGCATAGGTGACAGGGAATACAATTTCAGAAATGTTTCTTTAATTGATGCGCGCCACCTCCTTTGATTCAATGCTTAAACTTTAACAAGTTGTACCACATTTGCGCTTCAATACTTTGTCCCACATTTCCACTTTACTCTATTGGCCCACATTTGGGCTTCTGTAATTTGTCCCACATTTGCGCCTCAATAACTTTTCCCAGATTTCCGCTTTACTCTTTTGCCCCACATTTGGGCTTCTGCAATTTGTCCCACATTTGCGCCTCAATAACTTTTTTCATATTTCCGCTTTACTCTTTTGGCCCACATTTAAGCTTCCGTAATTTGTCCCACATTTGCGCCTCAATAACTTTTCCCATATTTCCGCTCGATCCCAATTTTTTAAAATAAATTTACCTCCCTTAAATTTGGTCTCTTTTTCTCACACTCCCTCTCCAGCGTGGAACCCTGATTCGCCGATAACCGTGATCAACATGGTTGATAGAGAAGATATCCAAATGGATGATGGATGTCACTGGGGCACCTCTACATAGGTGACAGGAACATAAATTTAAAAAAATCGTCAATTACATTGTCAGGTAACATTTTTCAAATTTTGCCGGATAGAAACCCCTGCTCTGCATAGTTGACAGGGAATAAAATTTTATAAATTCTTCATTAATTAATGCGCGCCACATCCTTTTATTCAATGCTTAAACTTTGAAAAGTTGTCCCACTTTTACACTTTAATAATTTGTCCCATATTTCCGCTCTATAATTTTAAATTTGAAAAAATTTATCCTCCCTTGGATGAGGTCTCTCTTTCTCAAGCTCCCTCTCCAGCCTGGAACCCTGATTTCCCGCCACCCGTGATCACCATGGTAGGTGCAGAAAAGAACATCGAAAGTTGATAGAGCAGATATCCAAATGGATGGTGAACATCACGGGGACGTGCGACATGGTGGGGCAGTAAGTATGCACACGCCTACACGTACTGACTGACAGGGGTCAGCCCCTGCAACTTCTGGGTCTCTAAATTGGGCACATGGCCTGAGCCCTTTACCCCTTGGAGGTGCTGGCCCGCCCTGCAGCCGATGTATTGTCTGAACGTGTGTTTAGCACGACTGGAGGGGGTTATCACAGGTTATATTTCCCAATGTTTTGGGGTGTACCCTAATTTAAAAAAATATAAATAAATGTAAAACCAAAAAGCAGTGTAGGCTACCTCCTCCTCCACCGCCGCTTCCACCTACACTGCCACATCCACCGCCTCCTCAACCTCCTACTCAATATGTACCTCGTCCTCCTAGATCAAGATTATTATTTTAAATTTTTACGTATTTTATGTTATTTAAAGTCATTTCCCTATCCACATTTGTTTGCAGAGCACTTGCCATGCTCTTAACCACATTTTGATGCCATTTGCAGCCCTCTAGCCCTTTCCATGACATTTTTACAGCCATTTTAGTGCTTAAAAGTTCTGGTCCCCATTGACTTTAATAGGGTTCGGGGTCGAGTTCGGGTCAAGTTCGGGTCCCGATCTCTAACTTTTTTCTGAAGTTCGGCCGAACCCGTCGAACCCGAAAATTCAGGTGTCTGCTCAACTCTAATAGTTATATCTACTGAGCTGTGTGGGGTACATTTTTTGCGGGACAATCTGTAGTTTTTAATGATACAATTGGAGTGTGTGTGACTTTTTGATCACATTATATTATATTTCTTTGGGTAAGAGAAGTGAAGAAAAAATGGTAAATTGGCTATTTTGACCCTTTTTTCCGTTACGCAATTCGTCATATTGGAAAAATATTTTTATATTTTAATAGTACGGGCATTTTCAGTCGCCTTGATTCCCATGATGTTTATATTTTTTGTTATTTATGTATTTTTTTTTTTTATTCTACGGAAAGGGAGGTGAATTAAACTTTTATACTTTTAAAAAAATTTATGTTTATATTTTTAACAGCTTTTTTAAAAACTTTTTAATGATTTTGAAGCTCGTATTTGAGCCTACAAAATCCAATATTTTTTTTTTTATTCTGAACAACCATGAATTTTTTTAATATTCATTAATTGTTCAGAATTGCTTATTTCTTATGTTGGCCTACCACCTGCTGACCAAAATAAGAATTGCAGATTTAATGCCCTAGGTCACTGATAGGCAAACTGCGGCTCTCCAGCTGTCGCAAAACTACAACTTCCACCATGCCCTGCTGTAGGCTGAAAGCTGTATGCAGTCTTTGCATGCTGGGAGTTGTAGTTCTGCAACAGCTGGAGAGCCGCAGTTTGCCTATCACTGCCCTAGGTCTCTTCAGCAAGACCCAGTGCATTAAAATCAATCAATTACCGGCATCCTCATTGGCTGCAGAGGATGCCGGTAAGAAGCCCAGAAGCATAAGCTTCAGGGTTTTTGACCCTTTAGATGCCATGATCTCACTTGAGCATGGCATCTACAGGCTTTACTGACTGCGATCAGCATTATTGCCGATTGCGGTCATTAACCGCGGGTCTTTGCTATTTGAAACAGCGCAATGTTTGCCCGTCGCTTTATCGCTGTACATGTACGGCGCTAGTAGCAAATGGTTAAATAAATACTTGTGATTGGATTATATTAAAATTTATGGCTAAAGGGGGAGGTGGTTAGACCCCTCCCAATATACAACTAATAAAATTGACTCTGCGGGCGTTGTCGGCAGAGAATCCTTTCACCAGCAAAGTGTCTAGGTTTTGATTCTTAGGTCGACCGCATCCCCTTGCACATAGGGGAGAACTTATTAACTAATTTAAATCCCACAGACAAGCGAGGTGCAGTCCCCTAAATTGCAGCAACGTGTTTTTTTTTTAGAATACAGAAGATATAGTGGCTCACCTGTTAAGCGACTAGGGTTAGGTGCTCTAAGTCGTGCCTGACTCACCCGGTCAGAAAACATATAAAAGAAGATAGATGCTGTATAAAGACCGGCACTCTGAATCTGAGGTCACGCAGAGAGTTGCATATATATAATTTACTGGTTAATATAAAAACACACAAGTCAAATGATATAAAGTAAAATAAAATCAGATATATAAGGTATTGATTGTAGAACCAACTACAATGTAATCACCTGAAAAGAAAAATATACAATAATGTACATAAAATAAAACGATATATTGTACTATTTCTCTGACATTATGGACCAAATTTCAGTCCGCATCAGATCTGTCTGTACTCGCCTCCGTCTTTTGTGGCCAACATGTGGCACTATAATATTGCCATGAATTTAATGTTCATTGATTTACATAAATTTGCAACACTGTAAGGTAAGTCATTGTTACTTTTTGGAGCAAGTTCGATATCACCACAAGATGGCAGCAAGAGCTAGAACAAGATGTCCAGTGCAGACTGTATCCCGACTCACTCCAGGTGCGTTCATAACAGATGGGATTATCAAGATTGTGTCAGCAGGTTCCATCAACTGCCTGCCCTGAGGAAGTGGTAACCACTGAGGTAGAAGTCGGGAATAGACTTCGAAACGCGTCTGGTGTAATGACCTGATACAATACCCGTACACCCTGTTCTGAGACAAGAAAATACCTTTTCAGGTGATTACATTGTAGTTGGCTCTACAATCAATACCTTTACATTTTAGGGGAATTATATATCTGATTTTATTTTACTTTATATCATTTGACTTTCTTTGTGTTTTTATATTACCCTGTAAATTATATATATATACAACTCTCTGCGTGACCTCAGATTTAGAGTGCCGGTGTTTTTTGTTTTTTTTCTTTGCTTGATTTCATTTAGTATAGTGTCATCATAAACTGCAGGTTTGGAAGTTCTATTTATTTTGTGCTCCCTTTCTGTATACTACATATTTATTTAGTCCTATTCAGAGAAGAGTAGAGCTGCCACCCCATCATTCCCACCATGATCCTGATATTAGGGAGGGGGGGGGGGTGCACAGTGGATAAAATACAAATAAATAACTAAACAAAATAACAAAAAATACGAACAAAGCCATTAGCGCACACTGCAGAATCCATGACCTCTATATCTCCTATGTAGATACAGCGGAAAGAATGTAATAAAAGGAATATATAATATAAAAGCCGAAAAACTTCCTGGATATAAAAAATAACATAGGAAATCCATAAAATAAAGTCTCATTTATCACAGAGAAAAAGACACAAAAATTCATGACATAGCCGGATAAAAAAAAATGCTTTCAAAGTGGCAAACGGCCCAGTCTTGAGTCTCCTTCGGAAAGACGCCTTCCTGTAATGTCGGATTAGACACTGTACGGCGTTGCGCTGTGTACAGTACGTGTCCGGTGTAAAACTCACTACACCAGGCATCCTCAACCTGCGGCCCTCCAGCTGTTGTAAAACTACAACTCCCACCATGCCCTGCTGTAGGCTGATACCTGTAGGCTGTTCGGGCATGCTGGGAGTTGTAGTTTTGCAACAGCTGGAGGGCCGCAGTTTGAGGATGCCTGCACTACACTGCGTAAACACAGCACTGCAGATAAAGTGATCATTCCACATTCCTTAAAGGGCTATTCCCATCTTGCTAAATCAGCCAGAGCTGCAGTTACAGCAGAATTCACTTCCAAGGCTGGGCGGGCTTAGGCAGCTAGAGTGAAGGCCGGCCACGCCTCCTTATGACATCACACTGAGAGCTGAGTCCTGCGTGCTCCTTCATGTGGATAGGGTGAGTCATCAGTCTGGCAGCCTGCAGTGTGTGAGGCCCCTCCCCCTGCTGGGGAATCGTCACTCAGAGAGCACTGGTCAGTTTATTTACACAGTAAAAGGTCACTGTCCTGCAGTCGAATACAGTTTTACACATAGAACCTATCTTATCTTTTACAAATCCATTCTGTGCAGCAAAACAATAATTCACTACTATACATTAGCCCACAAGCATGTCCGCCAGTAGCCATATGATCTGTGCTTTTGACTCCCATAAAACATGACCATCCCCCACCACCCAGCACTGATGCAGATTTTTCCAATACAGCTCTACTACAGTTGTGTATAAACCATAGACCTTTTATCAGTATAGATGCATATACAGCTCTGCTACATCGATCTTCTCCTCCCCAACCAGCACTGTGTCAGATCTGCTTCATCAGTTGTGTTTCTCTATTCCAACAACACTTTGTCTGAACTCCCGCATATACAGCTCTGCTACATCAGTGTGTTTCTCTATTCCATCCAGCACTGTGTCAGGTCTGCGGCATATACAGCTCTGCTACATCAGTGTGTTTCTCTATTCCATCCAGCACTGTGTCAGGTCTGCGGCATATACAGCTCTGCTACATCAGTGTGTTTCTCTATTCCAACAACACTTTGTCTGAACTCCCGCATATACAGCTCTGCTACATCAGTGTGTTTCTCTATTCCATCCAGCACTGTGTCAGGTCTGCGGCATATACAGCTCTGCTACATCAGTGTGTTTCTCTATTCCATCCAGCACTGTGTCAGGTCTGCGGCATATACACCTCTGCTACATCTATCTTCTCCTCCCCAACCAGCACTGTGATAGATCTGCGGCATATACAGCTCTGCTACATCTATCTTCTCCTCCCCAACCAGCACTGTGTCAGATCTGCGGCATATACAGCTCTGCTACATCTATCTTCTCCTCCCCAACCAGCACTGTGTCAGATCTGCGGCATATACAGCTCTGCTACATCAGTGTGTTTCTCTATTCCATCCAGCACTGTGTCAGGTCTGCGGCATATACAGCTCTGCTACATCAGTGTGTTTCTCTATTCCATCCAGCACTGTGTCAGGTCTGCGGCATATACAGCTCTGCTACATCAGTGTGTTTCTCTATTCCATCCAGCACTGTGTCAGGTCTGCGGCATATACACCTCTGCTACATCAGTGTGTTTCTCTATTCCATCCAGCACTGTGTCAGGTCTGCGGCATATACAGCTCTGCTACATCAGTGTGTTTCTCTATTCCATCCAGCACTGTGTCAGGTCTGCGGCATATACACCTCTGCTACATCTATCTTCTCCTCCCCAACCAGCACTGTGATAGATCTGCGGCATATACAGCTCTGCTACATCTATCTTCTCCTCCCCAACCAGCACTGTGTCAGATCTGCGGCATATACAGCTCTGCTACATCTATCTTCTCCTCCCCAACCAGCACTGTGTCAGATCTGCGGCATATACAGCTCTGCTACATCAGTTGTGTTTCTCTATTCCAACAACACTTTGTCTGAACTGCCACATATTCAGCTATGCTACATCTGTCTATTGATCTCTCCCCCAAGCACATACAGCTCTGCTACATCTGTCTTCCCCCTCCCCCACAAGCACTGTCGCTGAACAGCTTTCAATACAGCTCTGCCACTAAATAAAATTGTCCCCGTGTCCCTGCACTCTCCTCCGATCGCTCCAATGCACACCCCCTCTATGCGCAGCTGGATCCAGATTCCGTGCTGCATACATTTTTTCCAGTATGGGATAACTGTTGGATTGGTACTAATTTGGGGGACATATGCCGATCGCTTGGTATTACACTTTTTGTGATGTAAGGTGACAAAAAATGGCTTTTTTGGCACAGTTTTTTTTAATGGTGTTCACCTGAGGGGTTTGGTCATGTGATATTTTTATAGAGCAGGTTGTTTCGCACACGGTGATACCTAATATGTGTACTTTTTTATTTATTTCACTTTAACACAATAATAGCATTTTTGAAACAAAAAAAATTGATTTTAATATCTCCGTGTTCTGAGAGCTATAGTTTTTTTTAATATTTTTTGAGTGATTTTCTTATGTAGGGGCTAATTTTTTGCTGGATGAGGTGACGGTTTTATTGGTACTAAATTGTGGGACATACGCCTTTTTGAGCACTTGACGTTGCACTTTTTGTGATGTAAGGTGACAAAAATGGCTTTTTTGGCATTGCTTTTATTTTTATTTTTTTACAGTGTTCATCTGAGGGGTTAGTTCATGGGATATTTTTATAGAGCTGATTTTTACAGACGCGGTGATACCTAATATGTCTATTTTATTTATTTGTTTCTATTTTTAAAATTTTTTAATTACTTGGGATTTTTTTTACATGTGAAACCTTTATTTTATTTTTTATAAAACACTTTATTTTTTATTTAATACTTTTTTCATTTTTTTTCTTTTACTCAGACCCACTTGGTTCTTGAAGATCCAGTGGGTCTGATGCCTCTATAATACAATGCATTACACTGTATAGTGTACTGCAGTGTATTTTCTATTACACTTAGCCTGGTCAGGCTCCTTTCTTCCTAGCAAGAGCCTGATCAGGCTTAGGGTACTTTCACACTAGCGGCAGGACAGCCTGTCGGATCTGTCCTGCCGCTATTTCGCTGTGCCGCCTCTCCGTCCTGGCAGTGCGCTGTGAGAGGCCGTCGGACGAAAAAGTTGGACCTGTAGTACTTTTTGTCCGGCGGCCTCTCGCCGCGCACTACCCTTTATGCCATGGCAAGCCGGATGCCTGTGAAGGCGTCCGGTTGCCATGGTAACCATCGGGGCTGACACAGCAGCGCAGCGCCCGATGGGGAGGCAGCTCCATCCCTGTTAACCCCTTCCATACAGAGGTCCCTAAGGACTGCGGGATGGAAGGGGTTAACAGCTGATATCAGCTGCCAGCATGGGGTTCCACTTGGCCAACCATGAAACTGAAAGGGGGTGGGGGGTCGGCACAGTTACACACAGCAGCGCAGCCCGTTCTCACCATTCACTGACCCTGGCTGCGCTGCTGAACGCTGACAGCTGAGCTCCTACTCCACCACCTGAAAGGGGGGATCGGCACAGTTACACACAGCAGCGCAGCCCCGTGCTCCTCACCATTCACTGATCAGGGCTGCGCTGCTGAACGCTGACAGCTGAGCTCCTACTCCACCACCTGAAAGGGGGGATCGGCACAGTTACACACAGCAGCGCAGCCCCGTGCTCCTCACCATTCACTGATCAGGGCTGCGCTGCTGAAGGCTGACAGCTCCCCTCCTCCTCCACCATTCTCTCCCTCTACGGCCGCTGCATACAGAGCATGCGCGGCTCTGTTTGTGAAGCGGCAACGCTCAGGGCATGCGCGGCATTGGGCGGCGTGCGCGCTCATGTGATGACTGAGCGGCAGGCCAGAAGAAAGAAGAGGAGCTTTTGCGCAAGCGCGGCCCAGGGACTCGCTCCAGAGGAGGTGGACGTTTCTAGGGGAGACCAAATCAAACACTGGGGTACAATCCACAATATTTGACCTAGAAAGGTAGAAATGTAATAAAAGTTTATATTGGCAAAAATGATCATTGGCACATACTTAATGAAATAAGGTATGATCATTAAGATGAGAATACTCCTTTAAAGGGGTTGTCCCAAAATAAAAGTTAAAAAATCTGATTCATCTAGCACAGGACCTTGTCTTTCTAACAAAGCCAGAACCAGCCCCGTACCTCAAATGGATCCAGAGATCTCTCCATTCATTGCTCCAACAGCTCTGCTAGATATATTTCAGGCTGACAGCTCAGGCGATGTGTCCTTTCTGCTGCATCTCTATCCCTATCTCAGCTCAAGGAGCATATCCTTTCTGCAGCAGCTCTCGCTCTCTCTCTCACAGCTCAGGAGGCATGTCTTTCTGCTGCAGCAATCTCCCTATCTCAGCTCAGGAGGTTTGTCCTTTTTGTTGCAGCTCTCTCCCTATCACATCTCAGGGATGTGTACTTTCTGCTTCAGATCTCTTCCTATAACAACTCAGGGTATGTCCTTTCTGCTTTAGCTCTTTCTCTATCACAGTTCAAGGTGTGTGTCCTTTCTGTTGCAGCTGTATCCCAGCTAGAAGGCTTTCCTATCCGCTTTCTAGCCTCTTCCTCTCACAGCTCAGGGGACCTTTCTGCTGAGGTTCTCTCCCTGACACAGGTCAAGGGTTCAATCTTTTTTGGGGAGTGGGTCCTTTCTGCTGCAGCTCTCTCCCTGTCAAAACTCGGTCCAGAAAATTCAAGGTTTGTTTTTTGTTTTTTTACCTAGAAGATGTACCTGTTAGCTATGTGATGATGAGGATGATGATGATGAAACCTTCTAGCCCTGACAATGCCACATCATTTTCCAGGGCTGGACATGAATGTCTCATTCATTTCAGTGTCTGGGGTTCCTTAGGCAACCACAACAGAGGATCCTGACTTTCCCAGTCCTTATAAAACGTATACATGTCCTCCATAATGACATCATCATCATCGTAGGCAGAGGATCAATTATTGGTGAGTCCCCTTATAAGAAGCAAATACTAGTGGTGAGTATTTGCTCCTTCCCATGTGGTTGTCATCTCCTGGACCTTTGTGTCAAACCTCAGTCTCACCAGAAGATCCTTTGTTAGGCCGGATCCTATTGACCCTGTTTTACATTGGGTCACAAGAGGGGTCTTTCCTGAAGATCTCCTAACTGCTGACTTATAATGTATAGTTACCTGTGTGGAGCAGAAGAGGAGGACAACGCACGCGGCCACCACATATTGGACAATCATCTTGACCTGTGAAGAGATTTAGGAAAGTTATGAAGGACAGGCTGACAGTGGGACATCAGCCAATGCAAGCAGATCCACGTCCACATTGCCTGGACGCTGCTGTCATAGTAGTTCAATTTCCAGGTACAAAGTAAGTAAATAATGAAATCTGCTGAACAGAGACACAGACACAGGTGCTGGATCTAAGGAGATTTGAGAGACCACCCCAAAAATCTTTATTATTATACCTTTATGATAATGGGAGTAGCTGAGTGTTTTAAGGCGGTTACAATACTTAAAAATCAGACGTTGCTCATTACATAATTGTAAAGTCTGCTCTGTGTGCCTGATACGGGTGGGGAAGCAACCGCAGAAGTACCAACGCTAAAACATTATCATTTGGGATCATGCCTCATTGAGGTAATCAGCCATGCCTTCACCTGGGCTTTATACCCATGTTTCTCCATCCACTTCTCCATCTAGTGGCATCCAGACGCTTTCTTAAGAGTAGCATCCTTAATTGCCCATTTCACATGTTCTATTTTTATCAAGTCCTTCATCGTAATCTTGGGAATAACCTCTTCTTCCCTTTCTTCCTTGGGAGAAATAGTTCCCATAGCAACCTGATCAGGGTAGCGATCCCGGAACTTTTTGGTTATCCTGCTATGTATAATCTCTTATATTAACAGATTCTCTAGTTAGGTTAGGCTAGATATCTGTGAACCTTCTATAGGAAACGAGCAGAACTTCAGAATGAGGAGTTTCTCTCGTCTTTTGACAAATTCTGTACCACAGGTAAATGCACACAAAGACATACAAACAGAACCCAATAGTAATTCCTATATACTCTTCATACTTCAGAACCGACCAGCACAATCAGTATCTAATCTATTATATACTGCAGCTTTTATGTTACTGGATAGTGAATTAGTACATTACACAGACACACGTATTCTGCCTGCTCTGGGAGCAGCCACAGCGTGTGGAGAGTGTCCAGTCTCCACACTTAACCCTTAACCCCTTAAGAAAACGGCCATATTTCACCTTAAAGACCAGGCCATTTTTTGCATAGACCAGGCCATTTTTGTGATAACTTTAAAACACTTTGACTTATCCAGGCCATTCTGAGATAGTTTTTTCATCACATATTTTACTTCATGACACTGGTAAAATGAAGTGAAAAAAATTCTTTTTTATTTATAAAAAAATACCAAATTTGCCAAAATTTTTGAAAAATTAGCAAATTTCCAAATTTCAATTTCTCTACTTCTATAATACATAGTAATACCTACAAAAATAGTTATTACTTTACATTCCCCATGGGAATGATATTTTATTTTTGGTGGACGTTACAAGGCTTAGAAGTTTAGAAGTAAATCTTGAACTTTCTCAGAAATTTTCAAAAACCAACTTTTTAACCCCTTAAGGACCGGGCTCATTTTCACCTTAAGGACCAGGCCATTTTTTGCAAATCTGACCAGTGTCACTTTAAGTGCTCATAACTTTAAAACGCTTTGACTTACCCAGGCCGTTCTGAGATTGTTTTTTCGTCACATATTGTACTTCATGACACTGCTAAAATTGGGTCAAAAAAGTTAATTTTTTTGCATAAAAAAATACAATTTTTACCGTAAATTTTGAAAAATTAGCAAATTTCTAATTTTCAGTTTCTCTACCTCTGTAATACATAGTAATACCCCCAAAAATTGTTATGACTTTACATTCCCCATATGTCTACTTCATGCTTGAATTGTTTTGGGAATGATATTTTATTTTTTGGGGATGTTACAAGGCTTAGAAGTTTAGAAGCAAATTTTGAAATTTTCAGAAATCTTCAAAATCCCACTTTTTATGGACCAGTTCAGGTTTGAAGTCATATTGTGAGGCTTAGATAATAGAAACCTCCCAAAAATGACCCCATTCTAGAAACTACACCCCTCAAGGTATTCAAAACTGTTTTTTCAAACTTTGTTAACCCTTTAGGTGTTCCACAAGAGTTAATGGCAGATGGAGAAACAATTTTGAAATTTATATTTTTTGGAAAATTTTCCAATATAATCAATTTTTTCCAGGAGTAAAACAAGGGTTAACTGCCAAACAACACTCAAAATGGGTTGCCCTGATTCTGTAGTTTGCAAAAACACCCCATATGTGGTCGTAAACTACTGTTTGGCCGAACGGTAGCACATAGAAGGAGGGGAACACCATATGGGTTTTGGAAGGCAGATTTGGCAGGACTGGTTTTGTTTATACCATGTCCCATTTGAAGCCCCCTGTTGCACCCCTAGAATAGAAATTTCAAAAAAGTGACTCCATCTAAGAAAGTACACCCCTCAAGGTATTCAAACCTGGGTTTACAAACTTTGTTAACCCTTTAGGTGTTCCACAAGAGTTAATGGCAGATGGAGAAACAATTTTGAAATTTCTATTTTTTGGAAAATTTTCCAATATAATCAATTTTTTCCAGGAGTAAAACAAGGGTTAACTGCCAAACAACACTCAAAATGGGTTGCCCTGATTCTGTAGTTTGCAAAAACACCCCATATGTGGTCGTAAACTACTGTTTGGCCGAACGGTAGCACATAGAAGGAGGGGAACACCATATGGGTTTTGGAAGGCAGATTTGGTAGGACTGGTTTTGTTTATACCATGTCCCATTTGAAGCCCCCTGTTGCACCCCTAGAATAGAAATTTCAAAAAAGTGACTCCATCTAAGAAAGTACACCCCTCAAGGTATTCAAAACTGGGTTTACAAACTTTGTTAACCCTTTAGGTGTTCCACAAGAGTTAATGGCAGATGGAGAAACAATTTTGAAATTTATATTTTTTGGAAAATTTTCCAATATAATCAATTTTTTCCAGGAGTAAAACAAGGGTTAACTGCCAAACAACACTCAAAATGGGTTGCCCTGATTCTGTAGTTTTCATAAACACCCCATATGTGGTTGTAAACTACTGTTTGGCCGAACGGTAGCACATAGAAGGAGGGGAACACCATATGGGTTTTGGAAGGCAGATTTGGCAGGACTGGTTTTGTTTATACCATGTCCCATTTGAAGCCCCCTGTTGCACCCCTAGAATAGAAATTTCAAAAAAGTGACTCCATCTAAGAAAGTACACCCCTCAAGGTATTCAAAACTGGGTTTACAAACTTTGTTAACCCTTTAGGTGTTCCACAAGAGTTAATGGCAGATGGAGAAACAATTTTGAAATTTCTATTTTTTGGAAAATTTTTCAATATAATCAATTTTTTCCAGGAGTAAAACAAGGGTTAACTGCCAAACAACACTCAAAATGGGTTGCCCTGATTCTGTAGTTTGCAAAAACACCCCATATGTGGTCGTAAACTACTATTTGGCTAAACGGCAGGACATAGAAGAAGGGGAACGTCATTTTTGGAAGGCAGATTTTGCTGGACTGGTTTATTGACACCATGTACCCTTTCAAGCCCCCTGATGCACCCCTAGAGTAGAAACTCCATAAAAGTGACCCCATCTAGGAAACTACGGGATAAGGTGGTTGTTGTTTTGGGACTATTTTTGGGGTAAATTTGATTTTTGGTTGCTCTATATTAGTCTTTTTTGAGGCAATGTAACAAAAAAATGTAATTCTAAAATTGTTTCTACATTCACTATTTGGTTTTGTGGAACACCTAAAGGGTTAACATAGTTTGTAAAGTAACTTTTGAATACCTTGAGGGGTGTAGTTTCTTAGATGGGGTCACTTTTTTGGAGTTTCTAGTCTAGGCTACATCAGGGGGGGCTTCTAATGGGACATGGTGTCAAAAAAAAAAACTGTCCATCAAAATCTGCCTTCCAGAAACCATATGGAGTTCCCTTCGTTCTATGCCCTGCCGTGCGGCTATATAACCATTTACGACCACATATGGGGTGTTTCTGCAAACTACAGAATCGGGGCAATAAATATTTAGTTTTGTTTGGCTGTTAACCCTTGCTTTATTACCGGCAAAATGGATTCAAATTGAAATTTTGCCCAAAAATTGGTGTTTTGGCACAGTTTTTATTTTATATTTTTAACACCGTTCATCCGAGGCGTTTGCTCAAAAGTTATTTTTATAGCGACGACTTTTACGCACGCGACGATGCCCAATATGTATGGCTCTCAGACTTTGGAGACACTAAGCAGGCATCCTAAAACTGCGGCCCTCCAGATATTGTAAAACTACAATTGCCACCATGCCCTGCTGATGGCTGTAGGTTGTCTGGGCATGCTGGGAGTTATAGTTTTACAACATCTGGAGGGCCGCAGTTTGAGGATGCCTGCTCTAAAACTAATATTTTTTGGGGAAAGAAAAATTGTTTCCGTGTCTCCAAAGTCTGAGAGCCATAGTGTTTTATGTTCTCTAGTGGACTGTTGAGGATTATAAAAATTTAGTACTCCATGGAAGTGTGATACTCCCTGAAGCAATTGATAATGCAGAGGCCCGGATGATCGGGGCAAGTGTCACATTGAGTAGTGGTGTCCTTCCGTATCCCCCTCTTGTGACACACTCTGCACTTTTTTTGGGTTCGTCCCTTCTTTCCAGTATGGGGGACCACACCTGGAAAGTGTTGGCCAGGGACGATCCGGGCGCCTCCAATTCCCGAGGTACTCCGGCCTGCTCTTTCCCGGTCCGAAAAGATCAGGTCTTTGAGGACTGCCTCATAGAACTGGAGGAATGTCCCTGTGCTGCCAGCGCTTCGGGATAGTACAAAAGAGTTGTACATGGCAACCTGTACCAAGTAGACCGCAACTTTTTTGTACCATGCCCGGGTTTTGCGCATGGCGTTATATGGCGTGAGGACTTGATCAGAGAGATCAACTCCTCCCATATACCGATTGTAGTCGACGATACAATCGGGCTTGAGGACCGTTGCCGCGGTACCTCGCACAGGGACAGGGGTGGTGCCGTTACCGTGGATTGTGGACAGCATAAGGACATCCCTCTTGTCCTTATACCTGACCAGCAACAGGTTTCCACTGGTAAGGGCACGGGTCTCACCCCTGGGGATAGGTACCTGGAGGGGGTAGGCAGGGAGGCCGCGTTGATTTTTCCGCACGGTCCCACAAGCGAACGTGGATCTGGCGGCAAGGGACCTGAACAAGGGAATGCTGGTATAAAAGTTATCCACGTACAAGTGGTAACCATTATCCAGCAGTGGGTACATAAGGTCCCACACGAGTTTCCCGCTAACACCCAGAGTGGGGGGACATTCTGGGGGTTCAATACGGGAATCTCGCCCCTCGTACACACGAAATTTGTAAGTGTACCCTGAGGCACTCTCACAAATTTTGTATAGCTTCACGCCATACCTCGCCCGCTTTGTGGGAATGTATTGGCGGAAACTGAGTCTCCCCTTGAACGCAACGAGAGACTCATCAACCGCGACCTCCCTTCCAGGTACGTAGGCCTGCTGAAATGTGGCCCCAAAGTGATCGATGACCGGCCGTATCTTATACAGCCGGTCATAGGCAGGATCACTTCGGGGGGGACATGCTGCATTATCGGAATAATGCAGACATTTCCGGATGGCCTCAAACCGGTGACGTATCATGACCATACTGTACAGTGGGGTCTGGTATAGGACGTCCCCACTCCAGTATTGCCTGACACTGGGTTTTTGGACTAGACCCATATGCAGCACGAGGCCCCAAAATGTCCTCATTTCGGCTGCACTGACCGGCGTCCAGCCACCGGGTCTAGCCAAAACTGAGCCTGGGTTTTGAGCGACGAACTGTTGGGCGTACAGATTCGTCTGCTCCACCATCAAATTCACCAGTGAGTTACTGAAAAAAAAACTAAAATAGTCTATTTCAGTAAACCCCACTGTGGGAATCTGGATTCCAGGATTGCCAGCAAAATCCGGAATCTCAGGCTCAAAGTCCACTGGGGGACACCAGCTAAGTTCATCGGCAGGGGGCTCCGGTGGACTTATTTGGTGGGCCGGGAAACCAGTACGAACCCCAGGGCGGCTCGTACTAGGGTGGGCCACAGGATCCCTAGCATGTGGGGCCCCTGGCTCCGCCTGGCGGCGTCTCCGCCGCCTTGGTGGCTCATCGTCATCAGATGATGATGAGGAGGATGCGGATGATAAAAGGAATGTGGGGTCATCCTCATCCTCACTGGGGCTCTCAGAGTCGGAGGCAATCTGGGCGTATGCCTCCTCGGCCGAGAACATCCGGCGGGCCATGGGTGTGTGTGCGTGTAGGTGTGCGTGTGTGGCAAACTTTATTATATGTGCGTGTGTGTGGGGGCAACGGGTGTTCGCGTACTAAAAAGTCCAGGCAAAAAAATGGGCAAGTGTTAGAAAAAAAAAAAGTTAAAACTTGCTGATCAGCGGTACAACGCTGATCAGCGGTCGGTGGGGTGGTGGGGCGGGCGATGCGCTAACAGTGGACGGACGCTAAAAAGTGCCGGCCAGTCAGCGCACGCAGAAAAAAAAAAGTGGTGGTGAGTGGGGGGTGGGGGGGGGGGCTGGTGGGGGGGGGGGGGGGGGGGGGAGGCAGGTGGGGGGGGGGAAGTGGCTGGTGGGGTGTGGGTGGGGGGGCAAGTGGCAGGAGGGGTCTGGGTTAGGGTTAGATGGAAGTTTGGAAGTTTGGAATAAAAGTACTTTTTTTTTTTTTTTTCTAACTTACTTTTCCCTTCTTTCCCTGCCTAACGGTGCCTCTCCCTCACTGACCCTAACCTACCTGGGTGGCGATGGGTGCAGGAGGGTGATGGATTCCGATTAGGGGGACACAGGAGCTGGTGCTGGACGATGCTGCACGGTCAGGGTGCTGGACAGGAAGAGGAGGGGAGAGAGGAGCGCAGGAAGTTTGAATCTCGCGCCTCTCTCCCCTGCACCAATCAGCACCCTGGACAGCGGCATTCAGCACCAGGGCCAGCACCGCCTCTCCAAATCCTCGGACTGCGATAGGTGGTGTATAATTACGCCACCGATCGCAGTCTTTTTCCGGTTCATCGGGTCACAGGACACCCGAATGGACCGGAAACGCAGAAAACCGCAGGTCTGAATTGACCTGCGGTTTTCTGCGATCGCCGATACGGGGGGGTCAAATGACCCCCCCCTGCATTGTTACGGGATGCCGGCTGAATGATTTCAGCCGAAATCCCGTTCCGATTAACCCCTGCGGCGCCGGAGTTCCGATTTTAAGTCAGGACGTACCGGTACGTCCTCGGTCCTTAAGGACTCGGGAAATAGGGCGTACCGGTACGTCCTAGGTCCTTAAGGGGTTAAGGACCAGTTCAGGTCTGAAGTCACTTTGTGAGGCTTACATAATAGAAACCACCCAAAAATGATCCCATTCTAGAAACTACACCCTTCAAGGTATTCAAAACTGATTTTACAAATGTCGCTAACCCTTTAGGTGTTCCACAAAAATTAATGGAAAATAGAGATACAATTTAAAAATTTCACTTTTTTGGCAGATTTTCCATTTTAATATTTTTTTTCCAGTTACAAAGCAAGGGTTAACAGCCAAACAAAACTCAATATTTATGGCCCTGATTCTGTAGTTTACAGAAACACCCCATATGTGGTCGTAAACAGCTGTACGGGCACACGGCAGGGCGCAGAAGGAAAGGAATGCCATACGGTTTTTGGAAGGCAGATTTTGCTGGACTGGTTTTTTGACAATGTCCCATTTGAAGCCCCCCTGATGCACCCCTAGAGTAGAAACGCCAAAAAAAGTGACCCCATTTTAGAAACTACGGGATAGGGTGGAGGTTTTGGTGATACTAGTTTAGGGTACATTTGATTTTTGGTTGCTCTATATTACACTTTTTGTGAGGCAAGGTAACAAGAAATAGCTGTTTTGGCACCGTTTTTTTTTGTTATTTACAACATTCATCTGACAGGTTAGATCATGTGGTATTTTTATAGAGCAGGTTGTCACGGATACGGCGATACCTAATATGTATAAAAAAAAATTATTTATGTAAGTTTTACACAATGATTTAATTTTTGAAACAAAAAAAATCATGTTTTAGTGTCTCCATAGTCTGAGAGCCATAGTTTTTTCAGTTTTTGGGCGATTATCTTAGATAGGGTCTCATTTATTGCGGGATGAGATGACGGTTTGATTGGCACTATTTCGGGGTGCATATGACTTTTTGATCGCTTGCTATTACACATTTTGTGATGTAAGCTGAAAAAAAATGGCTTTTTTTACCACCGTTTTTATTTATAATTTTTTTTACGGTGTTCACCTGAGGGGTTAGATCAAGTGATATTTTTATGGAGCCTAATACATATACTTTTTATTATTTATGTAATTTTTACACAATAATATTTTTGAAACTAAAAAAAATCATGTTTTAGTGTCTCCAAAGTCTGAGAGCCATAGTTTTTTTCAGCTTTTGGGCGATTATCTTGGGTAGGGTCTCATTTTTTGCGGGATGAGATGACGGTTTGATTGGCACTATTTTGGGGTGCATATGATGATTTTTGATCGCTTGCCATTACACTTTTTGTGATGTAAGATGACAAAAAATGGCATTTTTACACCATTTTTTTTTCCCGGTGTTTATCTGAGGGGTTAGGTCATGTGATATTTTTATAGAGCCGGTCAATATCGACGCGGCGATACCTTATATGTATACTTTTTTTAATTTACTTAAGTTTTACACAATAACAGCTTTTTTAAAACAAAAAAAATTATGTTTTAGTGTCTCCATATTCTGAGTCATAGTTTTTTTTATTTTTTGGGGCGATTGTCTTAGGTAGGGTCTAATTTTTTGCAGGATGAGGAAACGGTTAGATTGATACTATTTTGGTGGGCATACGCCTTTTTTATCGCTTACTGTTGTACTGTTGTACTGTTGGGCCTGGATGTACAGTACAGACCAAAAGTTTGGACACACCTTCTCATTCAAAGAGTTTTCTTTATTTTCATGACTATGAAGGCATCAAAACTATGAATTAACACATGTGGAATTATATACATAACAAACAAGTGTGAAACAACTGAAAATATGTCATATTCTAGGTTCTTCAAAGTAGCCACCTTTTGCTTTGATTACTGCTTTGCACACTCTTGGCATTCTCTTGATGAGCTTCAAGAGGTAGTCCCCTGAAATGGTCTTCCAACAGTCTTGAAGGAGTTCCCAGAGATGCTTAGCACTTGTTGGCCCTTTTGCCTTCACTCTGCGGTCCAGCTCACCTCAAACCATCTCGATTGAGTTCAGGTCCGGTGACTGTGGAGGCCAGGTCATCTGGCGCAGCACCCCATCACTCTCCTTCATGGTCAAATAGCCCTTACTTTCAAAGTTTTCCCAATTTTTCGGCTGACTGACTGACCTTCATTTCTTAAAGTAATGATGGCCACTCGTTTTTCTTTACTTAGCTGCTTTTTTCTTGCCATAATACAAATTCTAACAGTCTATTCAGTAGGACTATCAGCTGTGTATCCACCTGACTTCTCCTCAACGCAACTGATGGTCCCAACCCCATTTATAAGGCAAGAAATCCCACTTATTAAACCTGACAGGGCACACCTGTGAAGTGAAAACCATTTCAGGTGACTACCTCTTGAAGCTCATCAAGAGAATGCCAAGAGTGTGCAAAGCAGTAATCAAAGCAAAAGGTGGCTACTTTGAAGAACCTAGAATATGACATATTTTCAGTTGTTTCACACTTGTTTGTTATGTATATAATTCCACATGTGTTAATTCATAGTTTTGATGCCTTCATAGTCATGAAAATAAAGAAAACTCTTTGAATGAGAAGGTGTGTCCAAACTTTTGGTCTGTACTGTATATCTGGAGCGTAATAATATGACAGGCTATAGCTACTAGTTGATCCAGGGAGTTATTCTGATGCCTGATTGGAGTCGGGAAGGAATTTTTTATTCCCCTAAAGTGGGGAAAATTGGCTTCTACCTCACAGGTTTTTTTTTTGCCTTCCTCTGGATCAACTTGCAGGATAACAGGCCAAACTGGATGGACAGAGGGCTTTTTTCGGCCTTATGTACTATGTTACTATGATACTATGTTACTTTTTGTGATGTAAGGTGACAAAAAAATGGTTTATTTAGCACAGTTTTTATTTTTTATTTTTTTACGGTGTTTATCTGAGGGGTTAGGTCATGTGATATGTTTATAGAGCCAGTCGATATGGACGCGGCGATAACTAATATGTCAACTTTTTTTTCCCCTATTTTTTCCCCTTTTTTTTTACTTTATTTGGGGAAAATTAAGTTTTTGTTTATTTTTACTTGAAACTTAAAATTTTTTGGGGGGAAAACTTTATTTTTTCAACTTTTTTTTGTCCCACTTTGGGACTTCAACTTTTGGGGGTCTAATCCCTTTTACAATGCATTCCAATACTTCTGTATTGGAATGCATTGGCTGTATGAGTAATACTGTGTGTATTACTCATACAGCTTCCGGCCTGTGAGATCCAGGGGGCTGGATCTCACAGGCTCATCACTGGAAGGCAGCGCAGATGCCTAAGGAAAGCATCGCACTGCCTTCCATGCCATCGGGTCCCAACTACAGCCCCACGGGGACCCGATGGCACAGCTGCCCGCCACCGCCCGCAACATGAAAAGACGCAAACCGCAGGTCTGAATTGACCTGCGGTTTGCGGCGATTGCCGACACGGGGGGGTCACGGGATTCCCCCGCGCATTTAGCTAAGGTGCCTGCTCAATGATTTGAGCAGGCACCAAGTTCCGATCACCGCCCGCCACGCGGTGGTGATCGGAACTACACAGGACGTACAGGTTCGCCCTGTGTCATTAAGTACCGGGACATCAGGGCGTACCTGTACGCCCTGTGTCCTTAAGGGGTTAAGTTAATACAAGCTGAGCTTTTTAGTAGCAGATTTAAGACAAACAATACAGACTGACTCCTGACCCAATGTCCCTTTTCGGGTTGATCACCGTGAACTGCAGGAACCCAATTCCAAATCACTTGGACCTCTCCCGTTGCCAGGAGCTGCCACTTCACTCACAAAACCCTGATCAGAGTTACTATAATCAGCTAACCCTTCACAGGACACAGGATGACAAGACAATATTCACGTCATCAAACACACGCCTTCTACAGTTTGTGCAAGTTAGTAGCAAAATCATATACATAATAATAACACAATAACATTTTAAATCAGTCAAAAACATTGACATGAATAAATTAACCCGTAGGATACCAGCGGCGTACATGTACGGCGCAGAAAAGCGGGACAGAAATCCCAGTGCCATACATGTACGGTGGGCTGATTGGGCAGGTGCAGGAGCTGCGCCCGCCCGATCAGCGGCAGGGGTCAGGCAGTCACTGATAGCCGGACCCCTGCTGTATGCGCCGGCATCAGTGTTTTAACCTCTCACTGCCACGGTCAGCGCTGACCACGGCATGTGTGGGATCCTGCCAGGTGTGGGGTGGCCATTGGGTCCCCACACTGCTGTGAAGGGGACCCGATGGCAGGGAAGGCAGCCCGATGCCTTCCTTAGGCATCATGGCTGCCTTCGTGACAGCCTGTGAGATCCAGCCCCCTGTATTACACTGTGTCATACACTTACAGCCAATGCATTACACTACAGAAGTATTATAATGCATTGTAAAGGGGATCAGACCCCCGAAAGTTGAAGTCCCAGAGTGGGACAAAAAATAAACTGAAAAAAGTAAAAAAAAGAAGGAAGGTTTTACAAAAAAATGTAAAGTTTCAAGTAAAAAAAAAAAAAAAGGCGTCCATTTCCCAAAATAAAGTACTTTTTTTTTTTTAAATAGGAAAAAAAAGAAAAGTAGACATGTATTCCCCCAAAATAGTACCAATCTAACTGTCACCTCATCCCACAAATGAGCCCCTACAACCACCAAAAAAATAAATAAAACTATGGCTCTTAGAATATGGAGACACTAAAACATGATTTTTTATTCTTTCAAAAATGATATTATTGTCTAAAACTTAAATAAATAAAAAAAAGTATACATATTAGGTATTCCCATGTCCGTAATGACCTGCTCTATAAAAATATTATATGATCTAACCTCTCAGATGAACACCGTAAAAAAAAAAACTGTGTCAAAAAAGCTATTTTTTTGTCACCTTACATCACAAAAAGTGTAATACCAAGCGATCAAAAAGTTATACACACCCCAAAATCATACCAATCAAACCGTCATCTCATCCCGCAAAATATGAGACACTACCTAAGACAATCACCGAAAAAATAAAAAAAACTATGGCTCTCAAAATATGGATACACTAAAAAAATCATTTATTTCTAAAATGCTTCATTATGTTAAACTGAAACAAACAACCCAAACAGTAGTCATATTTGGTATTGTCGCGTCCATAACAACCTGCTCTATAGAAACACTACATGATCTAACCTGTCAGATGAACACTGTAAATAACAAAAAATAAAAACTTTGCTTTTTTTTGTTACCTTGCCTCAACAAAAGTGTAATATAGAGCAACCAAAAATGATATGTACCCTAAAATAGTACCAACAATACTGCCACTTTATCCCGTAGTTTCCAAACTGGGGTAATTTTTTGGGAGTTTCTACTCTAGGGGGTCTTCAAATGTGACATCACAAGGAAAACAGCCGGCACTCACTCTTTATGTTGCACGTTGCACGGGATAGGACGAAATCTCCATGAATATTCAAAATCTTGAAGTATACGATGTTTTATCAACAGATACAGGTATACAAAATGACCAAGTATATATAATGAGATAACTCCTCCCCTTGTGACATCATCACCAACTCCCATCACCTGCACAGGTGGTGGGAGGGGTAGGCAACAACCAAAAGTATCAATCAGTATGTCAAAAGCTATATAACAGGGTTCATGTCTCAGACTATGTCTCAAATTTTTTTTTTAACAATATATATATATATATCCACCACAAATCACATTTCCTGGTGTATGAGATCCCTCAGTGGATAATTGATGTCTGAAAAATAAAGGTTATATATAAATAACACAACATCAGATATGCATGATCTCATAATCTCTGTTAAGGCCCTTAGGGTGCAGAGTGTCCAACATATGGATCCAATATGCCTCTCTACGTAATAACAGCTTTTTCAAATCCCCTCCTCTCCTAGGTCTTTTAACCTGTTCCAATACCTGGAACCTCAATTGAGCTATCCCATGTTTGCACTGATCAAAATGAAATGGGATAGGTAACATTACATTTTTTGTTCGAATAGTGGATTTGTGTTTCCCAATACGGTCCCTAATCGTTTGTGTGGTCTCTCCAATATATAATAAGCCACAGGGGCATTTTATCAAATAGATTACATTAGTGGATTCACATGTGAAAAAACCTTCAATTGAAAAAGGTCGCCCGCTATGTGGATGGTAAAATGTAGGACCTCTAATAATATGGGAACATTGAGAGCAGTGCAAACATGGGAATGTGCCCTTACGTTGAGTTGCTAACACCATTTGTTTTAACGTCTTTTTTGTACTCCCAATATCAGAGTGTACAAGTTTATCCCTATAACTAGGATTCTTCTTGTTACATATCAAAGGAGGATGTTTATACTCTTCTTTGGTGGGATAAGCCTTCTCCAACAAGTGCCAGTGTCTACGTATGATATTATCCAATTTCTGGTTGTAGGGATGAAACTTATGTACCAGCGCCACTCTAGGTATATCAATTTTTGCTATTTTATCAGGATTAGTAAGTTCTCTTCTAGTCTTAGTCAAAATTGAATGGGGATAACCCCTTTGTTCAAATCTATCAGTCATCTCACTAATCCTGATAAGTTGTGTGTCAGAATCAGACACAATTCGCAAACATGGGATAGCTCAATTGAGGTTCCAGGTATTGGAACAGGTTAAAAGACCTAGGAGAGGAGGGGATTTGAAAAAGCTGTTATTACGTAGAGAGGCATATTGGATCCATATGTTGGACACTCTGCACCCTAAGGGCCTTAACAGAGATTATGAGATCATGCATATCTGATGTTGTGTTATTTATATATAACCTTTATTTTTCAGACATCAATTATCCACTGAGGGATCTCATACACCAGGAAATGTGATTTGTGGTGGATATATATATATATATATTGTTTAAAACATTTTTGGAGACATAGTCTGAGACATGAACCCTGTTATATAGCTTTTGACATACTGATTGATACTTTTGGTTGTTGTTTACCCCTCCCACCACCTGTGCAGGTGATGGAAGTTGGTGATGATGTCACAAGGGGAGGAGTTATCTCATTATATATACTTCAAATGTGACATGGCAGCTCAAAATGATCCCAGTGAAATCTGCCCTCCAAAAACCATATGGCGTTCCTTTCCTTCTACGCCCTGCCATGTGCCCGTACAGCAGTTTACAGCCACATATGGGGTGTTTCTATAAACTACTGTAAACTTCTGTAAAATTGAAAATCAGCCAGAAAAGTGAAATTCTAAAGTTTCATCTACATTTTCCTTTAATACTCGTGGAACACCTAAAGCTGTAACAAAGTTTGTAAAATCAGTTTTGAATACCTTGAAGGGTGTAGTTTCTAAAATGGGGCAATTTATGGGTGGTTTCTATTATGTAAGCCTCACAAAGTGACTTCAAACCTGAACTGGTCCTTAAAAAGTGGGCTTTGAAAATTTTCTAAGCCTTCTAACGTCCCAAAAAAAGAAAATGTCATTTACAAAATGATCCAAACATGAAGTAGACATATGGGAAATCTAAAGTAATAACAATTTTATGAGGTATCACTATCTGTTTTAAAAGCAGAGAAATTGGAATTTTGAAAATTGCTAATTTTTCCATATTTTTGGTAAATTTGGTATTTTTTTATAATTTAAAATGAAATATTTTGACTCAAATTTACCACTGTTATGAAGTACAATATGTGATGAGAAAACAATCTCAGAATGGCCTGGATAAGTAAAAGCGTTTTAAAGTTATTACAACATAAAGTGACACATGTCAGATTTGCAAAAATCGGTCTTGGATTTAAGGTGAAAAGTGTCCCCGTACTGAAGGGGTTAATTACAATCTACCTGAAATGATACCCAGACCCCGCAAGCTGGACTGATCCTGAAGCACCCCACAGCTCTGGAAAGCAGTGAGACAATGGCTCACTTACCTAGGATTAGCATCCTGGACCTGTGGATACTGCTTCCCTGTGGTTCAGTCCTGATCAAGCAGGATCGGGTATCTTGCTGTGGCCTCCAAATTGTCAGAGTAGTTCAATTTTCAGGTACAAAGTAATTAAATAATTAAATCGTCTGAACAGAGACACAGACACAGGTGCTGTATCTAAGGAGATCTGAGAGACCACCCCAAAATCTTTATTATTATACCTTTATCAATAACTAGGTAAAAGTTCATTTGGACAAGAATCTAGGTAAAAGTTCAGTTCTCTAAACCTGGATCCAATTTGGACACCAACCATCTGGATCCTTTATGTAGAAAACATTTCCTAGAATCCCTGAGAACATTGTTATATATCTGCTCACACTATATATCTCTCAAACTTCTTCATTGTGTTCCATATTGGGTGAAATACTCTCTTTTCCACACAAATATTCATGTTACAGCACGATTACAGATGTCCTTCAGAGTGTGTTCTAAGACTAACTTGTTATGAAAGAGTGGAATAAATGATAAACTTCACAGAGGATATACATATTATAGAAATAAGGTTCATCTATATGAAGATATACAGTACAGACCAAAAGTTTGGACACACCTTCTCATTCAAAGAGTTTTCTTTATTTTCATGACTATGAAGGCATCAAAACTATGAATTAACACATGTGGAATTATATACATAACAAACAAGTGTGAAACAACTGAAAATATGTCATATTCTACGTTCTTCAAAGTAGCCACCTTTTGCTTTGATCACTGCTTTGCACACTCTTGGCATTCTCTTGATGAGCTTCATAGGTAGTCCCCTGAAATGGTTTTCACTTCACAGGTGTGCCCTGTCAAGGTTTAATTAGTGGGATTTCTTGCCTTATAAATGGGGTTGGGACCATCAGTTGCGTTGAGGAGAAGTCAGGTGGATACACAGCTGATAGTTCTACTGAATAGACTGTTAGAATTGGTATTATGGCAAGAAAAAAGCAGCTAAGTAAAGAAAAAACGAGTGGCCATCATTACTTTAAGAAATGAAGGTCAGTCAGTCAGTCAGAAAATTGGGAAAACTTTGAAAGTAAGGACTATTTGACCATGAAGGAGAGTGATGGGGTGCTGCGCCAGATGATCTGGCCTCCACAGTCACTTGACCTGAACCCAATTGAGATGGTTTGGGGTGAGCTGGACCGCAGAGTGAAGGCAAAAGGGCCAACAAGTGCTAAGCATCTCTGGGAACTCCTTCAAGACTGTTGGAAGACCATTTCAGGGGACTACCTCTTGAAGCTCATCAAGAGAATGCCAAGAGTGTGCAAAGCAGTAATCAAAGCAAAAGGTGGCTACTTTGAAGAACCTAGAATATGACATATTTTCAGTTGTTTCACACTTGTTTGTTTTGTATATAATTCCACATGTGTTAATTCATAGTTTTGATGCCTTCATAGTCATGAAAATAAAGAAAACTCTTTGAATGAGAAGGTGTGTCCAAACTTTTGGTCTGTACTGTATATAAAATAATCATTCATGTTATACGCATTATATGAGTATAATGTTGACAATGACCTCATTACTCTCACACCAGTGACTACTCAGGTAGGTGTAGCCTGAGGGAGACAGTGAGGGGCAGCCAGCTACAACCCTATACAAGGGCACGAAAGACTAACCTTTATTCTGGACAGATTATCTGAGGTCATCCTCTATCTGTGCACACAGGAGACTCTCTGTGTACCCATGTCATAAGGAATAACTCCTGCTGCTTTTTCTCATTGTTACTACTTGCTCAGTAACCAGTAAGAAAAATATAACCACAAAGCGTCCACTTGTCACCTGCACCCTGCAGTGTTATGGATGCATGTCCTATGGACGGTCAGATGTGAGAACCCTCAGGAAGAGAAGACTCAGCTCAGGTTACTCTAAACAGTCACTCGACTATGGGGATTTCTGGAGTTTTATCTGTATTCTGATCACTCTGTGCGAATAAGAAGTAGACGTCCCTCACCTCTCCTGCAGAAGTTCCTTTGTGCTCGGTGTCTCTGGGTGGAGGAGGAATACTTTGCAGCATCTTTCAGTTTCATTTTAGATACAAGCAGATTTACTTATTATTCTTGCAGTCTAAAGGTCTTTCACTTCATTTCTTGACTGGTCTTACTGGTATCCATCATTCTCACCTTTACAACAAGACAAAATAGAGAACAGTTAAATCTGTGGGCCACAGGAACATTAAAGATGATGGTAGAATGTAGAGTCAGCACTACAATGAAAGGATTATCTCACCAAGGTAAAGTCACACGTTGGAGAAATAAGAATATGAGCCCGAAAACACAAAAAAGAGAATAAAGCCTTAACCTCTAAGTGAACCTCGCCTGAAAAAAATCAAAGGGCTAAAAAAGCGATTAAATTGTGATTAAATTGTTTTGTTTTCCAAACTGAAAACCTATAAACAATTTACTAACCAGGAAAAGGTCAATGCTCCGCACAGCTGTTACCAAGTGCAGGTGCTGTCAGAGCCATCTGTACAGGATGCTGACTGCTCCCACAACATCTGAAGAGTAATGGCGGGTTTATATAGCCCCATTGTGGGGCAGATTATCAGGAATAAACGTTCCTGTAGGAGGATCAATAATTGCAGCAGCTATCGCTCATTCTCATACTGTGGAAGTGATCACTAGAGATGAGCGAATTTTGAAAAAATTTGATTCGCCGGTTCGCCAAATTTTTTTCAAAAAAATTTGCTTCGATCTGAATTTATTTGCGGCTAATTATGTTTAAAGTGGTGTAAAACATTGTGCGTTGCAGTAACACGCATAGGGAGTCTGCTTGGGTAGTAAAATAATACTGTGAGTCAGTATGACATGCAGATGACAGGTGTCGCACTTAGAACCACTGCACACTTCACTGATTTGGGCAGTCACAGGGCCAAAACTGACCAAATAACTCTGAACTCAGCATTACAGGTCAATGTTAAGGCCAAGAAGAAGCGCGCTCCTGTTAGACCGTCGTCAGCTGATTCCACATAGATGTCTACAGAACCTGTTCTATTAAACGCTTATACAAGTAGAGCCCCCCGACAGAGTGGAGAGGGTGTCAGCAGTAAGTTTGTGTTGACGTCACTGATTATTTGCCCTTCTTCTGATCCATCAGAACAATTACCTACAAAAAATGGATCCTGTCTGTGGAGCACTCGGTCAGCATTTGGTCAGTAATCCATCAGTATTGCTAATGCCCAAAAAAACAGGAGTAGATCCAGAACAGAGATGACACGTGAATGGAATATTTGCATGTCTTCTGTGTTTTGTACCCACTCCTGCTTTTGGCTAACAAATCACAAGCCAATTCTGATGGGACCATACAGGCCTTACAGCTGCTACGTAGACAGGATCCGTTGTGCGTCTCATTTTGTCTTCCTTCTCACAGATCAGAGGAAGGGTCAATTAAATAATGATGATGCCAAGCCAAAAAGGCTAAATAGTGGCCCAGTCATGACATGGGGAGGGTGGGAACAGCATGAGAAGTCCACAGAGTGGCCCTATGACATAGTGGTGAGGTGAAAGCAGCATGAACAGACCATAGAGTGGCCTAATGACAGAGTGTGGTGGTGGCGGCAGCATCAGGAGGCCTCAGAGTGGCACAATGACAGAATAGGGAGATGGCAGCAGCATCAGGAGGCCACAGAGTGGCAAGGTGACATAGTGTGTAGGTGGAGGCAGCTTTAGGAGGCCACAGAGTGGCAAGGGGACATAATGTGGAGGTGGCAGTAGCATGAGGCGACCACAGAGTGGCAAGGTGACATAGTGGTGAGGTGGAAGCAGCATGAGGAGACCACAGAGTGGACCAATCACAGAGTCTGTTGGTGGCAGCAGCATCAGGAGGCCACAGAGTGGCACAATGACAGTGTGGAGGTATCGGCAGCATCACGAGGCCACAGAGTGGCAAGGTAACATAGTGTGGAGGTGGCAGCAGCATTAGGAGGCCACAGAGTGGCAAGGTGAAATAGTGTGGAGGTTGCGGCAGCATCAGGAGGCCACAGAGTAGCAAGGTGACATAATGTGGAGGTGGAAGCAGCATGAGGAGACCACAGAGTGGCAAGATGACACAGTGTAGTAGTGGTTGCAGCATCAGGAGGCCACAGAGTGGCAAGGTGACATAGTGTGGAGGTGGCAGCAGCATCACGAGGCAACAGAGTGGCAAGGTGGCATAGTGTGGAGATGGTGGCAGTATCAGGAGGCCACAGAGTGGCAAGGTGACATAATGTGGAGGTGGCATCAACATGAAGAGACCACAGAGTGGCAAGATGACATAGTGTGGTGGTGGTGGTAGTATCAGGAGGCCACAGAGTGGCACAATGACAGAGTGTGCAGGTGGCGGCAGCATCAGGAGGCCACAGAGTGGCAAGGTGACATAGTGTGGAGGTGGGTGACAATACCAGTACCAGCTGAAGATGGTGGGTGAAAGAAGGAGCACTTGACATCAGATGTGTGGCATCAAGCGGGTGGCAGCATCAGAGTAGTAGCTGAGGCAGGTAGCCGGAAGAAACCATTCTAGTCTGATGCATCAGGAATTGAATCAGGCGTGGATCAGCCAGGATTTCCACCCATCATCTTGACAAAGGTCAGTCTCTCCACATCTTTGGTGGATAGGCTAGTTCTTCTTGGGGTAACTATGGCCCCGCCACACTAAACACCCGCTCTGATGCCACACCACTGGCCAGGCAGGACAGCTTTTTCAGGGAAAACTCTGCCAGTTAAGGCCACAAATCCAATTTGGCTGCCCAGTAGTCCAGCGGATCTTCAAGGTCAGCTGGCAGGGTGCACTCCAAGTGTGCCACCACCTGCTGGTTCAGGTTCTGCTCCAGGTCTAGATGCTGGTGAGTAGTTTCTTCACTATGCGGGTGAAGAAAGCTGCTCATCAGCGACTGTAGACTCAGGCTGCTGCTGATGGAGCTGGTACTGCTCCTGCCAACCCATCCCTCCCCAGCAGCCATGGCAGTGGAATGTGAGTGCAGAGGCCCCCCCCCCCCCCCCGGTCAGACCTGCAAGAGGATGGACGATGTCGCAGATAGGCAGCGGCCAACTGACTATATTGGATGTCTCTATAGTGTAGTATAGTGCTCACTCAACACTACTGAACACATGTGCCACGCAGGGTGCATGGCTCAGCCCTCCTTGATGCAGCGCCGACACAATGTTCTTCCCGTTGTCGGTCACCATGGTTCCGATTTTCAGAAAGCCAGGATTCGATTTCTTGCTGAAGTACATGGAGCAGTTACTCCCCTGTGTGACTCCATTTGCACAGGCAAACGAGGTGCAGAACAGCGTGACACTGCCGTGCCCTGCACATGTGGTATGCTGGAGGGGCACTGTGCATTATCCCTGCAGTGGAGGCTGAGGACACGGTGGAGGATGAGGAGGCAGAGGCGGACATTGTCGCTGGACCAATGGCGTGGCAACATGGAGGCGGAAGTGGCGTCACCTGGCCAAGTTGCTGTTGTGGCTGTGCAGGAACCACATTCACCCAGTGGGCCGTAAAGGACATGTACTGTCCCTAACTGTAGTTACAGCTCCATACGTCTGCACTGCTGTGTACTTTGGCAGACACCCACAGGCTCATGTGCAGGGCTGGTACTGCCTTTTTGGCAAAGAAATGACGGCTTGGGACTCTTCACCTCGGCTCGGCACAAGCCATCAGTTCCCTGAAAGGTGCAGAGTCCACCACTTGGAAAGGGAGGGACTGCAGCACCAGCAATTTGAACAGGAGCACATTCAGCTTCTGCGCCGTTGGATGAGTGCACGCATACTGCTGTCTCTCGGCAATCGCTTTGGTGATCGATTGCTGATGGAATGCGTGACGAGGAGTAGGTGGAGGAGGAGCAGGAGCATCAGGACCGGCAAATGATGGGAAGGACAGACAGCTCCCTTCGGCTGAGGTGGTGGGCATTGACTGCTAGAAACCAGGTGCATGCCAGTGGGTGATGCAGCGGTTGCTGCAGCAGGTTGGACCACCACATCGGAGCCACGGTTCTCCCAGGCCACTTTATAGCGACGCTGCATATGTTAATGCAGGGCCGTAGTGCCAACATTGGCACCCTGGCCACACGTCACCCTCTGCCCACAGAATGTACATACGGCCACGTTCACCTCCTCCGGCGGCCTACAAAAAAACTGCCACCCCACCGAGTAGGTGATTTTACCACCAGCACTACGCACTGACTGACTACTACCGCCGATGCCTCCTTGATCCCCTGCACCGCTAATTCCCGGGCAGATATTCTACCGAGAAGCTGATAGTCTACCCCAGGCGCATTTGGCTCCCGACCTCCCACTGCTGCTACCCTGCTGACTACCGGCCACATTAGCGACTTGCTGGCTCCACCGCTAGCTCACGGGCAAGCTGCCACCCTCTTCTCCCGATGATGATGAAGTCCCTTCGTCACCCAGCTCCCAAGTGCGATTAGCTACATCATCATCATCGAGTAGTGTCTCCACGTCACTGATGTCCTCCTCAACTGTCTCTAGGTCAGGAGCCTGACCACTCTCAACACCAGCTACCACGCCACTGTTCTCATCACTACTTGCCCGCCTAGCGGAGGAAGCGGCGGATGTCTCCGCCACATCTTGGCTTGGCAGTAGCTGCTGACTGTCCTTTAGTAGCTCTCACTCGATGAAAAGTGGAGCAGATCCTACAGCATATAATACTTCATGCGGTGAGGGAACAGAAAAGGACAGAGGCAGGTAGAGGACAGGTTAGGGCACAGGGCCTGCTCCCGGTCCATGCCAACTAACTGTTGTGTCTGACAAACCGACTGACTCTTGGCTGGGGGGGGGGGGGGGGTGGCAGGTACAGCACTATGAAGTGCCTTTTGCGCTGTGGTATTAGAAGAATTTTGACTGTCTATTACTCTGTAATCCCTCTAGCGCCGTTCTATGGAAACAGTAGGTTTAAAGAGCACACCAAATGCTTGAAATAACTTCTTTATTAACTTCAACTTTTCTTCATATATAACACTGCCGCCTCTGCAGCAGATAGTCCTTGTACATAACACGTGTTGAAAAGATATCACAAAATGGCGGTATGCATAAGATGGTGGTTCAACTGTTCAATCTTATCATTCAACATAAAATGGTGGATATATTTCTCTCTTCAGTATCTGTACTCTCAACTTTAAGTTATTTAAGCACTTTATGATCTCTCTGAGAGGTATATCTGAGGTTAACTAATAGTTCTACTTGCTCTACTTGGTTTGAAGTTTCCAGTATGCAGTTAGAAGTAACTATTTGCAGATTGGTTGCTTAGTTTGCTTTCTATGGCTCAGTATGATCTGGAGATAACACAAGGAGGAGACGAGGAGGGGGAGATAAGACCTGGAGGAGAGGAGGAGGGGGAGATAATACCTGGATGAGAGGAAGAGGGGGAGATAACACCTGGAGGAGAGGGAGACAACACAAGGAGGAGGGGGAGATCAAATCTGGAGGAGAGGATGAGGGGGAGATCATACCTGGAGGAGAGGAGGAGGGGGAGATCGTACCTGGAGGAGAGGAGGAGGGGGAGATTATACCTGGATGAGAGGAAGGTGGGGAGATAACACAAGGAGGAGTCGAGGAAGTGGAGATAAGACCTGGAGGAGATGAGGAGTGGGAGATCATAACTGGAGGAGAGAAGAAGGAGGAGATCATACCTGGATGAGAGGAGGAGGGGGAGATAACACAAGGAGGAGAGGAGGGGTAGATAATACCTGCATGATAGGAGGGGGGGAGATAATACCTGAACGAGAGGAGGATAGGGAGATAACACAAGGAGGAGGGGAGGGGAGATAAGACCTGGAGGAGAGGAGGAGGAGACAAGACCTGAAGGAGAGAAGGAAGAAGAGATAACAAAAGGAGGAGAGGAGGAGATAAGACATGGAGGAGAGAAGGGGGAGATAATACCTGAAGAGAAGAGGGGAGATAATACTTCAGGAAAGGAGGGGGGGGTGATACTTCAGGAGAGGAGGGGTGAATAACACAAGGAGGAGAGGAGGAGAGGGAGATATGACCAGGAGGAGAGGAGGGGGAGATAATACCTGGAGGCGAGGAGGGGGAGATAATACCTCAGGACTTATGTCTTTTTTCAACTGTATTAAATATGTAACTATGTAAGAGGAGGGGGAGATAATACCCGAGGAGAGGAGGGGGAGATCATACCTGAAGGATAAGAAGAGGGGAGATAATACCTGGAGAAGAGGAGAAGGGGAGATAACACCTGGAGAGAAAGAGAGGGAGATAATAACTAAAGGAGATAAGGAGGCAATATCACCTGGGGGACAGGAGGAGAGGAAGATAACACCTGGAGGGAAGGAAGGGGAGATAACAAATGGAGGGAAGGAGGGGGAGATAACACTTGGAGGAGAGGAGGAAGTAGAGATAACATCTGGTGGGAAGGAGGAGGGAGAGATAATACCTGGAGGGAAAGAGGGGGAGATAACACCTGGAGGAGAGGAGGAGAAGATAACCTGGAGAAGGGGAAGATAACACCTGGAGTAGAGGAAGAGGGGGAGATAACACCTTGGGAAAGAGGAGCAAGGGGAAAAAATACCTTGAGGGAAAAAGGGATAATAACACCTGGAGGAGAGGAAGAGGCGGAGATAATATCTGGAGGAGGGGGACATAACACCTGGAAGGGAAGAGGGGGAGATAACACTTGGAGGAGAGGATGAGAGTGAGATCATACCTGGAGGAAAGGAGAATGGGGACATAATACCTGGAGGAGAGGAGGAGGAGAAGATAAGGAAGCAATATCACCTGGAGGAGAGGAGGAGGGGGAGATAACACCTAGAGGAGAGGAGGAGGGGGCTATAACACCTAAGGGAGGGGGAGATAACACCTGAAGGAGAGTAGGGGGGGGGGGATAACACAAGGAGGAAAGAGGAGGTGGAGATGACACAAGGAGAAGAGGAGGAGGGGGAGATAACATAAGGAGGAGGGGGAGATAACACCTGGAGTAGGGGGCGATAACACCTGGAGGAGGGGGAGATAACAGCTGGAGGAGAGGAGGAGGGGGATATAACACTAGAAGGAGGGCGGGGAGATAACATGAGGAGTAGGGGAGATAGCACCTGGAGGAGAGGAGGAGGGGACGATAACACCTGGAGGAGAGGAGGAGGGGAGATAACACCTGGAGGAGAGGAGGAGGGGCGATATCACCTGGAGGAGAGGAGGAGGGATAGATAACACCTGGAGGAGAGGGGGAAATAACACCTGGAGGAGGGTTAGATAACACCTGTAGGAGTGGAGAAGGGGCTATAACACCTGGAGGAGAGGAAGAGGGGGAGATAACACCTGGAGGAGAGGAGCAAGGGGGAAAAATACCTGGAGGGAAAAAGGGGAAGATAACACCTGGAGGAGAGGAGGAGGAGGAGATCATACCTGGAGGAGGGGGAGATAACACTTGGAGGAAAGGATGAGAGTAAGATCATACCTGGAGGAGAGAAGGAGGAGATGTCACCTGGAGAAGATAAGGGAGCGATATTACCTGGAGAACAGTAGGAGGGAGAGATAACACCTGGAGAGGAGGAGCGGGCGTAACACCTGGAGGAGAGGAGGAGGGGGAGATAACATCTGGAGAGGCGGATCGGGCGATAACACTTGGAGGAGAGGAGGAGGGGGCAATAACACCTGGAGGAGAGGCGGAGGGGGTGATGACACCTGGAGGAGAGGAGGGGGGGCAAGAACACCTGGAGTAGAGGAGGAGGGGGCAAGAACACCTGGAGGAGAGGAGAGGGAGATAACACCTGAAGGAGAAGAGGAGGGGAGATAACACCTGGAGGAGAGGAGGAGGGGGAGATAACACCTGGAGGAGAGGAGGAGGGGGCGATAACACCTGGAGGAGAGAAGGATGGATAGATAACACCTGGAGGAGAGGGGGGAAATAACACCTGCAGGAGGGGGAGATAACACCTGTTGGAGTGGGGAGGGGCTATAGCACCTGGAGGAGAGGAAGAGGGGGAGATAACACCTGGAGGAGAGGAGCAAGGGGGACAAATACTTTGAGGGAAAAGGGGGAAGATAACACCTGGAGGAGAGGAAGAGGGGGAGATAATACCTGGATGAGAGGGAGATAACACTTGGATGAGAGGATGAGAGTGAGATCATACCTGGAGGAGAGGAGGAGGCGAGATAGCACCTGGAGGAGAGAAGGAGGACATGTCACCTGGATAAGATAAGGGAGCAATATCACCTGGAGGACAGTAGGAGGGGGAGATAACACCTGGAGAGGAGGAGCGGGCGTAACACCTGGAGGAGAGGAGGATGGGGAGATAGCACCTGGAGATTTAGGAGGAAGAGGAAGCTACACTAAATATTACCTTCTTTTCGTGCCAACTGGTGTCTATTAAATTCAGGGAATGCAGGTTCCTCTTTAACCTGTCTGTCTCAGAGGCTGATTTTAATTAGTGCAAGTATAAAGGCTCTTTCACATGAGCGGATGCCGTGCGGGTAATCTGTTGCGTGAAAGAGAGCCAAGCCCCGGACCGGACAGCAGAGACATGGAGCATTAACATGATTAAAAATTCTCCATGTCTCTTTGTGATCTTTTTACTACAAAATCATAGTGAGATAAAGTTGTCACCGTGATTTTGTAGTAAAAAGGTCATAGAGAGGCAAAGATCATTATAAATCATGTTAATGCTCCATGTCTCTGCTGTCCGGAATGGGGCTTGGCACTCTTTCACGCAGTGGATTCCACGTACGGGATCCGCTCCTGTGAAAGAGCCCTAAAGCTGTAGCCGCTCTCCCTGTATTCATTGGAGGCCATTTGGCACCAGGAGAGTTAAAATACAGAATGGGCTTGGCAAGCGTGTGGAACCTGCATTCCCTGAATTTAATGGACTCCAGTTGGCACCAAAAGAGGTTCAGTGTGGGTTCCTATCCTAAAGAGATCACCTTGCCAGGGTGGACAGGCACAATGATTTTGTACAAAAGGTATTTGCCCAGATTCTCACATTTATATAATGAGCGTAGCATTAGCACTAGTAGATGCTGTTGCATTATATGTGTTTTTGCTCATGCTTTAGTGGTACCTTTCCTTAAAGGGGTTGGTCCATCTCACAAATTGGTAATATATTGCTACGATAAACCACTAATATCAGGTCTGGATCCCTCAGATACTCGTTCCTATCTCTAGAACAGGGACACCAAAGCTCTGCATTCACTTCTGTGGGAGTTCCAAAAAGCTCAGCTATTTCTGGAATTTCTATAAAAGTGAACAGACAGCTCACTGCGCAAGCGCAACCACCTCTTCATTCACCATTATGGAAGTTCTGGAAATAGAACTCGGTTATTTTTGGCACTGCCATAAATATGAATGTATAGTGGCGGCACTTGTGCAATGTGCCCTCTTTGACCTTGGAGACCCCATTATAGAGATAGGAGCACATCCTAGCAATATGCCAACAATCTGTGAGATAGGCCAACCCCTTCAAAAGCGACTGAACCTCCCTTCCTTTTTTAGGAAATGCCCTCTCCCCACAAGCCAAGATCAGCCTAGCACCTATCGTGACAGGGGCGTTGCTAGGTTAAAATATTTGGGGCCTGGGCCTCTGATGTTTTGTCCCAGGCCCCAAATATTAACGAGGCTAATGGGATTGTGAATAAGGAGTTGAAAAAAGTACTTGATCTTCCCCTTTCCAGCTAAATAGTAGGGCATAGACATTAGTATGACAGGCTGCGATATAAGAGTAGCGGACAGATGCACGGACACGTGATATGTGACAAGCCTATTAATTTGTCTGTTCGTACCATACAAACTAAAAGTAATAAAGGTAAAAACAGGAATAAACCAAAAGAAGAGCAGAGGTATCTGCCAAGAAGAGTAGTGTATGTCAGAATCTGGAGGAGATGGTCTAGAAAAACACAAGATAGCAAAAGGAACATGGATAAGGTCAACCTACAGAATCATAGAAGGTGTCCCACTTCAAGCCTCCCCTCCAGTACCAAGTGCTTCTACCACCAGACGGTCCATAGACCCAGAAGATGAGGGATTTTCCAGTTTTCAGAAATGTTAGATGTTGTGACATTAAATAGCAGTCCTGATAAAGGTACACATCTTAACCTTCATCAACTTTTTGCAAATTTACAGTCTTCTGGGGGGGATTCCCGCTTCATTAGCTGAAAGTACTAGCTTCAAGTACTACATTAAGTACTAGTAAAGAGATATTGCAGCAGACTGAAGAGATTCAAGAGATACTGCAAGAGATTGGCTTAGAGTCTCCAACTGGCTCATCTGTGTTGTTTTTGCTGATCATTGATTGAGAAGAGGTAAGGAATTCGGTCAGCTGTTTGCTATTGTGCGTTTGCTAATGAGCCTAGCTCACTAAGGTGTTACATTTGTTGCTGGGGGAGGAGTTTGGGAAGGAGTGTGTGTATATATAGAGACAGACTCATTAGCTGGCCTAATTCATTAGCTGAAAGTACTAGCTTCAAGTACTACATTAAGTACTAGTAAAGAGATATTGCAGCAGACTGAAGAGATTCAAGAGATACTGCAAGAGATTGGCTTAGAGTCTCCAACTGGCTCATCTGTGTTGTTTTTGCTGATCATTGATTGAGAAGAGGTAAGGAATTCGGTCAGCTGTTTGCTATTGTGCGTTTGCTAATGAGCCTAGCTCACTAAGGTGTTACATTTGTTGCTGGGGGAGGAGTTTGGGAAGGAGTGTGTGTATATATAGAGACAGACTCATTAGCTGGCCTAATTCATTAGCTGAAAGTACTAGCTTCAAGTACTACATTAAGTACTAGTAAAGAGATATTGCAGCAGACTGAAGAGATTCAAGAGATACTGCAAGAGATTGGCTTAGAGTCTCCAACTGGCTCATCTGTGTTGTTTTTGCTGATCATTGATTGAGAAGAGGTAAGGAATTCGGTCAGCTGTTTGCTATTGTGCGTTTGCTAATGAGCCTAGCTCACTAAGGTGTTACATTTGTTGCTGGGGGAGGAGTTTGGGAAGGAGTGTGTGTATATATAGAGACAGACTCATTAGCTGGCCTAATTCATTAGCTGAAAGTACTAGCTTCAAGTACTACATTAAGTACTAGTAAAGAGATATTGCAGCAGACTGAAGAGATTCAAGAGATACTGCAAGAGATTGGCTTAGAGTCTCCAACTGGCTCATCTGTGTTGTTTTTGCTGATCATTGATTGAGAAGAGGTAAGGAATTCGGTCAGCTGTTTGCTATTGTGCGTTTGCTAATGAGCCTAGCTCACTAAGGTGTTACATTTGTTGCTGGGGGAGGAGTTTGGGAAGGAGTGTGTGTATATATAGAGACAGACTCATTAGCTGGCCTAATTCATTAGCTGAAAGTACTAGCTTCAAGTACTACATTAAGTACTAGTAAAGAGATATTGCAGCAGACTGAAGAGATTCAAGAGATACTGCAAGAGATTGGCTTAGAGTCTCCAACTGGCTCATCTGTGTTGTTTTTGCTGATCATTGATTGAGAAGAGGTAAGGAATTCGGTCAGCTGTTTGCTATTGTGCGTTTGCTAATGAGCCTAGCTCACTAAGGTGTTACATTTGTTGCTGGGGGAGGAGTTTGGGAAGGAGTGTGTGTATATATAGAGACAGACTCATTAGCTGGCCTAATTCATTAGCTGAAAGTACTAGCTTCAAGTACTACATTAAGTACTAGTAAAGAGATATTGCAGCAGACTGAAGAGATTCAAGAGATACTGCAAGAGATTGGCTTAGAGTCTCCAACTGGCTCATCTGTGTTGTTTTTGCTGATCATTGATTGAGAAGAGGTAAGGAATTCGGTCAGCTGTTTGCTATTGTGCGTTTGCTAATGAGCCTAGCTCACTAAGGTGTTACATTTGTTGCTGGGGGAGGAGTTTGGGAAGGAGTGTGTGTATATATAGAGACAGACTCATTAGCTGGCCTAATTCATTAGCTGAAAGTACTAGCTTCAAGTACTACATTAAGTACTAGTAAAGAGATATTGCAGCAGACTGAAGAGATTCAAGAGATACTGCAAGAGATTGGCTTAGAGTCTCCAACTGGCTCATCTGTGTTGTTTTTGCTGATCATTGATTGAGAAGAGGTAAGGAATTCGGTCAGCTGTTTGCTATTGTGCGTTTGCTAATGAGCCTAGCTCACTAAGGTGTTACATTTGTTGCTGGGGGAGGAGTTTGGGAAGGAGTGTGTGTATATATAGAGACAGACTCATTAGCTGGCCTAATTCATTAGCTGAAAGTACTAGCTTCAAGTACTACATTAAGTACTAGTAAAGAGATATTGCAGGAGATAGTCAGGAGGTAGGCTGGAAGGTGGAAACAATACAAAAAAAAAAAAGGTAAGATTTGTTTGATTTAAAGTTACAATTTTTTTTTTTTTTTTTTTTCTCTCCTCTTTAAAATGGCAGACTTGGTTCAGTGCAGGAATTGTTGTGCATTTATTTCATGTTCCACTCTTTGGAGATTCGGATGCTGTCAGATCTGTAGACAGTTCTCCTTACTGCAGCAGGAAATATCATTTTTGAAAGCTGAAATATTTAAATTATCTGTTAAACAAACTCCAGCTAGGACTGCTGCAATGCCACTGCCACAGAGGACCCCCAGAAATGGCAGATGGGTTAATGTAGGTTCTGGAAGACTTAGAGTGGTGGATAGAAGACATGTCCCACAGTCGGTGGTTCTCCATAATTCATTTGCAGCACTCTCAGAATGTAAGGACAACATGGATATGGACTCAAGCACAGAGGGTGAGAAACCATCGACTCCTATGTCTAATGTATGCAACAAAAAAGATAAAGTGAAGTCTCAAAGGATGCAGCTGTTGCTGGGTGATTCAATCATAAGAAGTGTGGAGCTTAAAGAAAATGGTTTTGTGAGATGTCTCCCTGGGGCTACTGCTAGAAGAGATAGAAGACGTATTATTAATATTGTTAAGCAAGCAAAGCAGGAAGGGGACGTGGATGTTCTTGTCCATCTACGGACAAATGACCTGGCTTGCAATGAAGTGTCAGAGGTGAAAAAATCTTTTATCACACTTGGTAATGACGTACAGGATTTTGCATCCACCATTTCATTTTCTGAAGTTCTGCCTGTGCATAATGTTCAGAATGATAGGCAGAGGCGCATAAAGGAGTTCAACATATGGCTTGGTAAATGGTGTCAAGAGCAAGGATTTGGCTTTGTTTCTCATGATAGCTCTACTTGGAATAGAAAGGAACTGTACAAAAAAGATGGTTTGCATCTTTCTCTCAAAGGAACAAATGTACTTAGTGAACAACTCCAAGAATTTGCGAAAGAGTATTTAAACTAGGAAGGGGGGTCAAAAGAGTGAAAATAAAAGAGTCCAATTGCCCCCCGAAACAATGCCAGAACAGGCCAGAAGCACTGAGGTTAAGAAATGATAAGCTCAGAGTCCTGTCTACAAATGCTCGCAGTTTAGGTAAAAAAATCAATGAACTTGGGTCAATAATGGCATCTGAGAATGTAGATTTAGTGGCTGTTACGGAGACATGGTTTAATGAAAGAAATGACTGGGACATAACCATACCAGGGTACTCTTTATACAGAAGAGACAGAGAAGGCAAGAAAGGAGGAGGAGTGGCCCTGTATGTGAAAGATAGCATTAAATCTAACCTAATACAAGTTGGTCAGGCCAACATAGAGTCAGTTTGGGTTACGTTGCAGTTTGCTAACCATGCAGTAACTCGTGTAGGTGTGATATATAGACCACCTGGTCAAGTTAAAGAACTAGATGATCTACTAGTTGAAGAAATAGCTAAAATGACAATGAAAGGAGAAGTTATCATTATGGGAGATTTCAATCTTCCAGATATAAACTGGAAAACCAAAATAGCAAGTTCTACCAGGAGTACAGATATTCTAAATTCCCTACTGGGGTTATCTCTACAACAAGTGGTTGAGGAGCCAACCCGGAGGGAGGCCATTTTGGATTTGGTATTCACAAACGGGGATTCGGTATATGATGTCATTGTAGGCGAAACCTTGGGATCTAGTGATCACCAGTCAGTGTGGTTTAATATAAGAACTGTGAAAGAGTCCCACCACACAAAAACAAAAGTTTTAGATTTTAGAAAAACAGACTTTTCAAAAATGAAATTAGTCATAAATGAGTCCTTATCAGACTGGAACGGATTACATGGAGTCCAGGAGAAATGGGACTACTTAAAAGGTGCATTACTGAAGGCAACAGAAAATTGCATTAGACTCGTCAGTAAAAGCAAAAAAAGGAGGAGACCAATGTGGTACTCAGCAGAAGTGGCCCAAATCATTAAAAATAAAAAGCTAGCATTTTGTAATTATAAAAAAAACCAGAGCAATGAAGATAAGGAAATCTACAAGATTAGGCAGAGAGAGGCCAAGCAAGTTATAAGAACTTCTAAAGCGCAGGCAGAAGAAAAACTAGCTCAGTCTATGAAAAAAGGGGATAAGACATTCTTCAGATATATAAATGAAAAAAGGAAATTAAAACAAGGAATAACTAAATTAAAAACAAAGGACGGAAGGTATGTAGAAGAGAATAAAGGGCTAGCCGACTGCCTTAATGAATACTTCTGTTCAGTTTTTACAAAAGAAAAAGGAGAAGGACCTCCACTAGAAAGGATGACTATTAAATCGTTTGATGCATGTATCTTTACAGAGGAAGATGTTCTAAGTTTGCTGTCTAAGGTGAAGACAGATAAGTCACAGGGGCCTGATGAGATACACCCAAAATTATTAAAAGAGCTTAGTGGTGAGCTGGCAAAACCGTTAACAGATTTATTTAACCAATCATTAGTAACAGGAGTCGTCCCGGAAGATTGGAAATTGGCAAATGTCGTGCCCATTCACAAGAAAGGTAGTAGGGAGGAATCGAGCAACTATAGACCAGTGAGTCTGACATCAATAGTAGGCAAATTAATGGAAACCCTATTAAAGGATAGGATTGTGGAACATCTAAAATCCCATGGATTGCAAGATGAAAAACAACATGGGTTTACTTCAGGGAGATCATGTCAAACAAATCTTATAGATTTTTTTGACTGGGTGAATAAAATAATAGACGGTGGAGGTGCAGTAGACATCGCATATCTAGATTTTAGTAAGGCTTTTGACACTGTCCCACATAGAAGACTTATCAATAAACTGCAGTCATTGAGCATGGACTCCCATATTGTTGAGTGGATTAGGCAGTGGCTGAGTGACAGACAACAGAGGGTTGTAGTCAATGGAGAACATTCAAAACAAGGTAATGTTACCAGTGGGGTTCCACAGGGATCTGTACTGGGACCGATTTTGTTGAATATCTTCATAAGTGATATTGCAAAAGGCCTCGCTGGTAAGGTTTGTCTTTTTGCTGATGACACAAAGATATGTAACAGGGTTGATGTTCCTGGAGGGAAACGCCAAATGGAAAAGGATTTAGGAAAACTAGAAGAATGGTCAGAACTCTGGAAACTGAAATTTAATGTGGATAAGTGCAAGATAATGCACCTGGGGCGTAAAAACCCAAGGGCAGAATATAGAATATTTGACACAGTCCTGACCTCAGTATCTGAGGAAAGGGATTTAGGAGTAATTATTTCAGAAGACTTAAAGGTGGGAAGACAATGTAATAGAGCAGCACGAAATGCCAGCAGAATGCTTGGATGTATAGGGAGAGGTATAAGCAGTAGAAAGAGTGAAGTGCTTATGCCGCTGTACAGAACACTGGTGAGACCTCACTTGGAGTATTGTGCGCAGTACTGGAGGCCATATCTCCAGAAGGATATAGATACTCTAGAGCAGAGGTGCACAACCTGCGGCCCGGGGGCCACATGCGGCCCTTGATACCATCCTGTGTGGCCCCCAACCATCTGGTAATAGACATGTATGCCTATGTCTTGTGGCTGCTCACATGTATTTTTCATGTATTTCTCCCATTAGATGGGAGTCCTGGAAGTGTAACCAGACATTAATGGTATATAATGTGTGTTCAATATGCCATAAGTACAATATTTCAGTTGTTAATACACGTTTAAATTTTAATTTCGGCCCTCGTCATTGGTTCAGTCTGGCAATGTGGCCCCCAACCAGGAAACGTTGTGCACCCCTGCTCTAGAGAGAGTTCAGAGAAGAGCTACTAAACTAGTACATGGATTGCAGGATAAAACTTACCAGGAAAGGTTAAAGGACCTTAATATGTATAGCTTGGAAGAAAGAAGAGACAGAGGGGATATGATAGAAACTTTTAAATACATAAAGGGAATCAACTCGGTAAAGGAGGAGAGCATATTTAAAAGAAGAAAAACTACCACAAGAGGACACAGTTTTAAATTAGAGGGGCAAAGGTTTAAAAGTAATATAAGGAAGTATTACTTTACTGAGAGAGTAGTGGATGCATGGAATAGCCTTCCTGCAGAAGTGGTAGCTGCAAATACAGTGAAGGGGTTTAAGCATGCATGGGATAGGCATAAGGCCATCCTTCATATAAGATAGGGCCGGGGGCTATCCATAGTATTCAGTATATTGGGCAGACTAGATGGGCCAAATGGTTCTTATCTGCCGACACATTCTATGTTTCTATGTTTCTATGTTTCTATTCTGTCATTAGATGCCTCCAAGGCGTTTAATAGGGTGGAGTTGGGGTTCCTATGAAAGGTGTTGGGAAGGATTGGATTTGGTACGAATTTTATAAGTATGGTCGAGTTTTTGTATAATTCCCTTATTGCAAAACTGAATTTAAATGGTAGTTTGACCCCCAGTTTTATGTTGACTAGAGGCACTCGTCAAGGTTGTCCGCATTCTCCATTATTGTTCGATATTTATATGGAGTCCCTGGGTCTTAGGGTTAGGCAAGATACAATGATTGAGGGGTTTGGAGTACTGGGTCTAGAGGATCGGATTTCTTTATATGCGGATGATGTGTTATTTTTTATAAATCACACTAATAGAACTCTCCCAGGAATTATTTGTACAGTTAACTCCTTTGGGGAAGTCTCTGGACTAGATATTAATTGGTCAAAAACAACCCTTATGTTATTAGATAGATTTGAATATATTAACGAGGGGATCCTGTGGATGTTAAAAGCTGCTGACTCATTCGAATATCTGGGCATGACAATATCGCCCAGGATTGATGACTTTATTTACCTTAACTTAACTCCATTGATAAGTAAATTGAGATAAGAAATTGCGACATGGCTTCGTTTACCCCTATATAGAGCTGATAGAATATCTTTGGTTAAGATGGTGATTTTACCCCAATTTCTCTATATCCTCAGAAATTCTCCAACTTGGCATAAACCAAAAGAAGAGCAGAGGTATCACAGTGTATGTGGGAATCTGGAGGAGAGGGTCTAGAAAAATACAAGATAGCAAAAGGAACATGGATAAGGCTACTTTCACACTAGCGTTTGGGGCTCCGTTTGAAGGGGCTCACAATTGGCCCCGAACGCATCTGTACTGCCCTAATGCATTCTGAGTGGACGCGGATCCGCTGAGAATGCATCCGCCTGCCAGCGTTCAGCCTCCGCTCCGTTCAGCAAGCGGACACCTGAACGCTGCTTGCAGCGTTCGGGTGTCCGCCTGGCCGTGCGGAGGCAAGCGGATCCGTCCAGACTTACAATGTAAGTCAATGGGGACAGATCTGTTTGAAGTTGATACAATATGGCTCAATTTTCAGACGGATCCGTCCCCCATTGACTTTCAATGTAAAGTCTGGACAGATCCGTTCAGGCTACTTTCACACTTAGAATTTTTTTTAAACTATAATGCAGACGGATCCGTTCTGAGCGGATACAAACGTCTGCATTATAGGAGCGGATCCGTCTGAGCAGACACCAGACGGACCCGCTCTGAACGCAAGTGTGAAAGTAGCCTAAGGTCAACCTACTGTCCATTGTCCATCTTTATCATTATTACTATTATAGAGACGCATCGTTAGCGAGGGAGGGTGGGGTTGGCTTGAATGGGTCGGGGAGGGATAAAAAGAGGGATGATAATGGAGGATTTCATTGTTTAATTATGTAATTGTTATAATAATAAAAATAATTAATAAATAAAAATTTAACATAAAAGAACACCAAATGCAGAAAGATAAATGCATTGACATTTTTTTTCTGCTCTTCACATCACAATAAAAGTCTCATGAAGGGAGATAATGTAACAGCTTTCATCTGTGCAATCAACTGATAAAAAGGTGTAAAAGTCCTTTACTGAACCTGTAAGGCCCCTTTCACACGGGCGAGTTTTCCGCGCGGTTGCAATGCGTGAGTTGAATGCATTGCACCCGCACTGAATCCGGACCCATTAATTTCTATGGGGCTGTGCACATGAGCGGTGATTTTCACGCATCACTTGTGCGTTGCGTGTGAATCGCAGCATGCTCCTCTTTGTGCGTTTTTCACTTAACGCAGGCCCCATAGAAATTAATGGGGTTGCGTGAAAATCGCAACCATCCGCAAACAAGTGCGGATGCGGTGCGATTTTCACGCACGGTTGCTAGGTGACGATCGGGATGGGGACCTGATCATTATTATTTTCCCTTATAACATGGTTATAAGGGAAAATAATAGCATTCTGAATACAGAATGCATAGTAAAATAGGGCTGGAGGGGTTAAAAAAAAATAAAGAATAATTTAATTCACCTTAATCCACTCGTTCGCGCAGCCGGCATCTCTTCTGTCTTCTTTTGTGAGGAATAGGACCTTTGATGATGTCACTATGCTCATCACATGGTCCGTCACATGATCCATCACCATGGTAAAAAGATCATGTGATGGACCATGTGATGAGCGTAGTGACGTCATCAAAGAAGACAGAAGAGATGCCGGCTGCGCGAACAAGTGGATTAAGGTGAGTTAAATTTAATTTAATTTTTTTTAACCCCTCCAGCCCTATTGTACTATGCATTCTGTATTCAGAATGCTATTATTTTCCCCTATAACCATGTTATAAGGGAAAATAATACAATCTACACAACCTTGAACCCAAACCTGAACTTCTATGAAGAAGTTCGGGTCTGGGTACCACATTCAGTTTTTTATCACGCGCGTGCAAAACGCATTGCACCTGAGCGATAAAAACTGAACAACGGAACGCAATCGCAGAGATAAGGAACATTCTTACCGTTCCAACGCAACCCTGGTTAGGATCAACCGAGCGTGGTAAAGAGGATGCACCACGTCCAAGCTGGTATTTAGGTATGGTCGTTGGTAATTGTTAGGTGTAGACAGTGCAGGGAACCGATGTCCCTAGAAATCCCTGGTTGGGGATGAGGCCATTGCTAATGCGGCCCTCCCTGTCTATACAGAGTTCCTACCCCGCAAGGGGCGGCCCTGTCTGGATACCTTACCCTAGGTAGGGAGGTGTCCCTAGTAAGCCCTATTGGATAGTTGCACTCCTCTTTGGTTTAATTTTTATTTACAGGATTTTGATAAATTAGCGGGGGATAAGTTTTGTCAAAAAAGTAATATCGAGTATGTTTCACAGGTGGTGAGAAATGGAGAGATACTCCCCTCCTCTTGTTTAGCACAAATGGAGAATAATCTAAGTTGGTTTAGGTATTTTCAGATACGTTCAGCAATTGCTGATGTAAAAGAAACTTCACTGTTGGAGATAAACACTTCTTCACCTTTGGATGAATTGATAGGGAATTTAGGCTTGAAGTGGAAGATTTCACAACTATATAAATTATTAGTAAAGGCCCTATTTAATGTGGTTATTACTCCGAACCAAAGGACTTGTGGAACTCATTGCCCAATGGTTTCGTTAGAGGATTGGGGAAATATATTTGGTGATTTAAGACTAGTATCACACAATTTGAATCATATATTAGTACAGTTTAATATCTGACACAGAGTGTATATCACGCCGATATGGCTTAATAAATGTGGTTTACAAGAGTCTGCTAATTGTCCACCACAGATTTTTTGCACATGCTTTGGTTGTGTCCAGACTTAAAAGTCTATTGGGGTATAATTAATACGTTTATTACTCAAAAACTGAGGATAGCACTTCCGTTTACAGCTGGGTGCTGGATACTGGGCGATCTATCCGAGGTAAACTGTCATAAGTATAAAAAGATCCTTTTAATTAGAATTAGGTTTTTAGCTAGACTCCTACAATACTCCAAACTTCAAGGATTGGCTATATTTCGTGAATAAGGTTAAGAGATATGAGAGGGTCTTATATAACCAGAGAGATTCTGAGGAAAAATGGTCTAGGGTATGGGGGCTATGGAAGTGGTAGCCTCTTCTTGATCCCCCCCCCCCAGTGTCCATTGTCCGTCTTTATTATTATTACTCTTATAGAGACGCATCGCTAGGGAGGAAGGGTAGGGTTGTCTTGAATGGGTTGGGGAGGGATAAAAAGAGGGATGATAATGGAGGATTAATTATGTAATTGTTATAATTAGAGATGAGAGAACACTGTGCCTGTATAGCGGTGTAGAACACTGTGCCTGTATAGCGGTGTAGAACGCTGTGCCTGTATAGCGGTGTAGAACGCTGTGCCTGTATAGTGGTGTAGAACACTGTGCCTGTATAGCGGTGTAGAACACTGTGCCTGTATAGTGGTGTAGAACACTATGCCTGTATAGCGGTGTAGAACACTGTGCCTGTATAGGAGTGTAGAACACTGTGCCTGTATAGCGGTGTAGAACCCTGTGCCTGTATAGCGGTGTAGAACCCTGTGCCTGTATAGCGGTGTAGAACACTGTGCCTGTATAGCGGTGTAGAACACTGTGCCTGTATAGTGGTGTAGAACACTGTGCCTGTATAGCGGTGTAGAACACTGTGCCTGTATAGTGGTGTAGAACACTGTGCCTGTATAGTGGTGTAGAACACTGTGCCTGTATAGTGGTGTAGAACACTGTGCCTGTATAGCGGTGTAGAACACTGTGCCTGTATAGCGGTGTAGAACACTGTGCCTGTATAGTGGTGTAGAACACTGTGCCTGTATAGTGGTGCAGAACACTGTGCCTGTATAGTGGTGTAGAACAATGTGCCTGTATAGTGGTGTAGAACACTGTGCCTGTATAGTGGTGTAGAACACTGTGCTTGTATAGCGGTGTAGAACACTGTGCCTGTATAGTGGTGTAGAACACTGTGCCTGTATAGCGGTGTAGAACACTGTGCCTGTATAGTGGTGTAGAACACTGTGCCTGTATAGTGGTGTAGAACACTGTGCCTGTATAGCGGTGTAGAACACTGTGCCTGTATAGTGGTGTAGAACACTGTGCCTGTATAGTGGTGTAGAACACTGTGCCTGTATAGCGGTGTAGAACACTGTGCCTGTATAGTGGTGTAGAACACTGTGCCTGTATAGTGGTGTAGAACACTGTGCTTGTATAGTGGTGTAGAACACTGTGCCTGTATAGTGGTGTAGAACACTGTGCCTGTATAGTGGTGTAGAACACTGTGCCTGTATAGCGGTGTAGAACACTGTGCCTGTATAGCGGTGTAGAACACTGTGCCTGTATAGTGGTGTAGAACACTGTGCCTGTATAGTGGTGTAGAACACTGTGCCTGTATAGCGGTGTAGAACACTGTGCCTGTATAGTGGTGTAGAACACTATGCCTGTATAGCGGTGTAGAACACTGTGCCTGTATAGGAGTGTAGAACACTGTGCCTGTATAGCGGTGTAGAACCCTGTGCCTGTATAGCGGTGTAGAACACTGTGCCTGTATAGCGGTGTAGAACACTGTGCCTGTATAGTGGTGTAGAACACTGTGCCTGTATAGTGGTGTAGAACACTGTGCCTGTATAGTGGTGTAGAACACTGTGCCTGTATAGTGGTGTAGAACACTGTGCCTGTATAGCGGTGTAGAACACTGTGCCTGTATAGCGGTGTAGAACACTGTGCCTGTATAGTGGTGTAGAACACTGTGCCTGTATAGTGGTGCAGAACACTGTGCCTGTATAGTGGTGTAGAACACTGTGCCTGTATAGTGGTGTAGTACACTGTGCCTGTATAGTGGTGCAGAACACTGTGCCTGTATAGTGGTGTAGAACAATGTGCCTGTATAGTGGTGTAGAACACTGTGCCTGTATAGTGGTGTAGAACACTGTGCTTGTATAGCGGTGTAGAACACTGTGCCTGTATAGTGGTGTAGAACACTGTGCCTGTATAGCGGTGTAGAACACTGTGCCTGTATAGTGGTGTAGAACACTGTGCCTGTATAGTGGTGTAGAACACTGTGCCTGTATAGCGGTGTAGAACACTGTGCCTGTATAGTGGTGTAGAACACTGTGCCTGTATAGTGGTGCAGAACACTGTGCCTGTATAGTGGTGTAGAACAATGTGCCTGTATAGGGGTGTAGAACACTGTGCCTGTATAGTGGTGTAGAACACTGTGCCTGTATAGTGGTGTAGAACAATGTGCCTGTATAGTGGTGTAGAACACTGTGCCTGTATAGTGGTGTAGAACACTGTGCTTGTATAGCGGTGTAGAACACTGTGCCTTGCAATAACACGCATAGGGAGTCTGCTGTGGCAGTGAAATAATACTGTGAGTCCATATGACATGCAGATGACAGGCGTTGCACTTAGAATCAATGCACACTTCACTTATTTGGGCAGTTACTGGGCCAAAACTGACCAAATAACTCATGTGAACTCAGCCTTACAGGAAGCTGTTAGCGCCAAGAAGAAGCGCACTCAGACATCACTAACCTGATCAATCAGTGTTTTCGGTAGAAATGATATTTCTACATTGCAAATAATTTACTAGGAGGTGTAGTAGAGTAATAGAAATCTAACAGACCCAACAGTATAGCGGTGTAGAACATGCTGCTGATTCTGTGTAATTGAATCACTTATTGAAAGGGGCATGTTCAAAATAATAGCAGTGTGGAGTTCGATGAGTGAGGTCATTCCTTCTTTGAAAAACAGGTGGCAATAATTGCCATTATTTAAGGAAGGAAGGCAGCAAATGCTGTACCTGCCGGTTACAGTGCATTTCTCTTTGAAATTCTGAGGAAAATGGGTAGTTTCAGACATTGTTCAGAAGAACAGCGTTCCTTGATTAAAAAGTTGATTGGAGAGGGGAAAACATATAAAGAAGTGCAGAAAATGATAGGCTGCTCAGCTAAAATGATTGCAAATTCTTTAAAATGGCAACCAAAACCTGAAAGACGTGGAAGAAAGCGAAAAACTACCATTCAAATGGATAAAAGAATAGCCAAAATGATGAAAGTAAGATTGTTCTTTTTGGGTCTAGTGGCCGGAAACTGTTTTTCAGACGACCCCCAAACACTGAATCCAAGCCACAGTACACTGTGAAGACAGTGAAGCATGGTGGCCAAGCATCATGATATGGGGATGTTTCTCATACTACGGTGTTGGGCCTATTTATCGCAGACCAGGGATCATGGATCAGTCTGAATCCATCAGAAGACTGGAAGAGGTCATGCTGCCTTATGCTGAAGAGGAAATGCCCTTGAAATGGGTGTTCCAACAAGACAACGACCCCATACACACCAGTAAACGTGCAACATCTTGGTTCCAGACCAACAAGATTGACGTTATGGAGCGGCCGGCCCAATCCCTGGATCTTAATCCAATAGATAACTTGTGGGTGACATAAAAAATGCAGATTCTGAGGCAAAACCAAGAAATAGAGAAGAACTGTGGAATGTTGTCCTATCATTCTGGGCTGGAATACCTGTTCACATGGGCAGAAGGTGGTGACTCCGAGCAGCACAGACGTCCAGCAGTTCTCAGAAACAGCGGTTATACAACGAAATATTAGTGACGGGATTCAAAGGAAAGCAAAATCTGCAAACATTTCTCAGTTTATATAGTGTTTGAGTTTGTAAAGAAGACGACAAACACTGCTATTTTTTTTAGAGGAACAACACAAATTTGATATATTTTTCTTCATGTCTTGATTTGGAATAGAATGTGTAGTGTTCTTTGTGTGTATGGAAATAAAAGCTATTAGAAGGATTTTGAGCTTTATTTGCTTTTTTAAACACACTGCTATTATTTTGAACAGAACTGTATACAAGTAGAGCCCCCCCCCCACCGAGGGTGTCAGCAGTAAGTTTGTGTCGACGTCACTGATTAATTTTCCCTATTCTCTGATCCGTCAGAATAATCACTTACAAAAAACGGATCCTGTCTGTGGAGCATCCGCCTTCACTCGGTCAGCATTTGGTCAGTAATCCATCAGTATTGCTAATGCCAAAAAAACAGGAGTAGATCCAGAACAGAGATGACACGTGAATGGAATATGTCCATGTCTTCTGTGTTTTTTACCCACTCTTGCTTCTGGCTAACAAATCACAAGCCAATTCTGATGGGACCATACAGGCCTTACAGCTGCTACACAGACAGGATCCGTTGTGCGTCTCATTTTTCCTTCCTTCTGACAGATCAGAAGAAAGGTCAAATAAAATGATGACGTCAGCCAGGCCAAAAGCAAAAATAGTGGACTAGTCATGAAGTGGGGAGGGTGGGAACAGCATGAGAAGTCCACAGAGTGGACCTATGACATAGTGGTGAGGTGGAAGCAGCATAAGGAGACCACAGAGTGGCCCAATGACAGCGTCTGGAGGTGGAAGTAGTATGAGGAGGCCAGTAAGTGGCACAATGACTGAGTCAGGAGTTGGCAGCAGCAGCACCAGAAGGAGGCCATAGAGTGGCACAACAACAGAGTATGGAGTGGACCCATTCTGGACCGGTAGCGAGGGTCCAACAAGGTGGAGAGCCATAGTGACATTTTGGCTGTCACTACGCAAGCAAGTGAGCATGCATCGGGCCATTTGTGCAAGAGACTCAGAGGGACTCCCTGCCTCCATCTCCACTGCATACTGCCACGCTGTGTCTGGTTCCTCTGTCTCGTCTTCCTCATCGCTTCGTAGCTCCTCTGGCTGCTCCTGTTCTTCCTCTCCTGTCACCTGAGTAGAAAAACCACCCATTTTGCTACACATTGCTTGTGCTCCAATGTCCTCCTCCTCCTTCAGTTCAGCCCCCACCGTCATTCCACGGCTCATGTGGCCATGAGATCTAGGCACCACGTCTCCCGTCCCCTGACCAGCCATTGTTACCAGCATCTGTTCCAGGACATGAAGCAGTGGAATGACGTCGTTCATCCCGTAGTCCGGGCGACTGACAAATAACATGGTGTCCTCAAAGTGCCTGAGCAAATGGCAGGTGTCACGCATGAGCTGCCACTGGCTGACATCAAAGTTACACAGGGAGTACTCCTATCCGCTTGGATCACCAAGAAATCGTTAATGGCTTTTCTCTGTTCATATAGTCGGTCCAACATATGGAGGGTGGAATTCCAACAGGTGGAAACATCACATATCAGCCTATGTTGGGGGATGCCGTTCTGCCGCTGCAGCTCAAGGAGGGTGTGCTTTGCAGTGTACGAGAGGCTGAATTGCATGCACACTTTCCTGGCCATTTTTAGGATGTCTTGCAGATGGGTGGAAGACTTCAGGAACTGCTTGACAACCAGATTGAACACGTGTGCCATGCAGGGCGCATTGCTCAGCCTTCCTTGACGCAGCGCCGACACAATGTTCTTCCCGTTGTCGGTCACCATGGTTCCAATTTTGAATTGTCGCAGAGACAGCCAGGAGTCAATTTCTTGATGCATCACATGAAGCAGTTCCTCCCCTGTGTGACTACATTTGCCAAGGCAAACCAGGTGCAGAACAGCGTGATACGGCCGTGACCTGCACATGTGGTATGCTGGAGGGGCACTGTGACTTGTCCCTACAGAGGAGGCTGAGGACACGGTGGAGGATAAGGAGGAAGAGGCGGACATTGTTGCGGGACCAACAGCATGAGAATGTGGACGCGGAAGCAGCATGACCTGGCCAAGTAGCTGGTGTGGCTGTGCAGGAACCAGATTCACCCAGTGGGCGGTAAAGGACATGTACTGTCCCTGACCGTAGTTACAGCTCCACATGTCGGTGCTGCCGTGCCCTTTGGCAGACAAAGACATGCTCAAGGACTGGCCCACCTTCTGTTCTACATATTTGAGCAGGGCTGGTACTACCTTTTTGGCAAAGAAATGATGGCTTGGGACTCTCCACCTCGGCTCAGCACAAGCCATCAGTTCTCTGAAAGACTTGGAAAGGGAGGGACTGCAGCACTAGCAACTTAGACAGGAGCACGTTCAGCTTATGCGCCGTTGGATGCATGCATGGATACTGTTGTCTCTTGGCAATCGCTTCGGTGATCGATTGCTAACGGAATGAGTGATGAGGAGTAGGAAGAGGAGGAGCAGGATCATCAGGAACAGCAGACGATGGGAGGGACAGACAGTTCACTTCGGCTGAGGTGGTGGAACCTTGACTGCCAGAAACCGGGTGCATGCCAGTGGTTGATGCAGCGGTTGCTGCAACAGGCTGGACCACCACATCGGAGCCACTGTTCTTCGAGGCCACTGGTTGGCGACCCTGCCTATGTTGACGCAGGGCCATAGTGCCAACATTGGCACGCTTGCCACACTTCACATTCTGCCCACAGATTCTACATATGGCCATGTTCACCTTCTCCGGCGGCTTCACAAAAAACTGCCACACCGCCGAGAAGGTGATTTTTTCCCCCCCAACAGTTCGCACTGACTAACTGCTACCGCCGATGCCTCTGTGAACCCCTGCACCAGTACTTCTCGGGCAGGTAGGCTGCTGCAAAGCAGGTGGTCTACCCCGTGCCCGTTTGGCTCTAGTGATGTCACAAACATAAAATTTTCCGTTCGCGAACGGCGAATGAGAATTTTCGCTAATGTTCGCAAACGGGCGAACCACCATAGACTTCAATAGGCAGGCGAATTTTAAAACCCACAGGGACTCTTTCTGGCCACAATAGTGATGCAAAAGTTGTTTCAAGGGGACTAACACCTGGACTGTGGCATGCCGGAGGGAGGTCCATGGCAAAACTCCCATGGAAAATTACATAGTTGACGCAGAGTCTGATTTTAATCCATAAAGGGCATAAATGACCTAACATTCCTAAATTGTTTGGAATAACGTGCTTTAAAACATCAGGTATGATGTTGTATCGATCAGGTAGTGTAAGGGTTACGCCCACTTCACAGTGACAGACCAAACTCCCCGTTTAACGCACCGCAAACAGTCCATTTGCACAACCGCAAACTCCCCATTTGCACAAGGTTGGATACCAAGCTAGTCATGTCCCGTTCCTTGACCTCACTTATGTCATTGAAGTCTCTTCCTCCACCCAGCCACGTACAACACCAAGGGTCCCCGAAAGGTGACAACAAGCCCCCTGGGACGCCTGCTGTGGTTGGTCTTCCAACTCCTCAAAGCCACCTTCCTCCTCTGACTCCTCTTCTTCAGACTCCTCTCTCTGCGTTGCCTCTCTCTGCGTTATTATAAGGTGTGTTAAGTAGTACTATTCCTATCAGTTTAATCCCTGTTACGTCCCCTATCAGGGAACGTGTATATGGCATCGATTTTAGGAACGGGGAGATGGAAAAAGATGCTTGGTCGGTCCTCCTACTTCAAATTTGGGGCACTGCGCGTGTAATCTAATGTGCCACCAGATTGGAGTGGTGTGGTAAGTAGAGTTGAGCGAACACCTGGATGTTCGGGTTCGAGAAGTTCGGCCGAACTTCCCGGAAATGTTCGGGTTCGGGATCCGAACCCGACCTGAACTTCGTCCCGAACCCGAACCCCATTGAAGTCAATAGGGACCCGAACTTTTCGGCACTAAAAAGGCTGTAAAACAGCCCAGGAAAGAGCTAGAGGGCTGCAAAAGGCAGCAACATGTAGGTAAATCCCCTGCAAACAAATGTGGATAGGGAAATAAATTAAAAAAAATATGTATAAAAAAAAATTAACCAATATCAATTGGACAGAGGTCCCATAGCAGAGAATCTGGCTTCACGTCAGCAGAGAATCAGTCTCTTCCTGCCATAGCAGAGAATCTGGCTTCATGTCAGCAGAGAATCAGTCTTCATGTCATAGCAGAGAATCAGGCTTCACGTCACCCACCACTGGAACAGGCCACTGTCACATATTTAGGCCCCGGCACCCAGACAGAGGAGAGAGGTCCCTTAACAGAGAATCTGGCTTCATGTCAGCACAGAATCAGTCTTCATGTCATAGCAGAGAATCAGGCTTCACGTCACCCACCACTGGAACAGGCCACTGTCACATATTTAGGCCCAGGCACCCAGGCAGAGGAGAAAGGTCCCGTAACAGAGAATCTGGCTTCATGTCAGCAGAGAATCAGTCTTCATGTCATAGCAGAGAATCAGGCTTCACGTCACCCACCACTGGAACAGGCCACTGTCACACATTTAGGCCCCGGCACCCAGGCAGAGGAGAGAGGTCCCGTAACAGAGAATCTGGCTTCATGTCAGCAGAGAATCAGTCTTCATGTCATAGCAGAGAATCAGGCTTCACGTCACCCACCACTGGAACAGGCCACTGTCACATATTTAGGCCAAGGCACCCAGGCAGAGGAGAGAGGTCCCGTAACAGAGAATCTGGCTTCATGTCAGCACAGAATCATGTTATAGCAGAGAATCAGGCTTCACGTCACCCACCACTGGAACAGGCCACTGTCACATATTTAGGCCCCGGCACCCAGACAGAGGAGAGAGGTCCCGTAACAGAGAATCAGGCTTCACGTCACCCACCATTGGAACAGGCCACTGTCAGATATTTTTAGGCCCCGGCACCCAGACAGAGGAGAGGTTCATTCAACTTTGGGTTGCCCCGCAATATAATGGTAAAATGAAAATAAAAATAGGATTGAATGAGGAAGTGCCCTGGAGTAGAATAATATATTGTTAAGGGGAGGTAGTTAATATCTAATCTGCACAAGGGATGGACAGGTCCTGTGGGATCCATGCCTGGTTCATTTTTATGAACGTCAGCTTGTCCACATTGGCTGTAGACAGGCGGCTGCGTTTGTCTGTAATGACGCCCCCTGCCGTGCTGAATACACGTTCAGACAAAACGCTGGCCGCCGGGCAGGCCAGCACCTCCAAGGCATAAAAGGCTAGCTCTGGCCACGTGGACAATTTGGAGACCCAGAAGTTGAATGGGGCCGAACCATCAGTCAGTACGTGGAGGGGTGTGCACACGTACTGTTCCACCATGTTATTGAAATGTTGCCTCCTGCTAACACGTTCCGTATCAGGTGGTGGTGCAGTTAGCTGTGGCGTGGTGACAAAACTTTTCCACATCTCTGCCATGCTAACCCTGCCCTCAGAGGAGCTGGCCGTGACACAGCTGCGTTGGCGACCTCTTGCTCCTCCTCTGCCTTCGCCTTGGGCTTCCACTGGTTCCCCTGTGACATTTGGGAATGCTCTCAGTAGCGCATCTACCAACGTGCGCTTGTACTCGCGCATCTTCCTATCACGCTCCAGTGTAGGAAGTAAGGTGGGCACATTGTCTTTGTACTGGGGATCCAGCAGGATGGCAACCCAGTAGTCCGCACACATTAAAATGTGGGCAACTCTGCTGTCGTTGCGCAGGCACTTAAGCTGTCCTCTGTGGGAGGCATATCGTCATCGTCCTGTGTTTCCCCCCAGCCACGCACCAGTGATGGGCCCGAGCTGCGTTGGGTGCCAGCCCACTATGAACCTGCTTCATCCTCATCCACCTCCTCCTCATCCTCGTCCTCCAGTAGTGGTCTCTGTCTGGCCACATTTGTACCTGGCCTCTGCTGTTGCAAAAAACCTCCCTCTGAGTCACTTCGAAGAGACTGGCCTGAAAGTGCTAAAAATGACCCCTCTTCCTCCTCTTCCTCCTGGGCCACCTCCTCTTCCATCATCGCCCTAAGTGTTTTCTCAAGGAGACATAGAAGTGGTATTGTAACGCTGATAACGGCGTCATCGCCACTGGCCATGTTGGTGGAGTACTCGAAACAGCGCAACAGGGCACACAGGTCTCGCATGGAGGCCCAGTCATTGGTGGTGAAGTGGTGCTGTTCCGCAGTGCGACTGACCCGTGCGTGCTGCAGCTGAAACTCCACTATGGCCTGCTGCTGCTCGCACAGTCTGTCCAGCATGTGCAAGGTGGAGTTCCACCTCGTGGGCACGTCGCATATGAGGCGGTGAGCGGGAAGGCCGAAGTTACGCTGTAACGCAGACAGGCGAGCAGCGGCAGGGTGTAAATGCCGGAAGCGCGAACAGACGGCCCACACTTTATGCAGCAGCTCTGACATGTCGGGGTAGTTGTGAATGAACTTCTGCACCACCAAATTCAGCACATGCGCCAGGCAAGGGATGTGCGTCAAACCGGCTAGTCCCAGAGCTGCGACGAGATTTCGCCCATTATCGCACACCACCAGGCCGGGCTTGAGGCTCACCGGCAGCAACCACTCGTCGGTCTGTTGTTCTATACCCCGCCACAACTCCTGTGCGGTGTGGGGCCTGTCCCCCAAACATATGAGTTTCAGAATGGCCTGCTGACGTTTACCCCGGGCTGTGCTGAATTTGGTGGTGAAGGTGTGTGGCTGACTGGATGAGCAGGTGGAAGAAGAGGAGGAGGAAGCTGAGTAGGAGGAGGAGGAGACAGGAGGCAAAGAATGTTGCCCTGCGATCCTTGGCGGCGGAAGGACGTGCGCCAAACAGCTCTCCGCCTGGGGCCCAGCCGCCACTACATTTACCCAGTGTGCAGTTAGGGAGATATAGCGTCCCTGGCCGTGCTTACTGGTCCACCTATGTGTGGTTAGGTGGACCTTGCCACAGATGGCGTTGCGCAGTGCACACTTGATTTTATCGGATACTTGGTTGTGCAGGGAAGGCACGGCTCTCTTGGAAAAGTAGTGGCGGCTGGGAACAACATACTGTGGGACAGCAAGTGACATGAGCTGTTTGAAGCTGTGTGTGTCCACCAGCCTAAATGACAGCATTTCATAGGCCAGTAGTTTAGAAATGCTGGCATTCAGGGCCAGGGATTGAGGGTGGCTAGGTGGGAATTTACGCTTTCTCTCAAATGTTTGTGAGATGGAGAGCTGAACGCTGCCGTGTGACATGGTTGAGATGCTTGGTGACGCAGGTGGTGGTGTTGGTGGTACATCCCGTGTTTTCTGGGCGGCAAGTGCCAACGTCCCTCCAGAGGCGGAGGAAGAGGCCGAGGCGGCGGCAGCAGCAGAAGAGGCCGAGGCGGCAGCAGCAGAAGAGGTAGCAGGGGGAGCCTGAGTGACTTCCTTGTTTTTAAGGTGTTTACTCCACTGCAGTTCATGCTTTGCATGCAGGTGCCTGGTCATGCAGGTTGTGCTAAGGTTCAGAACGTTAATGCCTCGCTTCAGGCTCTGATGGCACAGCGTGCAAACCACTCGGGTCTTGTCGTCAGCACATTGTTTGAAGAAGTGCCATGCCAGGGAACTCCTTGAAGCTGCCTTTGGGGTGCTCGGTCCCAGATGGCGGCGGTCAGTAGCAGGCGTAGTCTCTTGGCGGCGGGTGTTCTGATTTTGCCCACTGCTCCCTCTTTTGCTACGCTGTTGGCTCGGTCTCACCACTGCCTCTTCCTCTGAACTGTGAAAGTCAGTGGCACGACCTTCATTCCATGTGGGGTCTAGGACCTTATCGTCCCCTGCATCGTCTTCCACCCAGTCTTGATCCCTGACCTCCTGTTCAGTCTGCACACTGCAGAAAGACGCAGCAGTTGGCACCTGTGTTTCGTCATCATCAGAGACGTGCTGAGGTGGTATTCCCATGTCCTCATCATCAGGAAACATAAGTGGTTGTGCGTTAGTGCATTCTATCTCTTCCACCCCTGGGGAAGGGCTAGGTGGATACCCTTGGGAAACCCTGCCAGCAGAGTCTTCAAACAGCATAAGAGACTGCTGCATAACTTAAGGCTCAGACAGTTTCCCTGATATGCATGGGGGTGATGTGACAGACTGATGGGCTTGGTTTTCAGGCGCCATCTGTGCGCTTTCTGCAGAAGACTGGGTGGGAGATAATGTGAACGTGCTGGATGCACTGTCGGCCACCCAATTGACTAATGCCTGTACCTGCTCAGGCCTTACCATCCTTAGAACGGCATTGGGCCCCACCAAATATCGCTGTAAATTCTGCTGGCTACTGGGACCTGAGGTAGTTGGTACACTAGGACGTGTGGCTGTGGCAGAACGGCCACGTCCTCTCCCAGCACCAGAGGGTCCACTAACACCACCACGACCATGTCCACGTCCGCGTCCCTTACTAGATGTTTTCCTCATTCTTACCGTTCACCACAATAAGAAAAATATTATTTGGCCCAATGTATTGAATTAAAATTCAGGCCTTTTTTTTACAGACACCTAACACTGTCTGGCTATCTATTTAGGTACCGTATTACACTAATACAGGCACACCAGTAATGACAGATTTAGCTGAATATAAATGTGAGGCCTATTTTTTAGGCGCTGTGTGACAGATATACGTTTAATCACAGAATTAGACTTGGATCTGCACTGTAGCGTGTGTGTTAAGTTTTTCAGAATGACCCTATCAGCACCTTGAATCTAATATACCCTTTTAGGGATAGATTTAAAGTAGGCCTGATACAGCAGAAACCACTAATTTTGAGAATTGCAAATTTGGGAATTGTTTTTCAACCCAGAACAAAAACTGTGCTTTTACGGTCACTAAAAATAACTTGACCAGCTAAAACAGTACAGATTTGGATGAATATAAACGTCAGGTCTATTTTTTAGGCGCTGGGTGACAGGCTCAGCTTGCTCCTGATGTAGTATATCGCCAAAAAATAACCACACTATTGATGTTTAAATGCACTTGATGAAAGCTTGACCCTGATGTAGGATATAGCAAAAAATAACCACACTATTGATGGTTAAATACACTTGGTGGCAGCTTGTGCTGGCGCACCACAAGCCACAAAATGGCCGCCGATCACCCCAGAAAAAAGTGATATAAAAACGCTCTGGGCAGCCTAAAAACACGGAGCAATTGAATAGCAGCACTTCAATGATCCACAGCTGTAGATCGATCACTGAATGAAGTCTTTTGGAGGAGTTAATCTGCCTAATCTCGCCCTAACGTCGCAGCTGCAACCTCTCCCTACGCTTGTATCAGCAGAGTGACGTGCAGCGCTACGTGACCCAAGCTTATATAGAGGCTGGGTCACATGCTGCACTGGCCAATCACAGCCATGCCAATAGTAGGCAAGGCTGTGATGGCCTCTTGGGGCAAGTAGCATGACGCTTGTTGATTGGCTGCTTTGCAGCCTTTCAAAAAGCGCCAAGAAAGCGCCGAACACCGAACCCGGACTTTTACGAAAATGTTCGGGTTCGGGTCCGTGTCTCGGACACCCCAAAATTCGGTACGAACCCGAACTATACAGTTCGGGTTCGCTCATCCCTAGTCGTAAGTAGTTCTATTCTTATCAGTTTAATCCCTGTTACGTCCCCTATCAGGGGACGTGTATGGAATAGATTTTAGTCAACCGCAAAGAGTTGTCAATAGTTGACACAATCATGACATAAATTTTATACCTCTATGCATCAATCTTGGTGTAGTGATGACTGTGCTCGTGCGCACGTTTGGGAGATTGCAGGCGATGGCGGTTTTTCAAAGCCTATGGTTGTGCTGAGGTAGTTCAGTGACAGTTAAGTGACCCAGAAAACAATGATTCTGCAGTGTGGGCCCATTGTTGGCCTAGTAGGCTTTAATGATAACCTTAGATGATCACAAAGAAAATTAATGTTTTTTCTATGCAAAATTATCCAGCCGATCGCTTTTGGTCTGTTCACAATGAAGCAACGACCTTATCATCTGGGGTGTGCCAACATTGCCATTGCCAACACACTCATAGAGGTGGTCGCTTCATTGTGATACGCAAGCCCCTTCACCACAACAAGGTAACGATCACGAAGGGGAATTGACACATGTATGTGCCTTTTTTTGGGGGGGTTTTGAAGCCACAGTGCAGCACCAGAGGCCAGAAAAATTAGGCATGTACACATGCCTGAAAAATTAGGTATTGTTGCAGCCGCCAGAAAAATTGATGTTTGTTTCCCAGGCAGAAAGTGCCCTAAAACATTGCTGCTTGAACCCTAGTTGGTGGCGGATAAGTCACGCAAGTCATCCGGCATTCAGAGATAAAATACAGCAGTGTGTGGACCATTTTTCGCCCAAGGCAGCTCATCTCATCAGGCCTTTTTTAGTCGAATGTATCGCCCACTGTCAGTCCCTTCGGGATCCATCCCTCATTCATCTTAATAAAGGTGAGGTAATCTAGACTTTTTTGACCTAGGCGACTTCTCTTCTCAGTGACAATACCTCCTGCTGCACTGAAGGTCCTTTCTGACAGGACACTTGAAGCGGGGCAGGCCATAGGTTCTATCGCAAATTGGGATAGCTCAGGCCACAGGTCAAGCCTGCACACCCAGTAGTCAAGGGGTTCATCGCTCCTCAGAGTTTCGATATCTGCAGTTAAGGCGAGGTAGTCTGCTACCTGTCGGTTGAGTCGTTCTCTGAGAGTGGACTCCGAAGGGCTGTGGCGATGCGTAGGACTTAAAAAGCTCTGCATGTCCTCCATCAACAACACGTCTATAAAGCGTCCTGTCCTTGCCGGCGTGGTCGTGGGAGGAGGAGGATTACTTTCACCTCTTTCCCTGTTAGATTCCCGTTGTGCTGTGACATCACCTTTATACGCTGTGTAAAGCATACTTTTTAATTTATTTTGGAACTGCTGCATCCTTTCCGACTTGCGGTAATTCGGTAACATTTCAGGCACTTTCTGCTTATACCGGGGGTCTAGTAGCGTGGACACCCAGTACAGGTCGTTCTCCTTCAGCCTTTTTATACGAGGGTCTCTCAACAGGCATGACAGCATGAAAGACCTCATTTGCACAAGGTTGGATGCCGAGCTACTCATGTCCCGTTCCTCGTCCTCACTGATGTCATTAAAGGTCTGTTCTTCCCCCCAGCCACGTACAACACCACGGGTACCAGATAGATGACAACGAGCACCCTGGGATGCCTGCTGTGGTTGGTATTCCTCCTCCTCAAAGCCACATTCCTCCTCTGACTCCTCTTCCTCAGACTCCTCTACCAGCGTTGCCGCAGGTCCAGCAAGCGATGCTGATAAGGCTGTTTCTGGTGGTGATGGTGACCACAACTCTTCCTCTTCACGCTCATCTACGGCCTGATCCAGCACTCTTCGCAGGGCACACTCCAGGAAGAAAACAAATGGGATGACGTCGCTGATGGTGCCTTTGGTGCGACTGACTAGGTTTGTCACCTCCTCAAAAGGACGCATGAGCCTACAGGCATTGCGCATGAGCGTCCAGTAATGTGGCAAAAAAATTACTCAGCTCCGCAGAGGCTGTCCTAGCACCCCGGTTATACAAATACTCGTTGACGGCTTTTTCTTGTTGGAGCAGGCGGTCGAACATTAGGAGTGTTGAATTCCAACGTGTCGGGCTGTCGCAAATCAAGCGCCTCACTGGCATGTTGTTTCGCCGCTGAATATCTGAAAAGTGCGCCATGGCCGTCTAGGAACGCCTGAAATGGCCACACACCTTCCTGGCCTGCTTGAGGACGTCCTGTAAGCCTGGGTACTTATGCACAAAGCGTTGTACGATCAGATTCAACACATGTGCCATGCACGGCACATGTGTCAACTTGCCCAAATTCAATGCCGCCAACAAATTGCTTCCGTTGTCACACACCACTTTGCCGATCTCCAGTTGGTGCAGAGTCAGCCACTGATCCACCTGTGCGTTCAGGGCGGATAGGAGTGCTGGTCCGGTGTGACTCTCTGCTTTCAGGCAAGTCAACCCCAAGACGGCGTGACACTGCCGTATCCGGGATGTGGAATAGCCCCTGGGGAGCTGGGGGGGTGCCGTTGATGTGGAGCAAGACGCAGCAGCAGAAGAGGACTCAGCCGAGGAGGTTATGGAAGAGGATGGAGTAGGAGGAGTAGAGGAGGTGGCAGCAGGCCTGCCTGCAAGTCGTGGCGGTGTCACCAACTCCTCTGCAGAGCCACGCATTCCATGCTTGTCAGCCGTCAGCAGGTTTACCCAGTGCGCAGTGTAGGTGATATACCTGCCCTGACCGTGCTTTGCAGACTAGGTATCAGTGGTCAGATGGACCCTTGCCCCAACACTGTGTGCCAGACATGCCATTACTTCCTTTTGCACAATCGAGTACAGGTTGGGGATTGCCTTTTGTGCAAAGAAATTTCGTCCGGGTACCTTCCACTGCGGTGTCCTAATAGCTACAAATTTTTGGAACGCCTCAGACTTCACCAGCTTGTATGGTAAAAGCTGGCGGGCTAAGAGTTCAGACAAGCCAGCTGTCAGACGCCGGGCAAGGGGGTGACTTTGTGACATTGGCTTCTTACGCTCAAACTTGTCCTTGACAGACACCTGACTGTGGGCAGATGAGCAGGAACTGCTCAAGGCGAGAGACGGAGTAGCGGATGGTTGAAAGGGGGCAAGGAGGACAGCAGTGGTTGATGTGGCTGAAGATGCTGGACCAGGAGGAGGATGGTGGCTTTGAGTTTGTGTGCTGCTTGTACTCATGTGTTGATCCCATAGGCGTTTTTGATGTGTGATCATGTGCCTTCGCAAAGCAGTTGTACCTAGGTGGGTGATGGACTTCTTACGACTCAGTTTCTTCTGGCACAGGTTGCAAATGGCATCGCTGTTGTCAGAGGCAGACACACAAAAAAAATGCCACACTGCTGAGCTCTGCAATGACGGCATTCTGGTGGTGGCAACAGCATGCGTTGATTGGTGTGCTGTCTGGCTGACCCCGGGTGCCGATGCATGCTGTCTGACTGTGCCACTAGCTCCTTGCGATGACCTCCCCCTGCTTTCAACTCGTCTCCTCCTCCTCTCTGTCTCCCCATCTGAACTTTCCCCCTGTTCTTCTTCTCTTCGAGCGGGCACCCACGTGGCATCCACGGACACATCATCATCATCAACCACTTCACTTGTATCTGACACCTCAGCAAAGGAAGCAGCAGCGGGTACAACATCATCATCATCACACCGTACGTCCATGTGTGTAATGCTGCCTGACTGAGACATATCCCTGTCATCTACATCCTCTGGCAATAATGGTTGTGCATCACTCATTTCTTCCAACTGATGTGTAAATAACTCCTCTGACAGATCAAGTGAAGCGGCTGTGGTGCTAGTGTTGGTGACGGCGGCAGGCGGGCGAGTGGTAACTTCAGAGGTGCCCGAAGCTGAGCTGGAGGAGGATGGTGCGTCAAGGTTCTGAGCGGAAGCTGTAGAAGATTGGGTGTCCTGTGTTAGCCAGTCAACTATGTACTCAGAACTTTTCGAGTTCAGGGTACGTGGCCTCTGAACACTGGGCATTAGTCTAGGGCCAAAGGAAATCACAGCACCACGACCACGACGGCCCCTGCGGGGTGGCCTGCCTCTGCCTGTCATTTTATTTAGATTAGTTAAGTTGCACTATGCGTGCAAGGTACTGTGACACCAGATATGAGTTGCGCTGGTGACACTATGCACTTGCAGGGCCTTAAACACACAAACACGTGCAGGCAACTGACTGCTATTTATTCACAGTCAAAATTGTTGTTTTTCTTTAAATGTAATCGAATGTGACACCAGATATGAGTTGCACTGGTGACACTATGCACTTGTAGGGCATGAAACACGCGCGCGTGCAGGCAACTGACTGCTATTATATTACAGTCAAAAAAGTTTCTTTTTTTTAAAATGCAAGCTACTGTGACACCAGATATGAGTGGTGGCACTGGGCAAGTGGGCACAGTATACGCTGTGAGCCTGACACACACGCTGGCAGGCAACTGCCATTAGATTACACAGGAAAAAAAAAAGCAGACTGATGTTCTAGCCCTAAAAAGGGCTTTTTGGGGTGCTGTCAGGACGCTGTCCTTACAGCAGAGATCAGATGAGTCCTTCAGGACTGTAGTGGACACAGAACACTGGCCTAGCTATCGATTTCCCTATTTAATCAGCAGCAGCAGCAGCAGCACTGTCCCTCCTCTCACTGAGAATGCAGCTTCAGAATGAATCTAAGATGGATGCTGTCCGGGAGGTGGGAGGGTCTGGGAGGGAGGGTCTGCTGCTGATTGGCTGGAATGTGTCTGCTGACTGTGAGGTACAGGGTCAAAGTTTACACAATGATGACGAATAGGGGGCGGACCGAACATCGCATATGTTCACCGGCTGCGGCGAACGCGAACAAGCTATTTTCGCCGGGAACTATTCACCGGCGAACTATTCGGGACATCTCTATTTGGCTCCCAACCTCCCACTGCTGCCACCCTGCTGACTCCCGGCCACCCTATCGACTTGCTGGCTCCGCCGCGGGCTCACAGTCAGGCTGCCACTCTTTTCTCCTGATGATGATGAAGCCCCTTCTGCACCCGGCTCCCAAGTGCGATCGGCTTCATCATCATCGAGTAGAGTCTGCACGTCACTGATGTCCTCCTCAACGGTCCCTGGGTCAGGAGCCTGACCGCTCGCAACACCACCTCTTATGCCACTCTCCTCATTACTACTTGCCTGCCTAGCGGAGGTAGCGGCGGATGTCTCCTCCAGATCTTGGCTGGCCAGTAGCTGCTGACTGTCCTCTAGTAGCTCGTCCTCGCGGTATAGTGGAGCTGAGCCCACAGCATACAATACTTCTGTGGGTGATGGAACAGCAATGGACAGAGGCAGGTTGAGAACAGGTGAGGGCACAGGGCCTGCTCCCGGGCCATGCCAACTAAGGGTTGTGTCTAAAGAACCCACCGACTGTTGGTTGGGGGTGTCTAAGGTCACTTGGGATGATGTGGATGACTGAGTTAACCAATCAAGAACCGCTGGGTTGCTGGTTAAGACACAACCGTTAGATGACACCGGGAGCTCAGGCTTCTCGCTGCGACTCCTGCTGCCACAAACCCTTAGTCTGCTGTGACCTCTGCCTGCACCAGAAACATTTAGACCTCTGCCACTCCTCTGTGCAGGGCCTGGCACTTCTCTGACTGACATACTTTTAGCTGAACTAAATAAATTTAACGCAAATTAAAACACCCCTAAAAGCAACAAATATATTGTTCTTGTTGTACTTAAAGGGATTCTGTCACCAGGTTTCACCCCTGTCAGCTAAACATATGCTGATGTTCAGGGCGTCTTCACGATTCCTAATGTGGGCTTATAAATGTCATCTGTGGGCTTATTTAGCTAAAAAACAGCTTTTACTAACCTGTCAGTCAAACAAATAAGGTGCCCAAGGGGATGTTAATGGATGCAAGGTGCCGGCCACACCCGCCGCCGTTCGTGCCCAGCGCCGCCTTTCCAGACTTCTGCGCCGCCTCCTAATCCTCTGTGCCGCCTCTCGCTCTCCCTCCTTCCCCCCTCCTCCTGCTGTAAGATCTCGCGCATACAGGGGTTGAGCGAAGTGCCGGCGCATGCGCACTTCGCTGTAAGAAGCCAAATGGAGAAGTCTGCACGGGCGCATCAGGCAGAGCCCTGTGCGCAAGCGCGAGATCTTACAGCAGAAGGAGGGGGAGGGAGGGAGAGCGAGAGGCGGCACAGAGGATTAGGAGGCGGTGCAGAAGTCCGGAAAGGCGGCGCTGGGCACGAACGGCGGCGGGCACCTTGCATCCATTAACATCCCCTTGGGCACCTTATTTGTTTGACTGACAGGTTAGTAATAGCTGTTTTTTAGCTAAATAAGCCCACAGATGACATTTATAAGCCCACATTAGGAATCGTGAAGACGCCCTGAACATCAGCATATGTTTAGCTGACGGGTGAAACCTGGTGACAGAATCCCTTTAAAGGGAACCTGTCACCTGGATGTTGTGTATAGAGCTGAGGCCATGGGTTGCTAGATGGCCACTAGCACATCCGCAATACCCAGTCCCCATAGCTCTGTGTGCTTTTATTGTGTATAAAAACCGATTTGATACATATGGAAATTAACCTGAGATGAGTCAGAGCTTGAAAATAGGACTCTTCTCTGGTCACACAGGTAAGATATGACTCTTTTATGTTAATTTGCATATGTATCATTTTTTTTTACACAATAAAAGCACACAGAGCTATGGGGACTGGGTATTGCGGATGTGCTAGCGGCCATCTAGCAGCCCATGTCCTCAGCTCTATACACAAAATCCAGGTGACAGGTTCCCTTTAAATACGCCCCTATACGCTTTCACTGGGAAAAAATTAAGCAGTGAAGTGCGTATCGATTTTTCTTTTTGTTACTGAAATAGGCCAACAAACGCTTTCACCAAGAAAAAATTAAGCAGTGAAATGTGTATAGATTTTTTTTTATTACAGAAATTCGCCCCTATGCGCTTTAACCAGCTAAAATTAAGCAGTGAAGTGCGTATAGACAAAGGGGGACGGATCCGTTTGGCTCAGTTTCGTCAGATTGACACCAAAATGCTGCAAGCAGCGTTTTGGTGTCCGCCTCCAAAGCGGAATGGAGACGGAACGGAGGCAAACTGATGCATTCTGAGCGGATCCTTTTCCATTCAGAATGCATTAGGGCCAAACTGATCCGTTTTGGACCGCTGAGCCCTGAACGGATCTCACAAACGGAAAGCCAAAACGCCAGTGTGAAAGTAGCCTAAATAGTTTTTTCTTTTTCTTTTTTGGCACAATCAAGTTTTTCCAATTGCTGTCCCTAGCGCCTTCTCACGTCTGTCCCTGCACTGAGAACGCTGGAAAATGGCAGAATCTAAAATGGCTGCCGTATTTATAGGGCTGTGACATCACAGGGCTGGCTGGCTGCTGATTGGCTGCATGCATGCATGTCAATCTGGGTGATCCTACCTTCCCAGAGTTCCTTGACCCATGTACTTAGTCCTCACATGTGTAGCCGCCATTTTAGGAAAAATGTGATTCGTTGCTACGAAGCGCGAGGAAATTTGCATTCGTTGCAAATCAAATTTTTCCTGAAATTCGGATCGAATTCTCCTTTGTCAGCTTGGATTCGCTCATCTCTAATTATAATAAAAAAAAATAAAAAAAATCAAGATAAAAGAACACCAAATGCAGAAAGATAAATGCATTAACAGTTTTTTTTCTGCTTTTCCCGTCACAAGAAAAGTCACATGAAGGGAGATAATGTAACAGCTTTCATCTGTGCAATGAACTGATTAAAAGGTGTAAAAGTCCTTTACTGAACCTGTAAAAGAAGATTCAAGTGATAAGATTAGCAGACAGTGAGCTTGGGAAGATCCACTGGGAACTGTACCATGTTTAAAGGTATTTGAGGAACCTGAGGCAAGTTTCATTTTCATGTTGCAGTTGATTGTAGTGTCATGACCATAAACTGTACCATTAATATAACATAACACAAGGTTCAATGCCACATTATTCCTGGAAAAAATCTTGTAACCCCTAGAGACCTGGAAACATTGCTGTGAAATCTCATATATGATATGTGTTTCCTGAAGACGTGCCAGTTCATAAAATAGTGAACATGGAATATAGGCAGGTAGGCTGCTGCAAAGAAGGTGGTCTACCCCGTGCCCGTTTGGCTCCCAACCTCCCACTGCTGCCACCCTGCTGACTCCCGGCCACCCTATCGACTTGCTGGCTCCTCCGCGGGCTCACAGGCAAGCTGCCACCCTTTTCTCCTGATGATGAAGCCCCTTCTGCACCCGGCTCCCAAGTGTGATCGGATTCATCATCATCGAGTAGTGTCTGCACGTCACTGATGTCCTCCTCAATGGTCCCTGGGTCAGGAGCCTGACCGCTCGCAACACCACCTCTTACGCCACTCTCCTCATCACTACTTGCCTGCCTAGCGGAGGAAGCGGCGGATGTCTCCTCCTGATCTTGGCTGGCCAGTAGCTGCTGACTGTCCTCTAGTAGCTCATCTTCGCGGTATAGTGGAGCTGAGCCCACAGCATACAATACTTCTGTGGGTGATGGAACAGCAAAGGACAGAGGCAGGTTGAGGACAGGTGAGGGCACAGGGCCTGCTCCCGGGCCATGCCATCTAAGGGTTGTGTCTAAAGAACCCACCGACTGTTGGTTGGGGGTGTCTAAGGTCACTTGGGATGATGTGGATGACTGAGTTAACCATTCAAGAACCGCTGGGTTGCTGGTCAAGACACAACCGCTAGATGACACCGGGACAAACCCTTAGTCTGCTGTGACCTCTGCCTGCGCCAGAAACATTTAGACCTCTGCCACTCCTCTGTGCAGGGCCTGGCACTTCTCTGACTGACGTACTTTTAGAGGAACTAAATAAATTTAACGCAAATTAAAACACCCCTAAAAGCAACTAATATATTGTTCTTGTTGTACTTAAATACTCCCCTATACGCTTTCACCGGGAAAAAATTAAGCAGTAAAGTGCGTATAGATTTTTATTTTGGTTACTGAAATAGGCCAACAAACGCTTTCACCAGGAAAAAATTAAGCAGTGAAGTGCGTATAGATTTTTCTTGTTGTTAATGAAATACGCCCCTATACGCTTTCACTGGGAAAAAACTAAGCAGTGAAGTGTGTATACATTTTTCTTTTTGCTACAGAAATACGCCCCTATACGCTTTCATAACAAAATAAAAGCTAAATATAATGGTTACACGTCCCTAATATATAACAAACAAAAATATTAATGAAGACGCTTAAAATGGAGCAAAATAATAAATATTTTATTCGTGCTCATATTGGAAAGGGGTGAAACCTATATAAAATACCTAAGACTAAACCGTCTGTCCTAATTAATCTGACCTCATGTGTAAATAGTAATACTGCCTAATAAATATATAGGAGGACTATTAAAGATATCATGTAGGGATAGACGGACTGATATAGCTAAAAACCACCGCACTGATGATCGGATATGGTGCTCCGAACGGCAAGGTTCTGCCTGTACAATAATAATGTGCTGACGGAGATAAATGCTAAAGTGTGCTATCTCCCCTGGGGAATTTTATTATATTTTAAAATCCCAGGTCAATCAAAGGAAATAACACACGCAGCAAACAATTAGACTGACCAGTGACCGACGTGCCACTGAGCAGTGGCGGTTAGTGAGAGGAGCGGCTGTGCACTATGCCAACTCACAAACTCTATCCACCATGTAGGTGAGTAAACCACGCAGACCAATGCTGATGTTGGCAAAAGATACGCTCCAACAAACAGCAGGTCTGAACACACTGAGCTACGGCTCTACGCGTTTCTGTGCTGTAGGTACATGCACGTCATCAGGAGCCAGGTAGCTACTACACCTAGACTGCCTAAAGCCGATATCAGGAGCTTGAGATCGGCTTTCTACACAGTATTGTTATCAGGTGGCACCGAATCCTAGTGTGGGAGACGGTGTACTGCTTGTTGCATACATAGTCTCGGCTCTGTAATGGCCGCGAGCGGCCAGGCAGACGCCGTGATTTAAAGGGCAAACACCACGCCCCCAAGAACACGCCTTTTGCCGGCAGCCAATCCACCAGATGAAACAGCCATACTGGGCTGGTCCACTGACAGCTGTGGAGGAATAAGGATGTGCTCAGGGGGTCAGCGCATCAGCGCTGTATCATAACAAAGTGTCAGGGAAACATCAGCGGCCTCCTAAATGACAGGCAGCAGTCCTCAAAGAGCAAAATCGGAGAACCTGGAGGTAAGCAAATGGTATCAAACCTGTGATAGTTTAAAATTGCAAGAAATGACATTACTAGAATATATGATGGATAAACAATTTATGTATGATGAATAAACAATATATGTGGATGAGTGATCATGTCACTCTTTGGTCATAGCAGAAAAATGACCACATATCTATCAAATACATATCATCTAGTGAAGGACAAATATGACGAGAGGGAAAACCTGTGATGCAATCAAATGAAAGGAACATAGGAAATGGCATCATTAAGACCATTAGGCTTGATGGTCCCCAGCCTAAAAATCTATTGTGCCTCCTTTTGTAGGAGAATGCGATCCAAATCACCTCCTCGTGGTGTTCTCTTCACAGTGTCAATGCCCTGAAATTTAATGACGGAAGCATTACCACTGTGGCATTCAACCACATGGCGGGCGATAGGTGTGTCCTGACACTTGTTAATATCAGATACATGTTCCCCTATACGCCGTCTTAGCTCCCGTATCGTTTTACCGACATATTTCAGGCTGCATTTACATGTCATTAAATAGACCACACCAGTAGTTTTGCAGTAGTTCACAAACGGTCTGATAAAAAATGTTCTGTCAGATGCATAGCCGGAAAATGATTTGTTCTTATTAATATAGCCGCAAAACTTGCAGGAGCCACAGGGAAAAGTTCCCGAAACGGGATTATGTAACCAGGTATGTTGTCTAGGACTCTGGCACATACTGTGAACCAGAATGTCACGCAAGTTTTGGCTACGACGGAAGGTAATCGCTGGTTTATCCGGGATAAGATGACCAATATCCGTATCGGATCTGAGAATATCCCAATATTCTGATAGCACATTACGGACTTTATCATGAGCACTGTCAAACGATCCGCATACTATCCATCCCTTGTAGATTTAATTTGGGAGATAGTAGCGAATCTCTATTCAGACTCAAAGAATGTTGGTAAGCTTCTTTGAGTAATTGGGATGGATAACCTCGAGATAGAAATCTATCTTGAAGGTCAACAGCAGCTTTTCTGAAATCCGATAGTTGGGAACATTTCCTACGGGCTCTTAAATATTGCCCCTTAGGAATACCTCGTTTAAGAGCTTTTGGGTGACCACTCTCCCATCTAAGTAGGCTATTAGTAGCAGTGGTTTTTCTATACATGCTGGTTACAATATCACCAGAGATATTGAGTGTAATGGTCAAATCCAAGAATGAAATCTGGCTCTCATTTATTTCAGAGGTAAAAAATAAACCCAGCTCATTGTTATTCAAAGCTGCCACAAATTCATGGAACAAAGTGGTACTGCCCCCCCCAGAGGATCAGCACATCATCTATGTATCTGATCCATAGGGGGACAGCTCCAATAAAGTGTTCCATGTCATCAGAAAAAAACAGTTCCCTTTCCCACCAGCCCAGGAAGAGATTCGCAAAAGTAGGGGCACAGGGACTGCCCATTGCGACTCCCCTGAGCTGGTGAAAATCTTACCTTCAAATAAGAACACATTGTGCGTCAAGATGAACTCAAGAAGTTCCATGATAAAGGCATTATGGCCTAACAGATGTTCGCCCCTCTGTTGAAGGAATGAGAGGACCGCTCTACAGCCCAAATGATGAGGGATAGAGCTGTAGAGGGCCTCCACATCTAGACTGGCCAACTTGGTACCTTTATCACATTGGATACCATTAAGCCTTGCTAACACGTCCATGGTGTCTCTAACAAAGGACGGCAGACTGGTAACAAAAGGTCTCAGAATGGTATCCACATATGTGCTGATGTTTGCAGTGAGACTGCCAGTACCAGAGACAATTGGCCTGCCTTTCAAAGGGTCAAAGCCTTTATGTATTTTCGGTAGGCTATACAGGGTGGCGAGAACCGGAAAATCAGGAAGCATGAAAGCAAATTCCGCTTTGTCAATCAATTTATTGGCCAAAGCTTTCATTAAAATGTCTCATACTTCGAGTCTAAACCCCTCTGTGGGATCTGATGGAAGCTTCCTATATGTAGATTGGTCACTAAGGATGTTGAGACACATCTGCTGATATTTCTCATGTCCCATCACCACAATATTTCCACCTTTATTAGATGGTTTTATGACCAATTCAGTGTCCATCTGTAGTTTTTTCAAAGCTTCCCTTTCAGGCCAACCCAGATTATCAGCACTACCCTTTAGTGTGTCCAATTGACGGCGCTTGTTGGTCACCACAGACACAAAGATGTCAATGGGTGTATTATCATTTAAAGGAGGCATCTTTTTAGAGGGAGGTCGTAAATCCGTAAAGGGGCCCTCACCAGGATTTCGTAACGCTTCAGAGTATAGGTCTGTCAAAATTTGCACTTCAGGGAGATCTGACGGATCTATCCCTAATTCCTCAGATTTGCGTCGATCATGAGTGGCAAAAAATTTACGCCACTTCAGCTTTCGAGCAAAAAGGTGCAAATCTTTTACCCAGCCAAATAGATCAAATCTAGGGATGGGTACAAATGATAAACCTTTACGGAGCACTTGTATTTCCAAAGTGGTAAGAGGGCGAGGTGAAAGGTTGATAACCTGTAGTTCTTCCAAATTACTGGAAGGAGAGGTATGAGGTAAGGCTAAGGTCTGGTGTTTGCAGAATTTTTGTTCCGAAGTAGGTACTGGGACACTGGGGGAGTATTGTCTAAAAAAATACCCCTTCCACTAGTGTTCCCTCCTCTACCTCTATTCCGTCCCTTACCTCTAACTCTACCTCTACCTCTACCTACACCTTGCCTCCTATATGATTGGGTGGGGTTAACTCTGTCTGATGTCTCCTGTTCAGTGTCACACTCAGAAGATGAAACATCAGTATCCAGCTCTAAAGCATCCGAGTGCTTGACACTGTAGTCAAAAACTTTACCCTCTCTGAAGTCTTTTATATCTCTATTAAAGAGAGAGTGTTTCTTCTCCTTTAGTTGGGCAGTATATTTTTCAATGTATGACTGAAGGAGGGCTTCCTTTTTGACAAAATCAGAGTGACTGTTGAATTTTTTAACTGCTTCAATGTTCTCCTTTAGTTCACTTTCTGCCAAAGCCAGAACCATTTTCTCTTCTTCTAGCAGTAATGTCATCAGTCTCAGAGAGGACTCCACCGATTCCTTTTCCCACTTTTTTATAAAATCGGGAGATCTTAAACGAAAAGCTGGTATGATTGGATTACGCAGGCCCCTGGGAACAATTTTATTTTTAAGATAGACCTCTAAAGACTGAACCTCCCACCAGGACCTGACAAAATTTTTGTAAATGCGGGTCACTTGCTTAAAGGCTGTAGAAATACTAATTGCTTGAGAGGAGAAAGTAATCTCCTTCTCAGAAAAAAAAAAAACCTCTCCAGGGTCACCCATCCATTGCTCTGTATTAATGCTACCTGACAAGAAACCTGCCATTCCCTCAGTAGAATATAACGGATAATTGGATAACAAAATAAAAGCTAAATATAATGGTTACACGTCCCTAAGATATAACAAACAAAAATATTAATGAGGACGCTTAAAATGGAGCAAAATAATAAATATTTTATTCGTGCTCATATTGGAAAGGGGTGAAACCTATATAAAATACCTAAGACTAAACCGTCTGTCCTAATTAATCTGACCTCATGTGTAAATAGTAACACTGCCTAATAAATATATAGGAGGACTATTAAAGATATCATGTAGGGATAGACGGACTGATATAGCTAAAAACCACCGCACTGATGATCGGCTATGGTGCTCCGAACGGCAAGGTTCTGCCTGTACAATAATAATGTGCTGACGGAGATAAATGCTAAAGTGTGCTATATCCCCTGGGGAATTTTATTATATTTTAAAATCCCAGGTCAATCAAAGGAAATAACACACGCAGCAAACAATTAGACTGACCAGTGACCGACGTGCCACTGAGCAGTGGCGGTTAGTGAGAGGAGCGGCTGTGCACTATGCCAACTCACAAACTCTATCCACCATGTAGGTGAGTAAACCACGCAGACCAATGCTGATGTTGGCAAAAGATACGCTCCAACAAACAGCAGGTCTGAACACACTGAGCTACGGCTCTACGCGCTTCTGTGCAGCTGGTACATGCACGTCATCAGGAGCTTGAGATCGGCTTGAGGTGGCACCGAATCCTAGTGTAGGAGACGGTGTACTGCTTGTTGCATACATACCCTCGGCTCTGTAATGGCCGCGAGCGGCCAGGCAGACGCCGTGATTTAAAGGCAGAGGCGTGTTCTTGGGGGCGTGGTGTTTGCCCTTTAAATCACGGCGTCTGCCTGGCCGCTCGCGGCCATTACAGAGCCGAGACTATGTATGCAACAAGCAGTACACCGTCTCCCACACTAGGATTCGGTGCCACCTGATAACAATACTGTGTAGAAAGCCGATCTCAAGCTCCTGATATCGGCTTTAGGCAGTCTAGGTGTAGTAGCTACCTGGCTCCTGATGACGTGCATGTACCAGCTGCACAGAAACGCGTAGAGCCGTAGCTCAGTGTGTTCAGACCTGCTGTTTGTTGGAGCGTATCTTTTGCTAACATCAGCATTGGTCTGCGTGGTTTACTCACCTACATGGTGGATAGAGTTTGTGAGTTGGCATAGTGCACAGCCGCTCCTCTCACTAACCGCCACTGCTCAGTGGCACGTCGGTCACTGGTCAGTCTAATTGTTTGCTGCGTGTGTTATTTCCTTTGATTGACCTGGGATTTTAAAATATAATAAAATTCCCCAGGGGAGATAGCACACTTTAGCATTTATCTCCGTCAGCACATTATTATTGTACAGGCAGAACCTTGCCGTTCGGAGCACCATATCCGATCATCAGTGCGGTGGTTTTTAGCTATATCAGTCCGTCTATCCCTACATGATATCTTTAATAGTCCTCCTATATATTTATTAGGCAGTATTACTATTTACACATGAGGTCAGATTAATTAGGACAGACGGTTTAGTCTTAGGTATTTTATATAGGTTTCACCCCTTTCCAATATGAGCACGAATAAAATATTTATTATTTTGCTCCATTCCTATAGATTTTTCTTGTTGTTAATGAAATACGCCCCTAAACACTTTCACTGGGAAAAAACTAAGCAGTGAAGTTTGTATAGATTTTTCTTTATTGTTACAGAAATATGCCCCTATACGCTTTCACCGGGAAAAAATTAAGCAGCGAAGTGTGTATAGATTTTTCTTTTGGTTACTGAAATAAGCAAACAAACGCTTTCATCGAGAAAAAATTAAGCAGTAAAGTGCGTATAGATTTTTATTTTGATTACTGAAATAGGGCAACAAACGCTTTCACCAAGAAAAAATTGAGCAGTGAAGTGTGTATAGATTTTTCTTTTTGTTACAGAAATACGCCCCTCTACACTTTCACTGGGAAGAAATTAAGCAGTGAAGGTCATATAGATTTTTCTTGTTGTTAATGAAATACGCCCCTATACGCTTTAACCAGGAAAAATTAAGCAGTGAAGTGTGTATGGATTTTTCTTGCTGTTAATGAAATACGTCCCTACACGCTTTCACCAGAAAGAAATTGAGCAGTGAAGTGTGTATAGATTTTCCTTGTTGTAAATGAAATACGCCCCTATACGCTTTCACTGGGAAAAGATTAGGCAGTGAAACGCGTATAGATTTTTCTTGTTGTTACTGAAATAGGCCAACAAACGCTTTTTACCGAGAAAAAATTAAGCAGTGAAGTGTGTATAGATTTTTTTTTTGTTACAGAAATATGCCCCTATACGCATTCACCGGGAAAAAATTAAGCAGTGAAGTGCGTATAGATTTTTTTCTTGTTGTTAATGAAATATGCCCCTATACGCTTTCACCAGGAAAAAATTAAGCAATGAAGTGTGTATAGATTTTTATTTTTGTTACAGAAATATGACCCTATATGGTTTCACTGGGAAAAAATTAAGCAGTGAAGTGCGTATAGATTTTTCTTGTTGTTACAGAAATTTGCCCCTATGCGCTTTCACCGGGAAGAAATTAGGCAGTGAAGTGTGTATAGATTTTTCTTTTTGTTACAGAAATACGCCCCTATACACTTTCACTGGGAAGAAATTAAGCAGTGAAGTGCATATAGATTTTTCTTGTTGTTTATGAAATACGCCCGTATATGCTTTCTTTTTTTTTTTTTTAATTGACAATTTTTATTGTTTTCTGTTTTTCATAGCAAATTACAAGCATTAGGTCAAGTTTTGAAAAAAAACATTACAAATGACATAAAGGAAATCAGTTCTATATCCATAAGATTGTCAAATGTTTAAATAGACTAACAGGTAATAAAGTCCAACATAGACAGGTATCGGCAGCATACAGACAAAGGCATACGTAGAGCAATAAGGATATTCCAGAGTAAGCATGGTATCAAGGGACTCAAATTGTATTTCCTGTGGTGAAACGGAATGGCAGGTGGGGTAGAAGGGGCGTCTTTGGATAGTATGAACAAACGGGAGAGTAGGAGCCCATTACACAAGCATATCATACAAATTTTCTATATGTTTTCCAGGGTGACCATATCTCTAGAAAGGAGGATCTAGAGTGAGATTCCCAGTGAGAGATTTCCTCTAGTCTATAGATCTGGTCAACTTTATTGATCCAATGATCGGTACAAGGGATATCGGAGGACAGCCAATGCATAGGTAAAAGTAGTCTAGCAGCCGCCAACATAAATGTAAAGAGAGAAGCTTTATGTGTACCTATGCTACTCATCCCCAAAGATAACAGAGCTAGCTCAGATGTGCATGGGAGGGAGGATTGGCAAATCTGGTTACATAGCTGGATAATCTCCTGCCACCAGAGGTTGATTAGGTCACAGGACCACCAGATGTGCATAAAGGTACCTTTAGATACATGGCACCTCCAACAAGTATCAGAGGAGGTTGGACTATACAGGCATGTTTTGTCAGGGGTCTTGTACCATCTCATAAGAATTTTATAACTGTTTTCCTGAATGCGTATGCACCTAGATATCTTGTGTGGGAAAATTAAAATCTTGGAGATCTCTTGGGGTGACAAGTTTCGTTGTAAGTCTCTCTCCCAAAGGCCCACAATAGCTGGCTTAGGAAGGGAAGGGGGTGATTTTAGGTGCCTATATATTTTTGAAATAGTTTTGGATGGATATGTCTTACTACAAATCATTTCCTCCAACCAGTTTGTTTCCCTCGTTTGGGTGGTGTTTTTCGCCCAGAGAAGTGATTCTGTCTTAATAAAGTGTAATAACGCGGGATTGTGAATCTAAGTGCCAAGTATCTTGCATATTTCAGGTTCAGCCATAACACAGCCTTCCTGGTTTAACAATTGCGAGACTAAAACCTCTGAAGCTCTTATAGCAATTGGGCAGCTCTCTTTTAATTCTTTGGGTGCCAGATCTATCATATCTCTTACAAGCAGGAGGGGGGAAGGGAGAGTAAGGCTTTCAGGGCTTGAGGAGAATCTTTTCCAAACCTTTAGGGTGTTACGAGTAAGAGGATTGGAGGTCAAACTATGTGATGAGAGTGATCTACGAGAGAGAATTAGGGCCCTAACAGGTGAAGGGAGTAGAGCATTCTCTAATTTTAGCCAAAATTTATGGGGTGGTTCTCTGATTAAATCTAGAGCTCTAGAAAGTTGGATAGCTTCCATATAGGTTTCAGGATCTGGGAGTCCAATACCACCTTTAGATCTAGGCTTGGTCAGGGTATCAAAGGAAATACGAGGGCTTTTGCCCTGCCAGATGAACTTACGAATTGCTTTATTTAAGGAGGTAAAAAAAAGATCTTGGGACTTCAATAGGGAGAACCTGCATCAGATAAGTGAGTTTTGGCATGATTAGGGACATGAAAATATTCTTTCTGCCAAACCAAGAGAAATAATGAGAATCTAGAGAATCCATTTGGGTCTGTATGGAAGCTAGGAAGGGTTTATAATTTAGTTGGAAAAGGTCAGATAAATGAGGGGATAGTCTTACCCCTAAGTAAGTCAGTTGCTGGGTTTGCCAATTAAATGGTGAATTTGCTTGGAGAGAAGAAAGGGTAGCAGATGAGAGGCCTATATGCAGGACTTGGGACTTGGAGGGATTAATCTTGAAGTTTGAAAGGGAGCCAAACAAGTTAAGTGTCATTAAAATCTTGGGCATAGACTTATGTGGGTTGGTAGTGGATATTAACAAATCGTCAGCGAAGGCAGCTAACTTGAATTCCTGGGACCCTACTTTCAGACCTCTAATTTCTTCATTTTGTCTAAGGGCTTGCAGAAGGGATTCCATCACCAGGACGAATAGTAAGGGAGATAAGGGGCATCCCTGTCTCGTCCCATTTCTAATAGAGAAGCGGGAGGAAAGAATCCCATTGACTGACACGGACGCCGAGGAGCAGGTGTACATAGCAAACACAGCGTTAGTGTATTGTTCCGGTATTTGAAATTTTGACAGAGTTAGTCTACTATACGTCCAGTCCACTCTATCAAATGCTTTCTCGGCGTCCGTGCCAATCAGGACCAAGGGAGATTTTTGTTTTGAGGCATAGTACAAAGAATCAAGTATTTTGGAGGTATTATCTTTTCCCTCCCTTCCTCTCACAAAGCCCACTTGGTCTGGATGAATTAGGGCAGGTAGGAAATCTTGAAGTCTAGTAGCTAGCATCTTAGCTATAAGTTTAAGGTCTACATTAAGTAGGGAGATTGGGCGGTAGTTAGAGCATAGTGTATGGTCTTTGCCTTCTTTAGGAATAATTGTTATGGTGGCGTTAGTCATTTCAGAGGAGAGTGGGATATTAGACATTGCAAGATTACAGACAGGAAGTAAGTGAGGTAGCAATATATCTTTGAAGGACGAGAAGTAAGAAATAGGAAGACCATCTGGTCCGGGGCATTTACCTCTGGGGGTAGATTTAATGGCCACGTTTAGTTCTGAAATAGTGAATGGTTTAGCTAAGGATTCCTTTTGTAGTAGTTGGGAGGTTAAGAGTGTCTAGGAAGGAGTTAATATTAGAGTTTCTACATAGGGAAGGGTTGGGGAGTTCAGAGGCTGGAAGGTTGTAGAGGGAGCTGTAAAATAGCTTAAACTGTTCAGCAATCTCTTCAGCCTTAACCCTTTCATGACCAAAGGTCATTGATGCCCCAGTGTCCAGGTCAAAATTTACAAATCTGACATGCGTCACTTTAAGTGGTAATAGCTTTGGAACACTTTTACTTATCCACGCCATTCTGAGATTATTTTCTCGTGACACATTGTACTTCATCATGGTTTGTAGAGTGAAACTAAATCGCACCTCCTCATTCCTATACTATTGACTACTGTATGTAATAAACAGCATTTCTTATGATAAAACATGGCTATACAGCGGTTATATCAATCATTTGCTGTGCACTATTAGGAGGCAATTAGTATACAGTTTGATCAAAGAGCATAGGCCCACTTACCGCGACAAGGTTTCCTCCTGTTAAGTGGGAACCTACTCTAACCGTAGCGCAGTGCCGTGTGGCGATCACCGTGTCTCCACACTGCTCCAGCAGGCAATGGGATCCAGCAGCCAACCAGTTACCCCGCTGTACAGCGGAGCCACCTAGGCCTCGGATCCCACAGCTCCACCAGCACAGCACAGAAACAGCGACGGCCGCCATCCAGCGCCGCATGTGAACTGGTGCTAAAGGATCACCTGTTCACAGCTTCTCAGGAACTCCAATTGAGATGTGGTAGGAATTAAAACCCTGCAAAGGGTCTATAAATTCCTACCACATCTCAGTTGGAGTTCCTGAGAGGCTGTGAACAGGTGAGCCATTTGCACCAGTTCACATGCGGCGCTGGACGGCGGCCGTCTCTGCTTCTGTGCCGTGCTGGTGGAGTGATGGGACCCGGGGCCCATGTGGCCTCACTGTACAGTGGGGCTGCTGTGCGGCTGCTGGATCCCATTGCCTGCTGGAGTGGTGTGGAGGCGTGGTGGTCGCCGCACGGCGCCGCGCCATGGTTAGAGTAGGTTCCCACTTAAACAAGAGGCAACCTTGTCGCGGTAAGTGGGCCTATGCGCTTTGATCAAACTGTATACTAATTGTCTCTTTATAGTGCACAGCAACTGATTGATAGCAACGCTGCATAGCCATGTTTTATCATAAGAAATGCTGATAATTGAAAACAGTTGTATATCAGAAGCATAGGTATGAGGATGTGCGATTTAGAGATTCTCTCTACATATCCATACATTGTACTTCATGACAGTCATAAATTTGAGTCAATATATATCTCCTTTTTTTAAAAAAAAATCCCAAATTTACCCAAAAATTTAAAAAATTTGCAATTTTCTAAATTTCAATTTCTCTGCTTCTAAAACAGAAAGTGATACCTCATAAAATATTTATTACATAACATTCCCCATATGTCTACTTTATGTTGGCATCATTTTGGAAATGTTATTTTATTTTTTTAGGACGTTAGAAGGCTTAGAAGTTTAGAAGCAATTCTTAAAATTTTTAAGAAAATTTCAAAAAACCCACTTTTTAAGGATTAGTTCAGGTCTGAAGTCACTTTGTGGGGCCTACATAGTGGATAACCCCATAAATGACCCCATTGTAGAAACTACACCCCTCAAGGTATTTAAAACCAATTTTACAAACATTATTAACCCTTTAGGTGTTCCACAAGAATTAAAGGAAAATGGAGATGAAATTTCTAAATTTCACTTTTTTAGCAGATTTTCTATTTTATTAAATTTTTTTCTTTAACACATTAAGGGTTAACAGCCAAACAAAACTCAATATTTAAAGGAAATATAGGAAATAGCTCACCCACTCGCATCCACTACGAGGTGCTCTAGTCTAAATGTGAAACACCCTTCACGGCAAAAATAGTAAAATAGTAGAAGACTGGCACTCTCAACACAGGGGTCATTAGGTTGCAAATCACAAAATTTAATGTAAGTACATAAAAGGTTAAAATTAATATTGATAAAATGCGTAATTACATACACTGTTGATAAATAAACACAGTCTGGTATCAATGGTAACAAATAAATCAAGGTGATAAATTTTATCAATGTTGCAAGTCCTTGAGAAATTAGCAATAAAGGGATAAAACTTCTTTTTTATTCCTAATGGAGAAAGATCCAATATTGAGATACTTCAGTTGTGTTGAACTTTAGGTATAGTGTTCCTTTTCAAGCAGGCTATAGATTTTAACAGCTCAGAGTATATCTGATAACGCCCACTCTATTAGTATACTTCAATAATAATCAATCCCTCCGGTATTTCAAGGCATATATGATATCAGCCCGCTATACGGGTATGTCTTTATATCAGTCCGGCACTCCGGGACGGTGTACAGATGACAACCCACTATGTGGGCTTACCTTCTCCTTTGTGTCGGACAAACCTCCAAGTGGTCTAAGCGCTGCTGAGAGCCGGCGTCCCGGCTGTTTCTTGGTCAGCGTTCCACGTGGAGTCGGAGACAGGATCGTCACTCCGGAAGTGACGTAGCGGCCAGTTGTATGAAGCACAAGCTTCGTTTTCGTCCGGTCAGGGATACAGTGCACTGTTATCCCACAAAATATAAGGGAAATCTTCTTATAGCTGGGTCATATATAGATCTTTGTCCAGATCCCTAGAAACCAAACGCGTTTCGAGGAGACCTCTCCTCTTCCTCAGTGGTAATGACCCTACTCCATGTTGGATTGATTTTTATACTCCTAGCTGGAAATTCCAAAAGTCAGAAATGGAATATTTTTCAACAACATTTTATCTCTTTTTAGATGTATTGGATATTATTTTTTCTTTTTTCATGTATATCCTGCATATTTTTTCTCATCTACTATTTCATTAATCGCCTTACTTTTCAATTTTTCTACTTGCGTTTTTGTTGCGTTTTAGGTGCGTTTTTGTTTGGCACATGCGTTTTTTTGGCAAAAGCTGCAGATTTGCTCAGGATACCAAAATCCTACAAGGATTTTGTTGCAACAACTCTACTTAAACTTTTATGGTGATTTTTATCAGCCAATTTTTTAAAAATCATATTTCAATTATGTCTCATTAATTCATTTGCCATCTTTCCTCATATACTGTATACCAAACGGCATCATAAATACATATAAAAAATTATAAAACTTTTATTATTAAAAATAATAAAAATGTGAACTGCATTGTTATAATTCCCATTCAATATAACATCCTATTCGGATTGTTCAAAGTACAATGGATATTTATCAAAATATTCATCCAATGTCAACAAGATATAGAGAGTGAGTCGATTTTGTATTTTAAAGATATGGCAGAAGTTCTTTTGGAATTATAGATCATTTTCCGGATATATAATGTCAGGTTCCCTGACATCCAATCTGTCGCAGTATTTGGACACTTTACTTCAGCCCTTCGTTAAAAAATCTATGTCTCATATTAGAGACACTACACAAATAATAAAAGAATTAGAAGGTTTGGACGTCCAACCAGAATGGATTATAAATACATTGGACGTCCAATCACTATATACGGTGATAGATCATGAGCAGGGAGTGGAGGCTCTTAAGAAGCAATTAAAGGGGGATAACACCCTCAAAACAGAACAGATAGACTTCATTGTGGAGGGAGTTGACCATATTTTACGCCACAATTATTTCATGTTTGAGGAAGATTTTTATTTACAGTTGAGGGGCACCGCCATGGGAACCAGGTTCGCCCCCAGTTATGCCAATTTGTTCCTGGCCCAGTGGGAGCAGGAGACTATTGGCTCTAGACTGGGGGGGGACCTGGTCCTATGGCGGCGTTATATAGATGATATTATTTTTATTTGGCGCAAAGATGAGATTAGCTTATCCAAATTTTTGGAAGACCTGAATGTCAATAAATATAATCTGTGTTTTACGGTTGGACCGGACACAGAAAAAATAGATTTTTTGGATATTCAGATCATGAGAAAAGAAAACAAATATATTTGTAATACTCATCACAAACCGACAGCAAAAAATGGGTTCATCCTTTTTTCAAGCTGTCATTTGCCAACCTGGCTTATGAATATTCCTTTTGGACAGTTTCGACGTATTAGAAGAAACTGTACAGAAGAAACTCAGTTTGAAAGAGAAGCCTCCATAATGAATATACAGTTTAAAGAAAAGCTCTATCCAGATAAATTATTAGATGAGGCACTAAACAAAGTGAGAAAGTTGGAGAGAGCCACTTTCTTTGATGAAAATAAAATACAGAAATCAAACCAAAATTCAGAATTCAGGATGATCCTGCCGTATAACGCTTGCTCCAAACAGATAACAGGAATCATAAAACGTCACTGGCATCATTTCCTCCATGATAAAATTATTGGTCCATTACTCCCAGTAAATCCCCTTATAACTTATACTAAAGCGCCCAATTTAGGTATTCAGATAGCGCCGACTGTCAAAAGAAAGCAGAAGAAAATAAACCAAAACTGGCTAAAACCAGATGGCTTCTTTAGATGTGGGTCCTGTATAGGATGCAAAAAAACTAAATTTTCTAAAAAAACAGAAAAAATCTCCTCAACTCAGAATGCATTCTCGATGGATATTAAAGGCTTTTTGACATGCAACTCCTCCAGCGTGGTCTATCTGATCCAGTGCCCATGCAATAAACAATATGTTGGGAGGACTAAACGACAGTTAAAGGTCCGCATGTCTGAACATTTAAACAATATAGCCAAAGGCTGTGAAAATAATGCTCTATCAAGGCATTTTAAAGAAATCCACAACAAAGATGGCGGAGGCCTTTCCTTCCTAGCACTGGAGCAGATAGATCATGACTGGAGGGGAGGCAACCACATTGAAAAAATGTCAAGGGCAGAATCGAAACGAATTTATGATTTTGGAAGTCTTATACCTAGAGGATTAAATGCAGATTTGGAGATTTTTGGCTTTCTTTAATATTATGGGACATATGTTTCTCTCTGTTAGGGAATCGCATGCTTGACTGTTTATCAGTGCTGCGGCTCTCTCTCGGAGACAGACATGTGTACCCTTTTCCCTGCCTAACATTATATATCCGGAAAATGATCTATAATTCCAAAAGAACTTCTGCCATATCTTTAAAATACAAAATCGACTCACTCTCTATATCTTGTTGACATTGGATGAATATTTTGATAAATATCCATTGTACTTTGAACAATCCGAATAGGATGTTATATTGAATGGGAATTATAACAATGCAGTTCACATTTTTATTATTTTTAATAATAAAAGTTTTATAATTTTTTATATGTATTTATGATGCCGTTTGGTATACAGTATATGAGGAAAGATGGCAAATGAATTAATGAGACATAATTGAAATATGATTTTTAAAAAATTGGCTGATAAAAATCACCATAAAAGTTTAAGTAGAGTTGTTGCAACAAAATCCTTGTAGGATTTTGGTATCCTGAGCAAATCTGCAGCTTTTGCCAAAAAAACGCATGTGCCAAACAAAAACGCACCTAAAACGCAACAAAAACGCAAGTAGAAAAATTGAAAAGTAAGGCGATTAATGAAATAGTAGATGAGAAAAAATATGCAGGATATACATGAAAAAAGAAAAAATAATATCCAATACATCTAAAAAGAGATAAAATGTTGTTGAAAAATATTCCATTTCTGACTTTTGGAATTTCCAGCTAGGAGTATAAAAATCAATCCAACATGGAGTAGGGTCATTACCACTGAGGAAGAGGAGAGGTCTCCTCGAAACGCGTTTGGTTTCTAGGGATCTGGACAAAGATCTATATATGACCCAGCTATAAGAAGATTTCCCTTATATTTTGTGGGATAACAGTGCACTGTATCCCTGACCGGACGAAAACGAAGCTTGTGCTTCATACAACTGGCCGCTACGTCACTTCCGGAGTGACGATCCTGTCTCCGACTCCACGTGGAACGCTGACCAAGAAACAGCCGGGACGCCGGCTCTCAGCAGCGCTTAGACCACTTGGAGGTTTGTCCGACACAAAGGAGAAGGTAAGCCCACATAGTGGGTTGTCATCTGTACACCGTCCCGGAGTGCCGGACTGATATAAAGACATACCCGTATAGCGGGCTGATATCATATATGCCTTGAAATACCGGAGGGATTGATTATTATTGAAGTATACTAATAGAGTGGGCGTTATCAGATATACTCTGAGCTGTTAAAATCTATAGCCTGCTTGAAAAGGAACACTATACCTAAAGTTCAACACAACTGAAGTATCTCAATATTGGATCTTTCTCCATTAGGAATAAAAAAGAAGTTTTATCCCTTTATTGCTAATTTCTCAAGGACTTGCAACATTGATAAAATTTATCACCTTGATTTATTTGTTACCATTGATACCAGACTGTGTTTATTTATCAACAGTGTATGTAATTACGCATTTTATCAATATTAATTTTAACCTTTTATGTACTTACATTAAATTTTGTGATTTGCAACCTAATGACCCCTGTGTTGAGAGTGCCAGTCTTCTACTATTTTAAAACTCAATATTTATTACTCTGATTCTGCGGTTTACAGAAACACCCCACATGTGGTCGTAAACTGATGTAAGGGCGCACGGCAGGGCGCAGAATGGAAGGAGCGCCGCATGGTTTTTGGAAGGCAGATTTTGCTGGATTGGTTTTCTGAACGCCATATGTTTTTTATTTTTCTACCGATCGTCTTGTGCAGGGGCTCATTTTTTGCAGAAAGAGTTGAGGTTTTTATTGGTACCATTTTTGGGTACATAGGATTTTTTGATCATTCATTATTACACTTTATGGGACAAGGTGGCCAAAAAATTGGCTGTTTTGGAACAGTTTTTTTTTTTTTTTTTTTACAGCGTTCATCTGAGGGGTTAGGTCATGTGACAGTTTTATAGAGCAGATCGTTACGGATGTGGCAATACCTAATATGTATACTTTTTCTTATTTATTTAAGTTTTACACAATAATAGCATTTCTGAAACCAAAAAAATGATGTTTTAGTGTCTCCATAGTCTGAGAGCCATAGCTTATTTATTTTTTGGGCGATTGTCTTAAATATGGGCTCATTTTTTGCGGGATGAGGTAACGGTTTGATTGGTACTATTTTGGGGTATATTCGCCTTTTTTGATCGCTTGGTGTTGCACTTTTTGTGATGTAAGGTGACAAAAATGGCTTATCTTTTACACCGTTTTTATTTTTTATTTTTTATGGTGTTTATTGGACGGGGTTGATGATGTGATATATTTATAGAGATGGTCGTTACGGACGCGGTGACACCTAATATGTGTGGTTTTCTGTTTGTTTGGGGGTTTTTTTATAGGAAAAGGAAATTTATTTTTTACATATTTATTTATTTTTACTTTTATTATTTTCACATTTTTTTTATCAGTTCCCTCTTGGATCTTGAAGATCCAGTGGGGCTGATGGTTGTACTATACTTTGCAATGCTTTTGCATTGCAAAGTATAATACAATCAGATGCCTGTAGGTGGCAGCACTGGACGCCCATACCATGGCAACCGGACGCCTTTGCAAAGCGTCCGGTTGCCATGGCAACCATCGGGCGCTGCGATCGCAGCAGCCCTGATGGTTGAGAGAGAGGGGGCCCCCTCCCTCTATTACCCCCATGGATGCCGCTACTGCGGCATCTATGCGGTTACAGCAGTGTCAGCATAGAGCTGACACACGCTGCTGATGGCGGCGGCTCAGGAATGGAGCCGCCGCCATCACACACACAAGGGGGACCGCATCGGGGGCAGGGGGCAGCGCTGGAAACGGGGGAGGGGGGGGCAGCATTTTACTTACAGATTGGGGCAGGAGGGGGCAGACCGCTTCGGGGGGGCAGGATAAGATGATGGACAAGGAGGCACAGATCGGTGCAGGAGGGGGCGGACCGCATCGGGGGCAGGACAAGAACAAGGAGGGGGCACAGATCGGGGCAGGACCGCATCGGGGGCAGGACATGAACAAGGAGGGGGCACAGATCGGGGGCTTCAGGACACATTACCGATTTCAGGCTGTGATCTGCAGAGCGCAGATCAGAGCCTGAAACCGGCATTTTAACACTGCCGCGATCCGATTGGTTAGTCTGCACAGACTAACCAATCGGATCGATTGCCGGCAAGGGGCCACTCTGATTGGCCCCTTGCCGGCATTACCGCACTGTATGCTGTCCGTGACAGCAGCAGGACAGGGGCAGAAGCTTAAATCCAAGCGCTTTGCAGCGCTTGGATTAAAGAGCTGCCAGAACGTGTATATACGTGGTAGCTGCACGGGGCATGTGCAGCTATCACGTATATATACAGATTGCAGTCGTGAAAGGGTTAAACAATAGGGTACCCTGTGAAGATCTAAGGGATTGGACATATCGAGAGTTCCTCCTCTGTTTAATTCTACTCATAACATATTTAGAGGCCTTATTACCGTGAGCAAAAATCTTTTGTTGAGCTGACAAGAAAAATTTAGCTGATCGTTCGTTTAGGAAATTCTTTAATTGGGCTCTGAGGGAAGATAGTTCCGCCAGTTGCTGGTCTGTCATAGATTGTTTGTGCTTTTTTTCGGCCAGGTGAATTTTTAACAGCAGATCACTAACTTTTTTTTCAGATTCCCTCTTTAAAAAGGAGCAGAGGCCAATCAGTCTACCCCTAATATAGGCCTTGTGAGCGTCCCAAAGAACATGGGGGGATATATCTGAGGTATTGTTGATTAGGAAATATTCTTCCAGATAAGAGGAAATAAGAGCAACATGTTTATTGTTGTTTAACAGAGATTCATTAAATCTCCAGTTAGGGGGTCTAATGGTTTTCTGGTTAGTACTTATTTCACAAAAGACTGGGGCATGGTCTGATAAGGTAATATTGCCAATTTTTGGGGATGAACAGAACTGCAGTTTGTCTTTTGGAACTAAAATGTAATCTATTCTGCTATATGAATTATTAGCCGGGGAGTAAAAGGAGTAGTCAATTTCGTCAGGGTTGAAACAGCGCCAAATATCTAAAACTCCCAAGTTATGTAACTTTGTACGCAGCTGACTAAGAGATTTCCCAGAGGTTGGGGATTTTTTAGAGGAGGTGTCAATTGAAGGGTTCAAGGCTATATTGAAGTCACCGGCCACAATCAAAAAGCCTTCTCTATGTTTCTCTATCAGGGAGAGGATTGGGGTAAGCCAACTGATTTGGTCCACATTTGGGGCGTATATGTTTGCAAAGGTAAACATGGATTGACCTATTTGGCCTATAAGGATTATATATCGACCTTCAGGGTCTTGTATGTGTGATTTATATTGAAAAGGGAGCCCTCTATTAAATCCAATGCTGACTCCCCTCGAGGCCGCACCCCCAGCGCCACAATGATACCAAGAGGGAAACCTAGAATGGGAAAGATTAGGATATTTCCCATGTTTGAAATGTGTCTCCTGTAAAAAGACCACAGAACACCTCTCTTTATGCAGGAGAGAAAGTATCTGACATCTCTTGGAAGGGGATCTCAAGCCCTTAACGTTGAATGAGACTAATTTAAAGTCTGCCATAATTTTTTAGGAAGGGAGGGAGTTGGAAAGAATCTAAGTGGTGTATCCAAAAAGAAATAACCAACCAGCAACAAGGTGGAGGAGAGAGTGCGGCCACGAGGGGAGCCAGGGGGCATCCAGTCACCCAGGGAAGTCCCAGTATATGAGGTCTGGATCTGTGCGAATTTCCGCTTACACGTTAGCAAGAATATTGAAGTTGGAACTGAATACCTGTCAAGATAAAAGTAACATGGAGCACTAGGTAAAACCATAAATAACAACAAGGGATGAGTAAGTATCATCCAAACATAATAGAATGTACTAACTGCACCTGACTGATCAGGCGACATACAGAGGGGGAAAGGGTATATTACCCAGAAGCATTTCCCTCTTTAATGTTATGTATACTGGAATGAGGTGGTTCATGTGTTATTAATATGATGGAGTAGAGTAAAATAAGGTGAACTTGAAAATAAAAATAATCATGAGGTCAGAGTGGTAATGAGCCAAGCCATCATGGTCCCACCCACCTTAGAACAAGTATGGGGAGGACAACGACAGGAGATCTCATCCACACCCGCTGGTATTGAAAACAAGTGAGGAGCTTGATGATATATGCAAGTAAATAAAAGTAGCACCTATGGCATCAGAGGTATATTAGGACCAATCTATACGGGGGGCAACCTAAGTAATATATGTATTCTTAACTGCCACTATGACTAGTCTGACCTTAAGACAGATGGGAAAACTCAGTTGAGAGATCCCTACTGTATCACCATCATTTACCGAGTGAGGAATAAAGCGTGGGCAAAGAAGGCAAGAAAATGCAGGCTAAGCTCTCCACTCAGTAATTGGGCTTTCGTCACTCAGTATGCATTAAAATGATAACTAACATAAGTAAGTCCCGTTTGTTGAACATACTAGATCTCTGATCCTAGGGGAAAAAAGCAGGTTAGATTAATTATCTCCCAAAGCAAGGCGTTTGGGTGTGGAGAAGGAATTTCTTCTTTTGCCTCTCTGAGGCTTTGGAGTATGCAGAGGTTCCCAGGGGATCACCGGCGGAAGACCAGGTAAGGAGCTCATGCTCTGGACCATGTCCCAATTTTCAATAGGTAGAGGAGATATCTGCAGGAGGTCATAGGCTTTATCCAGATCTGTGAAAGAGGAAATGTGGATGCGTCTGCCCTCATGTAAGAAAGATAAACCGAAAGGGAATGTCCATCTGTATATGATTCTGTGTTGGCGCAGCCAATCTGTGAGAGGTTTCAAAGCTTTGCGTTTTTTAAGAGTAGATTGCGCCAAATCTTGGAAGATGGTGATATCGTTTTCTTCCCAATCCACATATTTTGCATTCCTGGCACTTGTCAGTATGGCTTCTTTTACAGGAAAGTGGAGAAATTTGCAGATTACATCCCTTGGGGGTTCATTTGCTTGAGGTTTCGGTCTAAGGGCTCTGTGGGCCCGTTCAAGCAGGACCTCATGAGCAGAGTCCGGACCAAGGAGCTTGAGACATATCTGTATAACTGTTTCAGGAATGTCCACATTGGAGACGGATTCAGGGATCCCTCTGAAACGCAGGTTGTTGCGTCTAGATCTATTTTCTTGATCTTCCATAGCTGTGTAAAGGGCATTCATATGAGCTTGAGCCAGCGACAGGCTAGATGACACTCCGCTCTGGTGATGAAGGATTGCGGCCTGCGTTTCCTCCAGGGCCTCAACTCTCCGGCCTATATGTTTTACATCCTCTTTTATTGAGGAGATGTCCAGACTAAGGGGGCCCAGGGCTTCTGCTAGAGCTTCCTTTAGGTAAGCTCTGGATATGGGCAGACATTCTGCCTCTCTGGGATCGTCCCCTACCTTATCTTCGCTGGTAGCAGCAGACAGCTTATGTCCAGAGCGTGGTGTGCCGGGCGCCATCTTGGATTCGCGGCTCACTGCCGCAGCTGCAGATTTTTTAACATATTTCTCCATCTCTCCGGTCTGATTTTGGGAGCGATTGTTTCCCTGTTGTTCAGAGGGTTTCTGGCCCCCGATTTTAACCATCTTGAATCCAGTGAGCTTAAGATAGAGGTGCAGAGAGGGATATGCAGGCAGGAGAGCAGCTTCTCACACGTCCATCCGGCTCAAGCGCTCCGCCCGTATATGCTTTCACTGGGAAAAAATTAAGCAGTGAAGTGTGTATAGATTTTTCTTTTAGTTACAGAAATACGCCCCTATACGCTTTAACCAGGAAAAATTAAAGGGGTTATCCGACTTAAATAAATCTATTCTAATTGCATTTATTGTAGACCAGTGAAAGATTCTTAAAATTGCTTTCATAACCTATCTATCACTATTTGGCCAGTTCAGTTCTGGGTCATGTGACCCCCGACGTCAGCAAGCCTGCTCTGCTGATGACGTTTCGTTTACAGCCGTCTATCTGCTTGAGGGAGTGTCCAGGCTCTGTAAACGAAACGTCAGAGCCTCTGGTGCCCTCCCCCCTCAAGCTCTTCTCACTGCCTCGGCTCTGCTATGCGATCGCTCATGTGCAGTACATACCAGAGCCGAGGTGATCTTCAGCAGCACAGGGTATGTTTGTCCCTCCTGCATTCACTGGGGCTAGAGGTGGCAGTTTGTAAACGTTCCCCTCTGCATCTTGGGATCGTTATTACAGCCCTGGTCCCCCCCCCCCCACACACACACTAGTACACATTGAACACCCCCTGGGAAATATAAATAAATTATTGGCCATCATTATTATCATCATCAACATCATTATTCAGCTATATAAAATCCTTATCTGCCACCAATATATGTATTTATCTAATATCCATATTGAATATATATTTTAATTATATAGATATTGCTTAGATACAGATAATGCTAATGATATTTTCACACTAGCGGCAGGACGTATCCGACAGGCTGTTCACCCTGTCGGATCCGCCCTGCCGCTATTTGCCCGTGCCGCTGGACGGATCCGTTATTGCAATTCATTTCTAGACGGATCCGCACCTGGATCCGTCTACAAATGCTGCGCGTTGTCACACTGATCGGCGGATCCGGCAGGCACACAGTTCTGACGACGGAGCTGCCTTGCGGATCCGGCGTTGCAAAACAACTGAAGGACGGATCCGTCCTTCCGGTCTGCGCATGCGCAGAACATGAAAAATGTGAAAAAGACTGCCAGAGGGATCCGTCCATCCGCATGACAAGCGGATAGACGGATCCGTTATTGCAATGCATTTCTAGACGGATCCGCACCTGGATCCGTCTACAAATGCTGTCTGTTGTCACACTGATCGGCGGATTCAGCAGGCACGCATCTCCGACGACGGAGCTGCCTTGCGGATCCGGCGTTGCAAAACAACTGAAGGACGGATCCGTCCTTCCAGTCTGCGCATGCGCAGAACATGAAAAATGTGAAAAAGACTGCCGGTGGGATCCGTCCATCCGCATGACAAGCGGATAGACGGATCCGTTATTGCAATGCATTTCTAGACGGATCCGCACCTGGATCCGTCTACAAATGCTGTCCGTTGTCACACTGATCGGCGGATCCAGCAGGCACACAGCTCCGATGATGGAGCTGCCTTGCGGATCCGTCCTTCCGGTCTGCACATGCACAAATCGGGAATACTGTGAAAGAGACTGACAGAGGGATCCGTCCATCCGCATGACAAGTGTGTATTTATTTATTTTTTTGCAAAGTGCAGAGCAGGGTGAGGGGAAGGTCAGGTTGTTCACGCCCAGAAATATTCATGAGGCAGAGCTCAGGCTTTGTTGGTACACGCCCCCTCAGCATGTACTTCAGCATGTAAACAAAGCAATGACAGAACCATGAAAAGGTGGACATATGGGTTTTAACTTGATGAAATCTAGCTCAACCAAATTATATGTATATCCTGATGGATTTTAAGTGTTTTTTTTTATTTTTTATTAACTCGGATAACCCCTTTAAGCAGTGAAGTGCGTATAGATTTTTCTTGCTGTTAATGAATAGTGATGAGCGGCAGGGGCAATATTCGAATTCGGGCAAATAATCTCCATATATTCGAGAATTGGCGAATTCATGATCTCCAGGCATTATTTTCTTGATTGCGAAAATTCGCATAAAATTCACCAAAAATGTTCGCATAAAAATTTGCATGAACTGGTATTTTTAAAAAAAATCGAATATTCGCAATTACAAATATATTTTGCGATATTCTAAATATTCGCAAATTCTCGAAGTGCCGATATTCGTGATTAAAATTCGCAATTCGAATATTCGTGATCAACACTATTAATGAAATACGTCCCTACACGCTTTCACCAGAAAAAAATTGAGCAGTGAAGTGTGTATAGATTTTTCTTTTTGTTACAGACATATGCCCCTATACGCTTTCACCGGGAAAAAAATTAAGCAATGAAGTGTGTATAGATTTTTATTTTTGTTACAGAAATATGCCCCTATATTCTTTTACTGGGAAAAAATTAGGCAGTGAAGTGTGTGTAGATTTTTTAATTTGTTACAGAAATATGCCCCTATATGATTTCTCTGGGAAAAAATTAAGCAGTGACGTGTGTATAGATTTTTCTTGTTGTTACAGAAATACGCCCCTATACGCTTTCACCGGGAAAAAATGAGGCAGTGAAGTGTGTATAGATTTTTATTTTTGTTACATAAATATGCCCCTATATGCTTTCTCTGGGAAAGAATTAAGCAGTGAAGTGCGTATGGATTTTTATTTTTGTTACAGAAATACGCCACTATACGCTTTTACAGGAATAAAAATTAAGCAGTGAAGTGCATATAAAGTTTTCTTTTTTTAATTGAATACCCCCCTATAGGCTTTCAGCAGGAAAAAATTAAGCAGTGAAGTCCGTAGAGATTATTATTTTTTTAATTAAATACCCCCCTATAGGCTTTCAGCAGGAAAAGATTAAGCAGTAAAGTGCGTAGAGATTATTCCTTTTTTAATTAAATACGCCCCTATAGGCTTTCAGCAGGATAAAATTAAGCAGTGAAGTGTGTAGAGATTATTCTTTTTTTTATTAAATACACCCCTTTACGCTTTCAACTGAAAAAACTTACTGCGTATATTTTTTCTTGTAGTACTAAAATATGCCCCTATAAGCTTTCACCAAAAATAACTAACATTGCAGTGCGTATATATATTTACAGGCTGCATTCCCTGGATTTTATGTGGCTGTCATGGCCCATGAACAGGTAGGAACAAGAGTTAGGGACCACTCATGAGACGACCTTGACGCGGTGAGTGGCTTACTATGCTTTGGCCAAAATATAAACCAATGTCTCATCCAGCATGGAGGGCAGAGTGCTGGATGTAGTGTGCGATCACATTTGCATTTTCCGCGTATATATATTTATTTACTGAAATACGCCCCTATATGCTTTTACCAGAAAAAATATAAACAGTAATATGCGGATATATTTTTCTTGTATTACTGAATAACACCCCTACTGTATATGCTTCAACCACAAATTACTGCAACAGTGCAGTGCATATATATTTTTCTTTTTGTTACTGAAATACTCCCCTATACACTTTAACCAGAAATTACTGCAGCAGTGAACTGCGTATATATTTTTCTTATAGGACTGGAATACGCCCCTATACTCTTTCACCAGAAAGAACTGTAACAGTGCAGTGCATATACAGTACAGACCAAAAGTTTATACACACCTCAAAGAGTTTTTGTAATGACCGGCGTCACGCAAAGGGAGGGAAATGGGAAGGCCCTGTCCAAGGGAGAGGGAAAGGTGGTGACCCTTGACTCACCTTGCGGCTGGCACCTGACTACCCTGACGTCCCTAGACGGGTCCCTAGACACAAAAGCCATTATATCCTGACGCAACCTTGGCCACCAAAAACGACGAGACAATAGCTCCAAGGTTGCTTTACTACCCGGGTGCCCAGCAAGTGCCGAATTATGATGTTCCTTTAATAATTTGAGATGCAGGTTCAACGGTACAAACAATTTCTCTGAGGGGCAAAAGACCGGGGCGTCCCCCTGGGCCTCTAACACCTTCCCCTCCAGAACAGAGTGTACCGCAGAGACAACCACTCCTCTTTGTAGAATGGGTACCGGATCACTCACATTACCCCCTCCAGGGAAACAACGAGATAGTGCATCTGCCTTGGTTTTTTTTGCCCCAGGACGATAGGTAATAACAAAGTTAAACCTGGTAAAAAATAGCGACCACCTAGCTTGTCTAGGGCTGAGACGCTTAGCTGATTCGAGGTACAGAGGTTTTTGTGGTCCGTAATCACAGTGACGGGGTGGATTGCCCCCTCTAAAAAGTGACCCAATTCTTCAAACGCTAGTTTAATAGCTAATAGTTCTTTTCTGCTGCAGATAGTTTTTTAGAAAAGAAAGCACAAGGACGCCATTTGCCAGGAGACAGACCTTGAGACAGCACCGCCCCCACTCCCACCTCTGATGTATCGACTTCAACAATAAAAGGCTGAGAGACATCAGGTTGGACTAGTACAGGTGCTGAGGTAAACCTCTCTTTTAGAGAGGAAAAAGCAACTTTAGCGGCGTCAGACCATTTAGAAAAATCAGTCCCCTTCCTAGCCATGTCAGTAAGGGGTTTTACAATCACCGAATAATTTTTAATGAATTTTCTATAGAAATTTGTGAAGCCCAAGAACCGTTGCAGTGCTTTGAGGTTCTCAGGAAGATCCCAATCTAAAATTGCCTGGACCTTCCTAGGATCCATACGGAAACCTGAAGCAGATAATAGATATCCCAGGAACTGTATTTCCTGAACGGCGAAGACACACTTTTCAATTTTAGCATATAATTTATTCGTCCATAGGACCTGCAGTACTTGTCTGACATGCACCTGATGTGTTTTCAGATCAGACAAATAAATTAAAATATCATCTAGGTATATCACCACAAACCTGCTGATAAGATGACTAAAAATGTCATTAACGAAATGTTGGAGGACAGCAGGAGCATTGGTCAGACCGAAAGGCATCACTAGATTTTCATAATGCCCCTCAGGGGTGTTAAAAGCTGTCTTCCACTCATCCCCTTCCTTGATACGAATCAGGTTGTAGGCCCCCCTAAGATCAAGTTTGGAGAACCACCTAGCACCCGCAATCTGATTAAACAGGTCAGGAATTAGAGGAAGAGGGTATGGGTCTCGGATGGTTATCCGGTTTAATTCGCGAAAATCTAGGCAAGGACGCAGGCCCCCATCTTTCATTTTAACGAAGAAAAACCCTGCAGCCATGGGTGAAGAAGAGGGTCTGATGTGTCCCTTAGCCAAGCTCTCGGAGATATAATCTTTCATGGCTTGTCTCTCCGGACCCGAAAGATTATATAACCTGGTCTTGGGTAATTTTGCACCGGGAATCAGGTTAACCGGGCAATCATAAGGACGGTGAGGTGGTAACTTCTGACAACTCTTTTCAGAAAAAACGTCCTCAAAGTCCGAAACAAATGTAGGTAGGGTAGCTATGGAGGCGACTAAGCAATTGCTATTTAAGCAATTTTCTCTGCAATGCTCACTCCACTCCAATATCTCCCTGGCCTGCCAATCCACCACTGGATTGTGCGCTACCAACCAGAGAAGACCCAACACCACCGGAGTGAGAAGCCCCTCCAGAATATAACATGAAAGCAACTCGTTATGGTGGTCCCCTACCCGAAGGTGTAAGTTATGGACAATGTGAGTGAGGTTTCTCTGAGACAGAGGAGCAGAATCAATAGCGAATATGGGAATAGATCTCTGTAGCGTACAGAGAGACAAACCCATAGTGTGGGCAAAATGGGCATCTATCAAATTTACTCCTGCTCCACTGTCTAGAAAAAAAGAAATAGTCTCCGTCTTAACACCAAAAACAACTACCGCTGGCAACACAAATTGCGATGTTCGTATGGAGGAAACGTATACCCCCCGGCTGACATCCTCCACACAGCCTGGGGTTAGTAGTTTTCCGACGGTCTATTGTTTTTGAGGAAGGAAGGACAGACATTAATAAAACGACCCCTCTCCCCACAGAAAAAACAAACCCCACGCCTACGGCGAGCCTCAGGAGGATGGACCTGACGAGTAGTTCCTCCTAGCTGCATAGGCTCGTCTAAGTCCGTACAGACTAACTGCTGCTTGGGAGGGGTTACCAATTGCTCCGGATTTTTCAATCTGTCCCTAAGACGTCTATCTATTCTGATAGAAAGGGACATAACCGCATCAAGGGAAAAGGGGGTCTCATACAGCGCAAGCGCATCCTTAATCTTTTCGTATAACCCAGAGCAGAACTGACTCCTGAGAGCCGGGTCGTTCCACTGGGTATCCGTAGCCCACCTACGGAACTCTGAGCAATACTCCTCTACTGGCCGCTCTCCTTGTAAGAGTCTCCGTAATTTTGATTCAGCCAGTGCGACTCGGTCAGGGTCGTCATATATGAGACCCAAGGCCCCAAAAAATTCATCCACTGACCGGAGAGCCTGGGAATCAGTGGGTAAAGAGAACGCCCAGGATTGCGGGTCCCCCTGCAGCAGGGAAATAACAACCCCCACCCGCTGTTCTTCATTACCAGAGGAGTAAGGGCGCAGCTTAAAATATAATTTACAGGCCTCACGGAACGTCACAAATTTGTCCCTTCCCCCAGAAAATCTGTCAGGAAGAGCAACCTTGGGTTCCGCAACAACCTGGTTACCTGTAGCAACCGCTGGGCTTGCGGTCTGTAGCAATTGCTGCTGTTGCTGGAGGACCAACGCCTTCAATCCTGCCACCACCAAAGACAGGCCTTGAAGTTGCTTTGACAAAGCAGCAATTGGATCCATACTGGATTCTAAGTAGGTAGAAAGAAAAAGTTTTTTTTTTTTTTTACCTACACAAAATAAGGGCCAGATATAATGTAATGACCGGCGTCACGCAGAGGGAGGGAAATGGGAAGGCCCTGTCCAAGGGAGAGGGAAAGGTGGTGACCCCTGACTCACCTTGCGGCTGGCACCTGACTGCCCTGACGTCCCTAGACGGGTTCCTCACCCGTACGCCGATCACGTGCCTAAACCCTGGCTTTCCCTAAGATGAGCCCTATGTAGTGAACGGGGCGGTGGGATCACTAGTGCGCACCACTGACACTAAGAGGAAATCACCAAGGAGAGGACAGACAATACAGACAAACATATAATCCCAGGTGGGCGACAACAGCAGACCACAAAGGCTCAACAGGGATCCGGAGGGTAACGTTCTGGAACAACAACCAGGGAACACAGCTACACAGCTCCAGTGGGTCAGTATAGAAGTCCAGGCAGGAAGCTCTATATCTGGCAACCAGAGAAGTGGGAGAGGGGAATATAAGGAGGTTGGGAGTGCTGGACAAGAAACAGCTGAGGAGAAGGAGCTACGGATCCCTGAGTGAGCCAAAAAGGGTTGCAAGGCAAACCCAGAAAGCTACCATAAAGAAACAGCACTATCTTTCTACATAGAGCGCGCAGCCACCCGCTGCAACTTCCTGACCCCGGGTATAACGGAGTCAGGCGTGTCTCTTGACACCCTCATGACAGTTTTCTTTATTTTCATGACTATGAAAATTTTAGATTCACACTGAAGGCATCAAAACTATGAATTAACACATGTGGAATTATATACATAACAAACAAGTGTGAAACAACTGAAAATATGTCATATTCTAGGTTCTTCAAAGTAGCCACCTTTTGCTTTGATTACTGCTTTGCACACTCTTGGCATTCTCTTGATGAGCTTCAAGAGGTAGTCCCCTGAAATGGTTTTCACTTCACAGGTGTGCCCTGTCAGGTTTAATAAGTGGGATTTCTTGCCTTATAAATGGGGTTGGGACCATCAGTGGCGTTGAGGAGAAGTCAGGTGGATACACAGCTGATAATCCTACTGAATAGACTGTTAGAATTTGTATTATGGCAAGAAAAAAGCAGCTAAGTAAAGATAAACGAGTGGCCATCATTACTTTAAGAAATGAAGGTCAGTCAGTCAGCCGAAAAATTGGGAAAACTTTGAAAGTAAGGACTATTTGACCATGAAGGAGAGTGATGGGGTGCTGCGCCAGATGACCTGGCCTCCACAGTCACCGGACCTGAACCCAATCGAGATGGTTTGGGGTGAGCTGGACTGCAGAGTGAAGGCAAAAGGGCCAACAAGTGCTAAGCATCTCTGGGAACTCCTTCAAGACTGTTGGAAGACCATTTCAGGGGACTACCTCTTGAAGCTCATCAAGAGAATGCCAAGAGTGTGCAAAGCAGTAATCAAAGCAAAAGGTGGCTACTTTGAAGAACCTAGAATATGACATATTTTCACTTGTTTCACACTTGTTTGTTATGTATATAATTCCACATGTGTTAATTCATAGTTTTGATGCCTTCATAGTCATGAAAATAAAGAAAACTCTTTGAATGAGAAGGTGTGTCCAAACTTTTGGTCTGTACTGTGTATATATATATATTTTTTTAATGAAATACGCCCCTGTACACTTTTACCAGAAGAAACTGCAGCAGTGAAGTGCGTATATATTTTTCTTTTTCCACAGATGATTTAAGCCACTAAAGGCTTTTCAACATAGCACTTGCACCCTAGGAACAAATTGCTGGAATGACAGAGCTGTATATTGGCTATTTGGATCCCCAAATAATCTTTCCCTGCACTTGCAAATCACTTTGCTATCACTGTCCCTAGCGTCTTCTGACGTCTCTCCCTGCACTAAGATGCTGTGAAATTTCCCTGCACTTATAAGGCTACTTTTACACTCGCGTTTTGAGTGGATCCGTCATGGACGGATCCATTCAGATAATACAACCGTCTGCATCCGTTCAGAACGGATTCGTTTGTATTGTCTTTAACATAGCCAAGACGGTTCCGTCTTGAACACCATTAAAAGACAATGGGGGACGGATCCGTTTTCTATTGTGCCAGATTGTGTCAGTGAAACCGGATCCGTCCCCATTGACTTACACTGTGTGTCAGAACTGATCAGTTTGGCTGCAAGCAGCGTTTTGGTGTCCGCCTCCAAAGTGCAATGGAGACGGAATAAAGGCAAACTGATGCATTCTGAGCGGATCATTTTCCATTCAGAATGCATTAGGGCCAAACTGATCCTGAACGGATCTCACAAACGGAAAGCCAAAACGCAAGTGTGAAAGTAGCCTAAATAGTTTTTTCTTTTTCTTTTTTGGCACATGTAACGGATCTCCTAGCACCCCGACCTGGTACCTCCGTTGATAGTTGCTCCTAGTGCTTTCCGAGGACTCCAAGCACTCCACTTGACACCGATACCACCACAGGAACCAGCAAAAGGAACAGCTCTTACAAGAGCTAGGAGTAATAGCCAGGGGAGTATACAAGTATAGCAATCCCCACACACATGAGACGAGGCTCTATGTTGAGTGTAAAACAGGAACACTTTATTGAGGGCTACCCGCCCGTATTTATGCAGGTCCCCATCTGGTGGACACGCCCCTAGTGGACCAGAAGGAAGACTGCGACACAGGACAGATATGCAGCAACTCAGGATACACAGACACAATACATCCTCACAATGCATCATGGTTTCCTCCTCTCTGCCCTGGAGACACCCGAGGAGTAATGCAATTATCTCTCAGGACAAAGGGAAATCGCCAATACACATGTGGATACAACAGGACAGAAATCACCACCCAAACACACAATGTCACACCCCCACAGCAAACACAGACATTTAACACATTCCCAGACAGCTCAAGTCTGAGTGCATATTATTAGGTGAATAGCACTCAGACAACATGAATACACTAAAATGAGCTAACTGGGTACCCTCACATAACATACAATACGATTACACAGACAGATGGTTCTGTCACACACCTCAAAACCCCACATGTCCCCATATGTCTTGGATCTGAGCGCTCAGATGCCACAAACACAGTCAAATCGCGATGGGGTTTAAGTTTTGCATGGGCTGATGAGAGGGCCCATAATCCTGGGGCAAGAGGCTGGTAGCCAGGCCCCTCCAAAACCCAGTGGCGAGGTTGGTTTCGCCACAGCACAATCAAGTTTTTCCAATTGCTGTCCCTAGCGCCTTCTCACGTCTGTCCCTGCACTCAGAACGCTGGAAAATGGCGGAATCTAAAATGGCTGCCGTATTTATAGGGCTGTGACATCACAGGGCTGGCCGGCTGCTGATTGGCTGCATGCATGCATGTCAATCTGGGTGATCCTACCTTCCCAGAGTTCCTTGACCCATGTACTTAGTCCTCACATGTGTAGCCGCAATATTAGGAAAAATGTGATTCGTTACTACGAAGCGTGAGGAAATTTGTATTCGTTGCAAATTGAATTTTTCCTGAAATTTGGATTGAATTCCACTTTGTCAGCTTGGATTCGCTCATCTCTAGTTATAATAAAAAAATATATAAAAATAAAAAAAAAAGAACACCAAATGCAGAAAGATAAATGCATTAACATTTTTTTTCTGCTTTTCCCGTCACAAGAAAGGTCACATGAAGGGAGATAATGTAACAGCTTTCATCTGTGCAATGAACTGATAAAAAAAGGGTAAAAGTCCTTTACTGAACCTGTAAAAGAAGATTCAAGTGGTAAGATTAGCAGACAGTGAGCTTGGGAAGATCGACTGGGAACTGTACCATGTCTAAGGCTGGGTTCAGACCTGAGCGTTTTGGATATGCGAGTTTAACGCGCGTTTTTGTCGCGCGTTTTAGGCGCGTTTTTGTGAGCGTTTTTGGCCATAGCCAACGCGCGTTTTACGCGCGTTTGTATGATGGACAGCAGTGTTGTCCTATGAAAATACAGCCCTGTTTATATGAAAGGTGTCTAATGATAGAGATATGCAGGTGGCCAATTTCATGGGTTTTGGGAGAGTGGATTGTTTGCAGTCATGGAATTTTCCAGAAGGCGACCAATTGCGGCAATTGTTGCAGCAATCCATCTCGGATTTGCGGCGAAGGAGAGAGAGCAGGCGACGCTTCTGGGTCCATCCTGTCATTGCCAATCGAACTGAAAGGGGACAGTTTTGGGCACTGTACGTGGGCCTCCGGGCCCATGAAGACAATTTTTTTTCATACACGCGGATGTCCATTACCAGGTTTGTACATATACAATAGTTATAGTAGTGTTGTTGCAATTGTGAAGGTACCAGTTGTAGTATTTTGTGAATGTTAACCCTCGCCATTTGGGTTTGGAACAGCTTTGATGAGCTCCTGGGGTTGTTGGGCACCCATTTAGAACGTGAGGACACCTTCATGCGGGACAGTATACCACCCGCGGAAAGACTGATTATTACTTTGCGGTAAGTAGACTCTAATAGTGGCCTTATAAAAGCATTTGCATTGTGTGGTGACTGGATATTAGTGTGGCCTTTGTTATTTTCCACGGTTGGTTGTGACGTTTGATTGTTTTAGCGGGGGGTGGATTTGATGTGTATGGTTTTTAAATTTGACATATAGATACCATACTTACATAGTTTACGCACATTTTCCCATACGGACCCACTCCCTTCCAAATAAGAGTCACACAAACTTCGCAAATGTTTTTAATTTGGGGAAAAGGTACCGAACATGTTCCAGTTCCTCCAAAAATGCACATAGTGTGTTTTAACAGAAACAACATAACTCTTTGTCTTTCGAACGTAAAATTAGTCGGCAAATTTCAAACAAAAACAATCAATGCACAACACCCCGGACACACAAAATTATGTCCGTAAATATTTACAGATTGTGGTAGTGCGGAAAGCTGAAATGTGGCTCAGGATCCCGCATGGCCTCTCTCAGTCCACCCGATTGCTGGCCAGATTGCATTGGAGCGGTGGTGGAGGGGTTGTTGCCCATGCTGGTGGAGGGATAGGTGTATGAGGAGTGGGGTTGTGTGTGCCATGTGTCGTGAGGGTGTGGTATGTTAGTTTGGGGGTATGTTTGTGATGTGTATGTGTGAGTGGGTGGTGGATGTTGTGGTGGATGTTGTGGTGGATGTTGTGGTGGATGTTGTGGTGGATGTTGTGGTGCATTGCTGGCCTGTGTGATATCAGAACATGGGATGAAGCTGTCTAGCACCCTTGTTAATGTGTCCCTCGCTTCGGTGATTCTATTTCTGGGCACTTGCTGCATTTTTCCTCCAAACTCAAGAGGAAAAGCCCATCACACGAGAGTTTGGGGGCAGGATGGGCAAGCGCATCCAGGCATGCTATTAGCCGGTCCTCATGGCGTGATGGCCTTGTCCGTTTTGGTCGGTGAACCCTAATGTTTGCGGGTTCCACGACAGGTGGTGCAGGCTGTGTGGGGGTTTGGAATGTAGGGGTGGGATCGGGTGGAGGAGGACTTAGTGGCCCCGTTGACGCACAGGCCTCACTGTCTCGGTTGACCTCCCCCTCTTCCTCCTCCTGCTGTTGAGGTTGGGACCAGCTACTATCGGTGCTGTGAACATGAAAATATACATAAGTATGTGCAAGATTTGAAAGTGAATGCATGTCATACCACACCCTCTCCTGCATGTGTATGCACTGGACTCACCTACGCATTTCAGTGCATGGGATAAGAAACGCCATTTGCTCGGCATGCACATAACTCAACCGTGCCCCTGGCGAAGCTCCGCTCCTCTGCTCCCTCTCCTTACGCCGATGTCGAACAAAAGCATCTTTCAGGCTCTTCTACTTGCTTTTTAAAACGTTGACTATATTTAAAAAAAAGCATCATCCATTATTTTAAATCCAGTTTTTCAATCTTTTTTTGCAGCTATCTAGCTACTGGCCACTCTTTGATCAGTCTTCACTACACCTTCCTGATCGGGAAATCCACAGCCAGTGTAATCGTGAAGGAAACCTGCATCGCCATTTGGCATGTCCTACATGCTGCTGTCATGGGCCAACCAAACAAGGAGGAGTGGCTGAAAATTTCGGATACTTTTCAGCTAACATGCAATTTCCCAAACTGTGTAGGAGCAATTGACGGCAAACACATCCGCGTTGTGAAGCCAATGAGGAGTGGCAGTCAGTTCTTTAATTATAAAAAATACTTTTCTATAGTTCTTTTTGCAGTATGTGATGCTAACTATTGTTTCCGATACATCGATGTGGGTTCCTATGGCAGCAGCTCGGACTCTGCTGTTTTTGGGCATTCAGACTTTGGTCAAATGCTCATTAATAATTCCCTTGACCTTCCCGGGAACACCACACTGCCTGGCACCACTTCTCCGTCTATGCCATTTGTTTTTGTTGGGGACGAGGCATTTGCTCTAGGTGAGCATCTTATGAGGCCATACTCCAGCCGTGGTCTCTCCATTGCGCGCCGTGTTTTTAATTATCGTCTGACAAGAGCACGCAGGGTGGTGGAATGTGCATTCGGTATATTATCCAACAAATGGCGAGTTCTGCACTCACCCATACATCTTAAATTGGAGACCGCCATCTCGGCTGTGAAGGCAGCATGTGCTCTTCACAATTTTGTCAGACAAAGGGATGGCTTCAATTTTGAGGATTCTTTGAGCCATTCCATGGAGAGTACTATTCGCAGCGGTGTTCGTGGGACCACACATGGTGCCGCTATTCGGGACCACTTCACTGCATATTTCATGTCACCACAGGGGGAGTTACCTTGGCAAATGCAAGCCATATAATGTTCAAATATTTAGTTTTTTCCCCCAGCAAAGATTGTTTCGTTATCTGTTAATATTCCATTTTATTTTATTGGATTAGTGTAATGGCTGCATTAAAAAATTTGAAGAGTGAATGTGTGCAATGCCCTTTTTTCACCTATATAGTGGCCCTTGTAGAAGCACCAATAGTGCCCACCAATACTCCTACATTAACAAGGGAAAACAATGTGGGCGGAATTAGGGGTCCCATTTATGTGGCCAATACTGGGACTGTACACATACACTCACCTATAATGTGCCAGTGCTGCAATAGCCCACAAGCACAATAATGTTTAACCGTCGACAACTTTATACCACCAATCCGACCCACAAATGTAGGCCACAATTTGATTTTCGAATACATTTCCAGATTGGAACAGCGCCATCTGGCGAAACACAGTGGAACAAGTGCAAATTGAGCATACTGCCCCACTACATTGTGCCAGAATGTGGGTGACGGGAAACATTGACTGCCCATATACTAGAACAGGGAGGGTGAAGCTGCAGCCCTCCAGCTGTAGCAAAACTACAACTCCATGGATGCCTGGACAGGCTACAGCAAGTAAAATACAGCACAACATATTGGGAGTTGTAGTTAGACCACAGCTGGAGGGCCGCAGGTAGAGCCGGGCTGGACTATTACATATAGTTTTTACACCAGTGCACACAAGGAGTTCCTTTTTACACTCAGAACACACATGTCAATACCTTGGCCTTCTTTCCCTGTTTTGGATAAGCTCATCCACTGTGGCCAGATGGTACGGCCAATGTCCTCCCATGCCTGTTTCCTGCTTATCCTATTTTTGAAATTGGCATCCTGGATGTCATACAGGCAGCGTTTGGAACGCACAAGCCTGATCAGAGTCTCACTATCACAGCCTGCTTCCTCCATGTTGCTCAGGCTGCACATTAGCCTCTCACTAGGGGTGTGTCCTTTTATGGCCTGTTGCTATGTGCCAAACGCGCGTTTGTACGCGCGTTTTGATGGTCACAAACGCTCAAAATAGCATATATGCGCGTTCCTATGCTATCCTATGGCCGCAAACGCGCGACAAACGCGCGACAAAATGCCCCAAAGAAGCTCAAGAACTTGTTTGAGCGTAGGGCGTTTTACAGCGCGTTTTTCAGCGCTGTAAAACGCTCAAGTGAGAACCAGGGCCATAGGGAAGCATTGGTTTTTATGTGTTGAGCGTTTTACAGCGCGTTTGAACGCGCTGTAAAACGCTCAAGTGTGAACCCAGCCTAAGGCTCAGTTCAGACCTGAGCGTTTTACAGCGCGTTCCTACGCGCTGTAAAACGCTCAACAAGGAGAAACCAATGCTTCCCTATGGGAATGGTTCTCACCTGGGCGTTTTACAGCGCGTACGATCGCGCTGTAAAACGCCCGACGCTCAAACAAGTACAGGAGCGTTTTTTTGGGCGCTTGTCGCGCGTTCCCGTACATAGACTTTCGGGAACGCGCGACACTGTGTGTACGCTTGTCTCTGTATGCGCGCTTGTAAACGCCCGTACAATCGCGCATACAGAGCGCTCCTTTCAGAACGCTCAGGTCTGAACTGAGCCTAAAGTTATTTGAGGAGCCTGAGGCAAGTTTCATTTTCATGTTCCAGTTGATTAAAGTGTCATGACCATAAACTGTACCATTATTATAACATAACACAAGGTTCAATGCCACATTATTCCTGGAAAACATCTTGTAACCCCTAGAGACCTGGAAACATTTGCTGTGAAATCTCATATATGATATGTGTTTCCTGAAGACGTGCCAGTTCATAAAATGGTGAACATGGAATATAGGCAGGTAGGCTGCTGCAAAGAAGGTGGTCTACCCCGTGCCCGTTTGGCTCCCAACCTCCTACTGCTGCCACCCTGCTGACTCCCGGCCACCCTATCGTCTTGCTGGCTCCTCCGCGGGCTCACAGGCAAACTGCCACCCTTTTCTCCTTATAATGATGAAGCCCCTTCTGCACCCGGCTCCCAAGTGCGGACGGATTCATCATCATCGAGTAGAGTCTGCACATCACTGATATCCTCCTCAACGGTCCCTGGGTCAGGAGCCTGACCGCTCACAACACCACCTCCCACGCCACTCTCCTCATCACTACTTGCCCGCCTAGCGGAGGAAGCGGCGGATGTCTCCTCCAGATCTTGGCTGGCCAGTAGCTGCTGACTGTCCTCTAGTAGCTCGTCCTCGCGGTATAGTGGAGCTAAGCCCACAGCATACAATACTTCTGTGGGTGATGGAACAGCAAAGGACAGAGGCAGGTTGAGGACAGGTGAGGGCACAGGGCCTGCTCCCGGGCCATGCCAACTAAGGGTTGTGTCTAAAGAACCCACCGACTGTTGGCTGGGAGTGTCTAAGGTCACTTGGGATGATGTGGATGACTGAGTTAACCAATCAAGAACCGCTGGGTTGCTGGTTAAGACACAACCGTTAGATGACACCGGGAGCTCAGGCTTCTCGCTGCGACTCCTGCTGCCACAAACCTTTAGTCTGCTGTGACCTCTGCCTGCACCAGAAACATTTAGACCTCTGCCACTCCTCTGTGCAGGGCCTGGCACTTCTCTGACTGACATACTTTTAGATGAACTAAATAAATTTAACGTAAATTAAAACACCCCTAAAAGCAACGAATATATTGTTCTTGTTGTACTTAAATACGCCCCTATACGCTTTCACCGGGAAAAAAATAAGCAGTGAACTGTGTGTATAATTTTTCTTTTTGTTACAGAAATATGCCCCTATACGCTTTCATCGGTAAAAAAATTAAGCAGTGAAGTGTGAATGGATTTTTATTTTTGTTACAGAAATACGTCCCTATACGCTTTTACCAGGAAAAATAATTAAGCAGTGAAGTGTGTATAGATTATAATTTTTTTTATTAAATACCCCCCTATAGTCTTTCAGCAGGAAAAAATTAAGCAGTGAAGTGCGTAGTGATTTTTTTATTTTTATTAAATACCCCCTATAGGCTTTCAGCAGGAAAAAATTAAGCAGTGAAGTGCGTAGAGATTATTCATTTTTTAATTAAATACGCCCCTATAAACTTATACCAGAAAAAAATTAAGCAGTGAACTGCGTAGAGATTATAATATTTTTAATTAAATACCCCCCTATAGGCTTTCAGCAGTAAAAAATTAAGCAGTGAAGTTCGTATAGATAATTTTTTTTTAAAATGAAATACGCCCCTTTACGCTTTCAACTGAAAAAACTTACTGCGTATAATTTTTTTTTTGTAGTACTAAAATATGCCCCTATAAGCTTTCACCAAAAATAACTAACATTGCAGTGCGTATATATCTTTATTTACTGAAATACGCCCCTATATGCTTTTACCAGAAGAAACGTAAACAGTAATCTGCGTATATATTCTGCACATCACTGATGTCCTCCTCAACGGTCCTCCTCAAAAATTAGGCAGTGAAGTGCGTATACATTTTTCTTGTTGTTTATAAAATGCGCCCCTATATGCTTTCACGATGAAAAATTAAGCAGGGAATTCAGTATAGATTTTTATTTTTGCTACAGAAATACGCCGCTATATGCTTTCACCAGGAAAAAATTAAGGAGTGAAGTGCGTATAGATTTTTCTTGTTGTTAATGAAATATGCCCCTATACGCTTTCACCAGGAAAAAATTAAGCAGTGAAGTGTGTATAGATTGTTCTTGTTGTTAATGAAATACGCCCCTATACGCTTTCACCTGAAAAATATCAAGCAGTGAAGTGTGTATAGATTTTTCTTTTTGTTACAGAAATACACCCCTATACGCTTTCATCGGTAAAAAAATTAAGCAGTGAAGTGCGTATGGATTTTTATTTTTGTTACATAAATAAGCCCCTATACGCTTTAACCAGGAAAAAATTAAGCAGTGAAGTGTGTATAGATTTTTATTTTTGTTACAGAAATACGCCCCTATACGCTTTTACCAGGAAAAAAAATTAAGCAGTGAAGTGCATATCGATTTTTATTATTTTATTAAATACCCTCCTATAGGCTTTCAGCAGCAAAAAATTAAGCAGTGAAGTGTGTAGAGATTATTCTTGTTTTTAATTAAATACGCCCCTATAGGCTTTCAGCAGGAAAAAATTAAGCAGTGAAGTTCGTATAAATTTTTTTTTTTTTAATGAAATACGCCCCTTTACGCTTTCAACTGAAAAAACTTACTGCGTATATTTTTCTCTTATAGTACTAAAATATGCCCCTATAAGCTTTCACCAAAAATCACTAACATTGCAGTGCGTATATATCGTTATTTACTGAAATACGCCCCTATATGCTTTTACCAGAAAAAGCGTAAACAGTAATCTGCGTATATATTTTTCTTGTATTACTGAATAACACCCCTATACGATTTAACCAGAAATTACTGCAACAGTGCAGTGCATATATATTTTTCTCTTTGTTACTGAAATACGCTCCTATACGCTTTAACCAGAAATTACTGCAGCCGTGAACTGCGTATATATTTTTCTTATAGGACTGGAATACGCCCCTATACTCTTTCACTAGAAAGAACTGTAACAGTGAAGTGCATATATATATATATATATATATAAATATATATATATTTTTATGAAATACGCCCGTGTACGCTTTTACCAGAAGAAACTGCAGAAGTGAAGTGCGTATATATTTTTCTTTTTCCACAGATGATTTAAGCCACTAAAGGCTTTTCAACATAGCACTTGCACCCTAGGAACAAATTGCTGGAATGACAGAGCTGTATAATGGCTATTTGAATCCCCAAATAATCTTTCCCTGCACTTGCAAATCACTTTGCTATCACTGTCCCTAGCGTCTTCTGACATCTCTCCCTGCACTAAGATGCTGTGAAATGATTCCTCCCTATCATTTCCCTGCACTTATAAGGCTACTGTCTCACTCGCGTTTTGAGTGGATCCGTCATGGACGGATCCATTCAGATAATACAACCGTCTGCATCCGTTCAGAACGGATTCGTTTGTGTTATCTTTAACATAGCCAAGACGGATCCGTCTTGAACACCATTTTAAAGACAATGAGGGACAGATCCGTTTTCTATTGTGCCAGATTGTGTCATTGAAACCGGATCCATCCCCATTGACTTACACTGTGTGTCAGAACGGATCAGTTTGGCTCAGTTTCATCAGATTGACACCAAAACGCTGCTTGCAAAGCGGGATGGAGACGGAATAAAGGCAAACTGATGCATTCTGAGCGGATCCTTTTCCATTTAGACTGCATTAGGGCCAAATTGATCCGTTTTGGACCGCTGAGCCCTGAACGGATCTCACAAACGGAAAGCCAAAACTCAAGTGTGAAAGTAGCCTAAATCGTTTTTCTTTTTCTTTTTTGGCACAATCAAGTTTTTCCAATTGCTGTCCCTAGCGCCTACTCACGTCTGTCCCTGCACTGAGAACGCTGGAAAATGGCAGAATCTAAAATGGCTGCCGTATTTATAGGGCTGTGACATCACAGGGCTGGCTGGCTGCTGATTGGCTGCATGCATGCATGTCAATCTGGGTGATCCTACCTTCCCAGAGTTCCTTGACCCATGTACTTAGTCCTCACATGTGTAGCCGCCATTTTAGGAAAAATGTGATTCGTTACTACGAAACGCGAGGAAATTTGCATTCGTTGCAAATCAAATTTTTCCTGAAATTCGGATCGAATTCTCCTTTGTCAGCTTGGATTCGCTCATCTCTAATTATAATAAAAAAAAATAAAAAAAATCAAGATAAAAGAACACCAAATGCAGAAAGATAAATGCATTAACAGTTTTTTTTCTGCTTTTCCCGTCACAAGAAAAGTCACATGAAGCGAGATAATGTAACAGCTTTCATCTGTGCAATGAACTGATAAAAAAGGGTAAAAGTCCTTTACTGAACCTGTAAAAGAAGATTCAAGTGATAAGATTAGCAGACAGTGAGCTTGGGAAGATCCACTGGGAACTGTACCATGTTTAAAGGTATTTGAGGAACCTGAGGCAAGTTTCATTTTCATGTTGCAGTTGATTGTAGTGTCATGACCATAAACTGTACCATTAATATAACATAACACAAGGTTCAATGCCACATTATTCCTGGAAAAAATCTTGTAACCCCTAGAGACCTGGAAACATTTGCTGTGAAATCTCATATATGATATGTGTTTCCTGAAGACGTGCCAGTTCATAAAATAGTGAACATGGAATATAGGCAGGTAGGCTGCTGCAAAGAAGGTGGTCTACCCCGTGCCCGTTTGGCTTCCAACCTCCCACTGCTGCCACCCTGCTGACTCCCGGCCACCCTATCGACTTGCTGGCTCCTCCGCGGGCTCACAGGCAAGCTGCCACCCTTTTCTCCTGATGATGAAGCCCCTTCTGCACCCGGCTCCCAAGTGCGATCGGATTCATCATCATCGAGTAGTGACTGCACGTCACTGATGTCCTCCTCAACGGTCCCTGGGTCAGGAGCCTGACCGATCGCAACACCACCTCCCACGCCACTCTCCTCATCACTACTTGCCCGCCTAGCGGAGGAAGTGGCGGATGTCTCCTCCAGATCTTGGCTGGCCAGTAGCTGCTGACTGTCCTCTAGTAGCTCGTCCTCGCGGTATAGTGGAGCTGAGCCCACAGCATACAATACTTCTGTGGGTGATGGAACAGCAAAGGACAGAGGCAGGTTGAGGACAGGTGAGGGCACAGGGCCTGCTCCCGGGCCATGCCAACTAAGGGTTGTGTCTAAAGAACCCACTGACTGTTGGCTGGGAGTGTCTAAGGTCACTTGGGATGATGTGGATGACTGAGTTAACCAATCAAGAACCGCTTGGTTGCTGGTTAAGACACAACCGTTAGATGACACCTGGAGCTCAGGCTTCTCGCTGCGACTCCTGCTGCCACAAACCCTTAGTCTGCTGTGATCTCTGCCTGCGCCAGAAACATTTAGACCTCTGCCACTCCTCTGTGCAGGGCCTGGCACTTCTCTGACTAACGTACCTTTAGATGAACTAAATAAATTTAATGCAAATTAAAACACCCCTAAAAGCAACAAATATATTGTTCTTGTTGTACTTAAATACGCCCCTATACACTTTCACCGGGAAAAAATTAAGCAGTAAGGTGCGTATAGATTTTTCTTTTGGTTACTGAAATAGGCCAACACACGCTTTCACCAAGAAAAAATTAAGCAGTGAAGTGTGTATAGATTTTTCTTTTTGTTACATAAATACGCCCCTATACGCTTTCACAGGGAAAAAATTAGGCAGTGAAGTGTGTATACATTTTTCTTGTTTTTTATAAAATACGCCCCTATACGCTTTCACGAGGAAAAATTAAGCAGGGAATTCAGTATAGATTTTTATTTTTGCTACAGAAATACGCCGCTATATGCTTTCACCAGGAAAAAATTAAGCAGTGAAGTGCGTATAGATTTTTCTTGTTGTTAATGAAATACGCCCCTATACGCTTTCACCAGGAAAAAATTAAGCAGTGAAGTGCGTATGGATTTTTAAATTTGTTACAAAAATATGCCCCTATACGCTTTCACAAGGAAAAAATTAAGCAGTGAAGCGTGTATAAATTGTTCTTGTTGTTAATGAAATACGCCCCTATACGCTTTCACCTGAAAAATATCAAGCAGTGAAGTGTGTATAGATTTTTTTTTTTGTTACAGAAATACACCCCTATACGCTTTTACCGGGAAAAAAATAAGCAGTGAATTGTGTGTATAGATTTTTCTTTTTGTTACAGAAATACACCCCTATACGCTTTCATCGGTAAAAAAATTAAGCAGTGAAGTGCGTATGGATTTTTATTTTTGTTACATAAATAAGCCCCTATACGCTTTAACCAGGAAAAAATTAAGCAGTGAAGTGTGTATAGATTTTTATTTTTGTTACAGAAATACACCCCTATACGCTTTTACCAGGAAAAATAATTAAGCAGTGAAGTGCATATCGATTTTTATTATTTTATTAAATACCCTCCTATAGGCTTTCAGCAGGAAAAAATTAAGCAGTGAAGTTCGTATAAATTTTTTTTTTTTTTAATGAAATACGCCCCTTTACGCTTTCAACTGAAAAAACTTACTGCGTATATTTTTTCTCTTGTAGTACTAAAATATGCCCCTATAAGCTTTCACCAAAAATCACTAACATTGCAGTGCGTATATATCGTTATTTACTGAAATACGCCCCTATATGCTTTTACCAGAAAAAGCGTAAACAGTAATCTGCGTATATATTTTTCTTGTATTACTGAATAACACCCCTATACGATTTAACCAGAAATTACTGCAACAGTGCAGTGCATATATATTTTTCTCTTTGTTACTGAAATACACTCCTATACGCTTTAACCAGAAATTACTGCAGCAGTGAACTGCGTATATATTTTTCTTATAGGACTGGAATACGCCCCTATACTCTTTCACTAGAAAGAACTGTAACAGTGAAGTGCATATATATATATATATATATATATATATATATATTTTTATGAAATACGCCCGTGTACGCTTTTACCAGAAGAAACTGCAGAAGTGAAGTGCGTATATATTTTTCTTTTTCCACAGATGATTTAAGCCACTAAAGGCTTTTCAACATAGCACTTGCACCCTAGGAACAAATTGCTGGAATGACAGAGCTGTATATTGGCTATTTGAATCCCCAAATAATCTTTCCCTGCACTTGCAAATCACTTTGCTATCACTGTCCCTAGCGTCTTCTGACGTCTCTCCCTGCACTAAGATGCTGTAAAATGATTCCTCCCTATCATTTCCCTGCACTTATAAGGCTACTTTCACACTCGCGTTTTGAGTGGATCCGTCATGGACGGATCCATTCAGATAATACAACCGTCTGCATCCGTTCAGAACGGATTCGTTTGTGTTATCTTTAACATAGCCAAGACGGATCCGTCTTGAACACCATTGAAAGACAATGGGGGACGGATCCATTTTCTATTGTGCCAGATTGTGTCATTGAAACCGGATCCATCCCCATTGACTTACACTGTGTGTCAGAACGGATCAGTTTGGCTCAGTTTCATCAGATTGACACCAAAACGCTGCAAGCGGCGTTTTGGTGTCCGCCTGCAAAGCGGAATGGAGACGGAATAAAGGCAAACTGATGCATTCTGAGCGGATCCTTTTCCATTTAGACTGCATTAGGGCCAAACTGATCCGTTTTGGACCGCTGAGCCCTGAACGGATCTCACAAACGGAAAGCCAAAACTCAAGTGTGAAAGTAGCCTAAATAGTTTTTTCTTTTTCTTTTTTGGCACAATCAAGTTTTTCCAATTGCTGTCCCTAGCGCCTACTCACGTCTGTCCCTGCACTGAGAACGCTGGAAAATGGCAGAATCTAAAATAGCTGCCGTATTTATAGGGCTGTGACATCACAGGGCTGGCTGGCTGCTGATTGGCTGCATGCATGCATGTCAATCTGGGTGATCCTACCTTCCCAGAGTTCCTTGACCCATGTACTTAGTCCTCACATGTGTAGCCGCCATTTTAGGAAAAATGTGATTCGTTACTACGAAGCGCGAGGAAATTTGCATTCGTTGCAAATCAAATTTTTCCTGAAATTCGGATCGAATTCTCCTTTGTCAGCTTGGATTCGCTCATCTCTAGTTAAAATAAAAAAAATAAAAATAAATAAAGATAAAAGAACACCAAATAAATTCCCCATTAAAAGTGTCCTGTCTGACCCAGGAAGAAGTACAACAGCGACTTAAAAAGATCAAAATAGATAAATCGCCAGGACCGGATGGCATACACCCCCGTATCCTAAGGGAATTAAGTAATGTCATAGCCAGACCCTTATTTCTGATATTTGCGGACTCTGTACTGACAGGGAATGTCCCACAGGATTGGTGCATGGCAAATGTGGTGCCAATATTCAAAAAGGGTCCAAAAACAGAGCCTGGAAACTATAGGCCGGTAAGTCTAACATCCGTAGTGGGTAAACTGTTTGAAGGTTTTCTGAGAGATGCTATGTTAGAGCATCTCAACGGAAATAAGCAAATAACGCCATATCAGCATGGCTTCGTGAGGGATCGGTCATGTCAAACTAATGTAATCAGTTTCTATGAGGAGGTAAGTTCTAGACTTGACAGAGGCGAATCAATGGATGTTGTGTATCTGGACTTCACCAAAGCATTTGACACTGTACCACATAAAAGGTTAGTATATAAAATGAGAATGCTCGGACTCGGAGAAAACGTCTGTAAGTGGGTAAGTAACTGGCTGAGGGATAGAAAACAGAGGGTGGGTATTAACGGTACACACTCAGATTGGGTCACTGTCACTAGTGGGGTACCTCAGGGGTCAGTATTGGGCCCTATTCTCTACAATATATTTATTAATGATCTTGTAGAAGGCTTGCATAGAAAAATATCAATTTTCGCAGATGACACTAAACTGTGTAAAGTAATTAACACTGAAGAGGACAGTATACTGTATATATATATACTACAGAGGACAGTATACTGTATATATATACTACAGAGGACAGTACACAGTATATATACTACAGAGGACAGTATACTGTATATATACTACAGAGGACAGTATACTGTATATATACTACAGAGGACAGTATACTGTATATATACACTACAGAGGACAGTATACTGTATATATACTACAGAGGACAGTATACTGTATATATACTACAGAGGACAGTATACTGTATATATACTACAGAGGACAGTATACTGTATATATACTACAGAGGACAGTATACTACTACAGAGGGATCTGGATAGATTGGAGGCTTGGGCAGATAAGTGGCAGATGAGGTTTAACACTGACAAATGTAAGGTTATGCACATGGGTAGGAATAATGCAAGTCACCCGTACATACTAAATGGTAAAACACCCGGTAACACTGACATGGAAAAGAATCTAGGAATTTTAATAAACAGCAAACTAAGCAGCAAAAACCAGTGTCAGGCAGCTGCTGCCAAGGCCAATAAGATAATGGGTTGCATCAGAAGGGGCATAGATGCCGGTGATTAGAACATAGTCCTACTACTTTACAAATCACTAGTCAGACCACACATGGAGTACTGTGTACAGTTCTGGGCTCCAGTGAACAAGGCAGACATAGCAGAGCTGGAGAGGGTCCAGAGGAGGGAAACTAAAGTAATAACTGGAATGGGGCAACTACAGTACCCTGAAAGATTATCAAAATTAGGGTTATTCACGTTAGAAAAAAGACGACTGAGGGGAGATCTAATTACTATGTATAAATATATCAGGGGTCAGTACAGAGATCACTCCCATCATCTATTTATCCCCAGGACTGTGACTGTGACGAGGGGACATCCTCTGCGTCTGGAGGAAAGAAGGTTTGTACACAAACATAGAAAAGGGTTCTTTACGGTAAGAGCAGTGAGACTATGGATTCTTTACTGTAAGAGCAGTGAGACTATGGACTCTTTACGGTAAGAGCAGTGAGACTATGGACTCTTTACGGTAAGAGCAGTGATACTATGGACTCTTTACGGTAAGAGCAGTGAGACTATGGACTCTTTACTGTAAGAGCAGTGAGACTATGGACTCTTTACGGTAAGAGCAGTGAAACTATGGACTCTATACTGTAAGAGCAGTGAGACTATGGACTCTTTACTGTAAGAGCAGTGAGACTATGGACTCTTTACTGTAAGAGCAGTGAGACTATGGACTCTATACTGTAAGAGCAGTGAGACTATGGACTCTTTACTGTAAGAGCAGTGAGACTATGGACTTTTTACTGTAAGAGCAGTGAGACTATGGACTCTATACTGTAAGAGCAGTGAGACTATGGACTCTTTACTGTAAGAGCAGTGAGACTATGGACTCTTTACTGTAAGAGCAGTGAGACTATGGACTCTTTACTGTAAGAGCAGTGAGACTATGGACTCTTTACTGTAAGAGCAGTGAGACTATGGACTCTTTACTGTAAGAGCAGTGAGACTATGGACTCTTTACTGGAAGAGCAGTGAGACTATGGACTCTTTACTGTAAGAGCAGTGAGACTATGGACTATATACTGTAAGAGCAGTGAGACTATGGACTCTTTACAGTAAGAGCAGTGAGACTATGGAACTCTCTGCCTGAGGAGGTGGTGATGGTGAGTACAATAAAGGAATTCAGGAGGGGCCTGGATGTATTTCTGGAGCGTAATAATATTACAGGCTATAGCTACTAGAGAGGGGTCGTTGATCCAGGGAGTTATTCTGATGCCTGATTGGAGTCAGGAAGGAATTTTTTATTCCCCTAAAGTGAGGAAAATTGGTTTCTACCTCAGAGTTTTTTTTTTTGCCTTCCTCTGGATCAACTTGCAGGATGACAGGCCGGACTGGATGGACAAATGTCTTTTTTCGGCCTTATGTACTATGTTACTATGTAAATGCAGAAATATAAATGCATTAACATTTTTTTTCTGCTTTTCCCGTCACAAGAAAAGTCACATGAAGGGAGATAATGTAACAGCTTTCATCTGTGCAATGAACTGATTAAAAGGTGTAAAAGTCCTTTACTGAACCTGTAAAAGAAGATTCAAGTGATAAGATTAGCAGACAGTGAGCTTGGGAAGATCGACTGGGAACTGTACCATGTTTAAAGGTATTTGAGGAACCTGAGGCAGGTTTCATTTTCATATTGCAGTTGATTGTAGTGTCATGACCATAAACTGTACCATTAATATAACATAAATCAAGGTTCAATGCCACATTATTCCTGGAAAACATCTTGTAACCCCTAGAGACTTGGAAACATTGCTGTGAAATCTCATATATGATTTATGGGAGAGGCTTAACTGTGATGAGTGGGTGAAGCGCTTCCCTTGACCTAGCTGGCTGTGTTGTGCCGGAAGCCAGGAGCGAGGGTAAGCCTAGTAGTGGGCGTACCCTAAGGGGAGTGTTTGAGAACAGGGGGGGTGGGTGTGAACAGAAGCGCCCTGAGGAGCTGGGGGCTGGAGCTTAAAAAGGTAAGATGCCCCTCCCACAAATTCAGGCTGACTTTTCAGCCTTCCACTTATGGGAGAGGCTTACCTGTGATGAGGGGTGAAGCGCTTCCCCTGACCTAGCTGGCTGTGTTGTGCCGGAAGCCAGGAGCGAGGGTAAGCCTAGTAGTGGGCAAAATAAACGAGGAGAGCAGAGTAGTGACCAAAAGCCTTTAATACCACTCAGAGAGCAAGATTACAAAATGCCTGGGAAATCTCAACATGCGGGTTCGGGATGTATCTCGTGAAGCAAGAAGAGCGCCACCTACCCATGCATTTAATCACGTGTGCCGGGACCCCGTTTTTGATGCTGAGGATGCGGCTCCGGTTCGGAGCGAGTGTCCTGTGATGGTCAGCGGGTTATAACCGAGACCTGAGGCCAGCGTTCTGATGTGGGACACAAACTGGATTGACGACTGGGGCCCCCCCACGTCAAGGAAGCCGCGTGGCCTCTGGGGAGGCATCTCGCAACAGGGCCAGCAATTGACGGGGGACCAAGACTGGCCACCAATCGTTGGAGGTTTTAAAACCTGGCCCCCGAGGGTGGTCCATGCTGATTGGCCTTCGTGGAAGGGAGCCAGAGGACGAAATGGACATGGGCCAAGGACAACTGTCGCACCTGCGACCCCTGACGTTTAGGGGAGGTGCTGGTGAACTCACCTGGCCTGAGGAACCCGTAAAACCCGAGATACATGGCTGCCTTAATAATCAAACTAGGAGAGTGGCCAAAAAGGAAATCCATCCAGCGCGGACGAGAGTCGCCTAAACATCTCGCCGGAGACAGGCTGCCTACGGGCGGGAGGGACGTCCCCGCACTTCTGGATCCCTAAGGGCAGCTTTTACCGCTTGCACTGAAAAAATGGAACCTCCATTCGGGTTATGAAGCATTGCGCAGTGCTGTCTCCCCGCTAGGTACAGCTTGATGGTGTTGAATGACAGCCTGAGATTGCGGTGACAGTGGGCTATAACCGCCAGGGTGTAGGAGACATCGTCCAAGCCACCTGTGGGTGGGACCTGGCGAAACCTTCGTAAACCCTGACACCGGCTTGGTAGTTCCTGATGGTATTGGGGGAGAGGGAGTGCTGAACCAGGTTCCTGGCGTGAGCAAGGAGGGATATGAGATCGGGACGTAGTACGACTGGTGCATACGAGAAGGCTTGAGTCGGTCTGGGCAATGTACCTGGCTTAGAGGTTACTACCTGTATCGATGTGTTGGGTCACCTGACCTTGATCGAAATGTCGCATAAGTGAACGATCAGGACACGTTCCTGAGAGGGCAAATCATAAGGTTCGGAAGGAAAAAGAGAACATAACTGAGGAGGGTGACGGGACTGGGTGAACCAGGAGACAGAAGAAGGTGTGAGCCTGGGTGATCCAGGAGACAGAAGTAGGTGTGAGCCTGGGTGATCCAGGAGACAGAAGTAGGTGTGAGCCTGGGTGATCCAGGAGACAGAAGTAGGTGTGAGCCTGGGAGGTCCAGGAGACAGAAGTAGGTGTGAGCCTGGGTGATCCAGGAGACAGAAGTAGGTGTGAGCCTGGCGATCCAGGAGGCAGAGGTAGGTGCGTGCCTGGGCGATCCAGGAGGCAGAGGTAGGTGCGTGCCTGGGCGATCCAGGAGGCAGAGGTAGGTGCGTGCCTGGGCGATCCAGGAGGCAGAGGTAGGTGCGTGCCTGGGCGATCCAGGAGGCAGAGGTAGGTGCGTGCCTGGGCGATCCAGGAGGCAGAGGTAGGTGCGTGCCTGGGCGATCCAGGAGGCAGAGGTAGGTGCGTGCCTGGGCGATCCAGGAGGCAGAGGTAGGTGCGTGCCTGGGCGATCCAGGAGGCAGAGGTAGGTGCGTGCTTGGGCGATCCAGGAGGCAGAGGTAGGTGCGTGCCTGGGAGATCCAGGAGGCAGAAGGAAGGTATAAGCCTGGACGAACCAGGAGACACAGGTAGGTGCGTGCCTGGGCGATCCAGGAGGCAGAGGTAGGTGCGTGCCTGGGCGATCCAGGAGGCAGAGGTAGGTGCGTGCCTGGGCGAACCAGGAGACAGAGGCAGGTATGAGCCTGAGCGAACCAGGAGACAGAGGCAGGTATGAGCCTGGGCGAACCAGGAGACAGAGGCAGGTATGAGCCTGGGCGAACCAGGAGACAGAGGCAGGTATGAGCCTGGGCGAACCAGGAGACAGAGGCAGGTATGAGCCTGGGCGAACCAGGAGACAGAGGCAGGAATGAGCCTGGGCGAACCAGGAGACAGAGGCAGGTATGAGCCTGGGCGAACCAGGAGACAGAGGCAGGTATGAGCCTGGGTGAACCAGGAGACAGAGGCAGGTATGAGCCTGGGCTAACCAGGAGACAGGGGCAGGTATGAGCCTGGGCGATCCAGGAGACAGGGCCAGGTATGAGCCTGGGCGAACCAGGAGACAGGGCCAGGCATGAGCCTGGGCGATCCAGCGGAAGACAGCGGCATATGAATAAAAGCACATACACATACCGCACGGTCCTGCCGCCCCTACAAATCGATACAGGTAACGGCAGGCAAATGATCAGTGAGCAGTGACCGCGTATGGAGTTTGGTCTAAAGCTGCGAGTTTCCAACCCGGTGGGTCGAGCTCATGGCAATTGGACTTTCTAACAATCTGCTGCGTCCGTGTATGCAAGCTAAACAGAGTAAATGCGGTACGCCAGACCTGCAGGGTATTGCGATTGTGAGGTCACGGTCAATGGCAAGCGAGGGTCAATCACAGTTATATAAGGAAACCCTGGGCAGGCATACAGCAGTGAAAGAGAGGCTGGCACAAGAGTCCTCTGGGGCACACTCTGTCTTTAGGGACCAGGCCTGGTGATGGTTGAGGTGCCCTGGGTGTTGCAGGTGATTTATGTGCCTGGGGCAAGGTCCCTTTGAGGTACCAGTGAAGATGAAGAAAGTCACGGCACTCCAAGGCTAGTTCAATGTTCTTTAATCCACCAAATGTTCAGCAGCAACGTTTCGACAGAAGTCTTTATCAAGCTACATACAGGTTTACAAGTGACTCACATCATATTATATAAGGGTACTAATTCATACCGGTTAATCAGTGGGTGTGCTCCCGACCCTAAAACCCGCCTTCTCTCAGGTACAAACAATCATATTATTAATTCCAACCTATCAACCACAGTGCATATTCATGTAAGGCTTACCAAGCGTTCATATACGGGCTGTTACTCTGTGGTGTGTCCATGACGTGCGGCGTCTTCCGCATACAACTGCGGCTGTGCGAATGTTCAGACGGGATTCCCATGCATCACATGATGAGCTGTGTGATCACGTGATCAATGACGTTACTGCCGATCACCTGACTAGTGACGCACCTAGGCGTCTAGTCGCTGTCATAGTAACCCCAGGTCCTGCAGGGGAAGTATATCATTTCATGTGATACTTTTCATTCAATGTTATTCCAAATCCGTGTACCCAAATTTTTTAAGACGCCGGTCGTCGCGGACACAACAACAGAGAAATTATATCATTTAATGAGGCTATAGCTCCGTTTAGCAGTGTCATAGGAACCGATCCCAGCAGGATGTGTCAAACACCTCAATTATATCATAGCTACGGTTCGGTACCTAACTGGGTAGATGGAAGACGGAGATGTGTGATCCCACATAGACACAGAGGGGACCCTTTAATAGAGGCTTGGAGCTGTTCAAAAGATGCGACCCAACCAACGTTCATTTATAAGGGAATGAGGTCAAGAAGTGGCATATGGGGTGGGTCCCCGTGTGCTTCACGGTACAGAGCAACCAGACCCCTACCTCCCATAAGTATATACCCTGGGGTGTATTGGTCTGATATACCCTAGATATACTGAAGAATACATTTGTACAGGGGATACTAGGGCCACAACCATCGCCCCCCTCTGTCAAAAGAGAGACCACCGATGTGTGCCCTTGCCTGGTCCGGGTCCCACCGTCAAGTGGAAGACCCCCACCGCGCTTGTTCCCATTGTCTCCTATAAATATAAACATTTTGTCGTATTCTATATAGGCTCCACCCCACGCCACCAAACCTCAATATAGCCCGCATATACAGATCAGCTCCACAAATAGATAATTAGGGTTTGGTGAATCCACCCGTCATATATGTGGTCCACATCCGTCACGCATACCCAGTCCATGGAATCAAACCTAACACACAAATCGTGCGATAGTATAATAAACCTGCTGGACAGCTCCCAGGTCACCGCTCCCAAAGCTCCTTAGTGCCTCCTTCGCCCATATCTCGCTTGGCAGCCTTACCTATAGGTGATAAACAAAAACAGGAAAAATAAAATTTATTAATAATCTCGATGCAATATCGGGTACTGTTACTTAATACATAAAAAATAATAAAAACCCTTATTTTCACATCCCATATATTGACTCAGAAGAGGGAACCCACCTTGAACTCCCGATTGAGTCCCTTGGGCTCAATGGTGTCCAATTCAAAGATCCATCTAAGTTCTAGGCGTTTTAATAATCGTTCCCGATCACCACCTCTCCGTGGTGCGGGGACGCCATCAATAATCCTGAACCTCAATTGTGCAACGCTGTGTTTGTATCTATAAAAATGTTCCGGGACCGGAAGTTCACCTTCCAACTTTTCAGACGTATTCTCCATTCTTGTAAACAATTTCCGGATGGAGTACCTATGTTGGTTAATCCTCAGTTTGCAGGCCTGTGTGGTCTCACCCACATAAATGAGACCACACGGGAACTGCAATGTATAGATCACAAAATCAGAGGAGCATGTATAAAAACCCTTTATGTCGTACTTCTTTCCAGTGTGTGGGTGGAAAAAAGTTTGTCCCTTCAGTACATTATTGCAGTTGCAACAGTTGAGGCAGGGATAGCACCCTTTTCTGGAGATGCATGGCTTAACAGGCCTCTGCAGAAAAGAGTGAACTAATTGATCCCCCAGATTTTTGGATCTCCTGTAGGACATGAGCGGTGGTGTCTGGAACTCTACAATGTCTGGGAAAGAGCGTGTCAGGATTTGCCAATTTTTTCTGAGCGTGCCCGCTATTTGTCTGCTCAGATCCGAATACGTGGAAACAAAAGGTAATCTCTTGTTTTCCGTTTTCGTTCTAGTCAGGTACGTGATGCCAGTGCCGGTAACGGTGGCAAACCGGTGGAAGATCTTAATAAGCAAGGAACACAGATTGAAGGGTGAACCAAACTTTGCTTTACTGTAATAAATTCCACTTTGTACAGTTAGATGGCAACTCAGTTCCACATGTCAAGTACACTTCACAAGCAGGGTTTCACAATTATGGCAGGTATATGGTGCTTCGGCAAGATACACAGAGGGTAAACATCCACATGCACAGAATCAGGCTGTACAGACTCCTCGGAGATAGTGTACACTGTTCCTTTCGAACTCCTGTCTGGCTTAAATCCCAAGGCCCGGATACCTTATTGTAGGCTTTTATCCTTGGTAAATAATCCTCTTTAGGTGCTCATTCTTGTTCCATACTTCTATTCTCTCTGCCCTTCAGCTTACTTGTACTAGCTGGACATGTTGACTCTGCTCGACTCGGTGGGAACTACAGGGTTGCTTCCAGGAGGTAACCTCTTCCCCTGGGTTAGATCTTCTGAGTTAACCATGGCTCTCTGGATCAGCAGATAGACTAGGATCCCTCTACTAGTCTTCTGGTGGCAACTAGGAGCCTGGACTGTCTAGTTGCATGTCAGGAGAAGGCTCCTGCTGGTGCCTTTCAGCTTGTCTCTGCAGACTCCTGACCTTCAACTCCCTCTCCCTGTCTGGGCCTGAATACTTATACCAGGGCTACTCTAGCTCCCTCTAGCGTCTGGGATGACTAACTACAGAGACTAGGCCTGATACATTGCATAAAACAAAACAATACCTTACAAATTACATAACATTACATAAAATGCACAATTAGAGATACCATCCCCGTCCCTAGTGAGGAGAAGTAACGCACACCCCAATTGACCCTTGTGTAGTGCCCACACCCATCTAGTGGGGCCACTACATACCACCACGCTTTAACGTTGCCCGACCTCGGCGCAACATGGAGGGGCCCTGCCCAGCTGGATACTGCACCTGAAAAAGAGACCAAAAAGCAAAGCAGGAGAAAAACATCTACATTTGCAGAAGCACATTACATGCATAAATCAGGCAGTCCACTGGCTTAGGAACAAGTAACGGTGAAAAGGGGCGTCGCTCTCTTCTCTCAGGATCATATGAGGGAACAGGGGCGCTGACCTGGCGCAGCATAGCATTACTACCAGGATAGTCCATATGTGCAAATTGTCCTTAATAGAACAGCAAGAGATAATAAAAACAATTTAAAAGTTCTTGGAGGCTCAAGGAACAAATATGAGTCCGTACCCAGGTTCCTTTTCTTATTTAGAGTGAGTGTCTGTCACCAGCAAGGTAAAATAGCAAATCACAGAGGCTCGCTTACAGTGGAGTCCATCTCTGGGCACGGTTCCTTAGTATCAAGTTGCACAATCAAATGACATAATATAAAACAGGTGCTGTAATACCCCTGATCAACCTGAAAAGGGGGTTAAGGGTAAAAGGTGCAACGTAGAAACAGGCACAACTTGGTGTGAGATCATAGAAGCAGGCAGGAGGTCCTGGAAACAAAATGGTTTTGCTGACATTTTTATTTCAGCGGGTGACCACTACCACTGAGCCGTGGGTAACTGGCAGCAGCAACAAAGGACCAAAACAAAGGACTCCTGTCCTGGAAGGGTTAAATTTTCGGAAATAATCCCTTGGCAAAGCAAATCAAAGGCCTAGCAGGCTAATTCACAGGGGCTTATCATAATCACCCGGCTCTGCTGGCAAATAAGGCCTGTAGTAATCCTCCACAGGCGGATGTGCCCACATTACAGTATTAGGGGGCAGCTGCAACATGAAGGGACCCCTAATAGGTATTGGCCCCATAGGCCTAGGGGTAAAGGCAGTTGTGGACCGCACCGGTCCAGGCATAATTATGGTAGGCTGTGCTGGATTAGATACCGCCACCGCAAGCGGTCCGGTGGGCTTTGGAATAACCGACTCTGCGCAGCAAGTCACAGGGTTAGAGGGCCTTCTTGGGAGCCCCGACGGAGCGGTGGTAGCAGAAGGTGGCCTACGGGTGGAGACAGGCACCCTTACCTCTTCCTTCTCAGGCGGCGTCTGGATCCTGGCGGTGGCAATCTTGCGCAGCTCCCGCAACTTTTCTTCCAGACGGACGATCTGGTCACCCAGGCTCTCGGTCTCAGAATCGCTGTCTTCTGCTGTCGCCTCCGGCGCAGGTACAGTGTAGGATGCATCGGACGCGGCCGCTGCAGGCTCCGGTGGTGCATCAGGTCTCCTACCCTTCCGGATATTCTCCAGGGTAACGCGGAGTCCTTTGAGGTTCTCCATGTCTTGGATTGTTTTCTCCCGGCGAGGCAGCTCGGGGGATGGATAGGGACTCACCCATTTCTCCAACACAGTTGGCTGCCAAAACACATTAGGACCAATGAAAGAGCCCCGCTCTTGGAATGCGTGATGGGCCGGTTCTGGAGAGCGCTCAGTTTTTCGCTCGCAGCCAGAGTAGTCCTCATCTGCCTCCCAGTCCTCCGGTTCTTTCTTGGGACGGGTCACGGCAGTAGCATATGGGCCTCACAGGCTCTCGGGAGGGGTAAATTCCACTTCCTCTCCCTCGCGGAGATTATGCAGATGCTCGGGGAGGTAATCTCTCTTGACAGACCTCCGGTTGACATATAAGTCTCTGCCAGTAATGTAATCTTGTATGAACCCGTAGCCACGGTTCTTATCAAAAGACACAACCAACCCCTTTCTCCTTTCCAGGCGGGGTTGGGTATTAGTGTGACGTTCGTGAATGGACTTGGTCAGTTCTTCGTAGTATATCTTAGTCTTAGTATTCCTCTTTATAGCGGCCTCCCGGATCTCTGCCATGAGTGCTGACCACTTGAATGAGGGCTGAAAGAAGTCTCTCCAGGAGCCAAAGTAGTTCTCCGGTTCTTTCCCCAGTGGCGGGCAGGCGGGTCTCTCCGGTCCCGGAGAGTAGGCCGGTGGAGCGTCCTCTGGCTCTACACCAACATCCTCCATTTTCAATAAATCAGGCGCGGACATCCCTACAGAGCAGTCTTCACTCTCCAACATGCTCGATCCTTCTCTGGAGAGCGACAGGGTGGCGCCAATAAGTTCAGACAGATCCTCCCATTGCACTGGGAGGCCACCCCCCAGGTACTCCAGTATGGGGAAGGCGGAGTCCATTTCTGCAGACATGCAAATGTCCAGACAGGGCGGTGGCGCCGACATAGAGCCTTTTCCCGCTCTTTTCAGCAAAAGGGCGCCAACTTTTACCGCCAATTCAGGATGAAGATGACGCAGCAGTAAACTCAAGCAAGCTCAGCGGCCATCTTTAGCAAAACGCTGTCTATTCACTGACAGCAAGCGGTGGCTTAAATAAGCAGCAAACAGTCCAGAAAACACTATTTTCACACCGCTACTTAGGACAGTTCTTTTGGCCCAGCAATTCTTCCAATAAAGCAATAGGGCTTAGTCACTTTTTAGGTGGATAATGGCACACAGTTTTGTAATCCAACAATGGCGCAGATATGCTTGGATCCTGTTCGTGACGCCAATTTATGCGGTACGCCAGACCTGCAGGGTATTGCGATTGTGAGGTCATGGTCAATGGCAAGCGAGGGTCACTCACAGTTATATAAGGAAACCCTGGGCAGGCATACAGCAGTGAAAGAGAGGCTGGCACAAGAGTCCTCTGGGGCACACTCTGTCTTTAGGGACCAGGCCTGGTGATGGTTGAGGTGCCCTGGGTGTTGCAGGTGATTTATGTGCCTGGGGCAAGGTCCCTTTGAGGTACGTGATGCCAGTGCCGGTAACGGTGGCACACCGGTGGAAGATCTTAATAAGCAAGGAACACAGATTGAAGGGTGAACCAAACTTTGCTTTACTGTAATAAATTCCACTTTGTACAGTTAGATGGCAACTCAGTTCCACATGTCAAGTACACTTCACAAGCAGGGTTTCACAATTATGGCAGGTATATGGTGCTTCGGCAAGATACACAGAGGGTAAACATCCACATGCACAGAATCAGGCTGTACAGACTCCTCGGAGATAGTGTACACTGTTCCTTTCGAACTCCTGTCTGGCTTAAATCCCAAGGCCCGGATACCTTATTGTAGGCTTTTATCCTTGGTAAATAATCCTCTTTAGGTGCTCATTCTTGTTCCATACTTCTATTCTCTCTGCCCTTCAGCTTACTTGTACTAGCTGGACATGTTGACTCTGCTCGACTCGGTGGGAACTACAGGGTTGCTTCCAGGAGGTAACCTCTTCCCCTGGGTTAGATCTTCTGAGTTAACCATAGCTCTCTGGATCAGCAGATAGACTAGGATCCCTCTACTAGTCTTCTGGTGGCAACTAGGAGCCTGGACTGTCTAGTTGCATGTCAGGAGAAGGCTCCTGCTGGTGCCTTTCAGCTTGTCTCTGCAGACTCCTGACCTTCAACTCCCTCTCCCTGTCTGGGCCTGAATACTTATACCAGGGCTACTCTAGCTCCCTCTAGCGTCTGGGATGACTAACTACAGAGACTAGGCCTGATAATACCTTTTACAGGGAAACATTGCATAAAACAAAACAATACCTTACAAATTACATAACATTACATAAAATGCACAATTAGAGATACCATCCCCGTCCCTAGTGAGGAGAAGTAACGCACACCCCAATTGACCCTTGTGTAGTGCCCACACCCATCTAGTGGGGCCACTACATAAACCTGTGCTGAGAAGCTATATCTAAGCCCTGAGTGGTATTGTCTGCGTCAACCAAACCTAACGAGTTTGGTACCGTCGGCTAATCTGTAGTATCTAACCTACCATGTGAGACAATTTCCCTGAGCAGTGTGACTAACCATATAATGTTAATGAGGTTAAGCCCTAATCTACATCTGGCGAGACCCCCAGATCTCCCCTTGTTGCATTACGAAGACTCCCTGTCATAAATGCATCTGTATGTGACCCCCAGACCTAAAATGTGGTATTGCGTGTGCCGTCTGGACTAGATCTACCCATTGTCCTATGAACCAGGCATGCGTCCCACCGAGCGCATGAACAGGATTGCTTGGACTCCCCAACCTATGCTATCCATAGTAGAGTGTTCTCGACATGCGTTTCATGCTGGAACGCACGCCGCCCCCACAACCAGGAGAGTGAGTGGCAGGAGCGCAGCATGATCCATTATCCTTTCAGGCATCAGGGTTCCTGACGCCCCAAATAATGCTGAATCTACAGGGCAACCAGATCAAGATGCCCCAGGAGGAGATAACTGTATTACAGATGTAGCAGAGCTCATGTTTCCCTTTAGCAGAAAAACATCAGATGATGGATCGGTGGGGCCCTTGTGGAGGGGGTGAACTGAGGGATGGAGCTTACCCGTCATGAGCCGCATGTGAGCGGTGGAAGATCCGAAACCGGGAGCGGATATCCACGTGCGTTCCACGCTGGAACGCACACCGACTCCGCGGCCGGAAGCCCGGAGACATCAGGGAACGGATCGGTGGGACCCTTGTGTAGGGGATGACCTGCTGGATGGAGCTTACCGGTCCTGAAGCCGCCTGAGAGTGGTGGGATAGCCGGATCCGGGAGCGCGTCTCGACGTGCGCTCCACGCTGGAACGCACGCCGACCCCGTCGCCGGAAGCATGTGACCGCTGCCCGGGGAGCCTTGTGGAGGGAACTGACCTGCAAGAAATTAGTTACCTTCCTTCAGATTCAATTACAACCTACAAGGGATATTTCACTCTTCAATAAAGGTTCCCAGACCAGAACCCAACCCAGCGTGAGCCTCTTAATATTCCTCGTCCCTAAGGTGAAGGGAAAGGTTGTGGAACAGCTCTGGAGCCTCTTTATGTTGCTGGCTGGGTAGTATCTAGGATGGAAATGTTTCATCTGCCAGTACCATGTCAGTTTTTTTTTTTTTTTTATGAAAATATTGAAATAGTAATCTGGCAATCTAGTACAACCCACGTTGGTTGGGGGTAGGTATCGGTGATGGCAGAGAAAGCAGGCCTGAAGAGCATGACATCGCTACTAGGGCACCAATACATGATGTTCACAGCGCCCCCTACAGAATGAGAAGGTGTTGCCAGAGCTCAGTGACGTGACATCAGCATAGGACATATGGTGAGGGACGAGCCGTGTGTGGGTAGCGGAGACCGGGTCTGAGAGCCGATATCGGTGTGCGTTCCACGCTGGAACGCACGCCGAACCCGCGACCGGAAGCCTGGAACATGGGGGCCCAGGTCGGAGGGCTCCTGTGGAGGGGTAATAACTTGCGGGCACCGCGCTTACCTGTCCTTAAGCCGCCTGATCTTGGAGAGACCGCCGGGACTAGAGTGAATTCCGGCGTGCGCTCCACGCTGGAACGCACGCCGACCTCGTGACCGGAAGCCGGAGCCTGTGCCGCTGCTCGGGGAGCCCAGTGTAGGGAACAAGAACTGCCTGCATACGATACCTTCCCTGGGGAGAAACCTGCGACGTACAAGGCGGCAGCAGCTGTGAACAGAAGCGCCCTGAGGAGCTGGGGGCTGGAGCTTAAAAAGGTAAGATGCCCCTCCCACAAATTCAGGCTGACTTTTCAGCCTTCCACATGTTTTTCCTGAAGACGTGCCAGTTCATAAAATAGTGAACATGGAATATAGGCAGGTAGGCTGCTGCAAAGAAGGTGGTCTACCCCGTGCCCGTTTGGCTTCCAACCTCCCACTGCTGCCTGCTGACTCCCGGCCACCCTATCGACTTGCTGGCTCCTCCGCGGGCTCACAGGCAAGCTTTTCTCCTGATGATGATGAAGCCCCTTCTGCACCCGGCTCCCAAGTGCGATCGGATTCATCATCATCGAGTAGTGTCTGCACGTCACTGATGTCCTCCTCAATGGTCCCTGGGTCAGGAGCCTGACCGCTCGCAACACCACCTCCCATGCCACTATCCTCATCACTACTTTTCCGCCTTGCGGAGGAAGCGGCGGATGTCTCCTCCTGATTTTGGCTGGCCAGTAGCTGCTGACTGTCCTCTAGTAGCTCGTCCTCGCGGTATAGTGGAGCTGAGCCCACAGCATACAATACTTCTGTGGGTGATGAAACAGCAAAAGACAGAGGCAGGTTGAGGACAGGTGAGGGCACAGGGCCTGCTCCCGGGCCATGCCAACTAAGGGTTGTGTTTAAAGAACCCACCGACTGTTGCCTGGGGGTGTCTAAGGTCACTTGGGATGATGTGGATGACTGAGTTAACCAATCAAGAACCGCTGGGTTACTGGTTAAGACACAACCATTAGATGACACCTGGAGCTCAGGCTTCTCGCTGCGACTCCTGCTGCCACAAACCCTTAGTCTGCTGTGACCTCTGCCTGCGCCAGAAACATTTAGACCTCTGCCACTCCTCTGTGCAGGGCCTGGCACTTCTCTGACTGACATACTTTTAGATGAACTAAATAAATTTAACGCAAATTAAAACACCCCTAAAAGCAACGAATATATTGTTCTTGTTGTACTTAAATACGCCCCTATACGCTTTCACCGGTAAAAACTTAAGCAGTAAAGTGCGTATAGATTTTTCTTTTGGTTACTGAAATAGGCCAACAAACGCTTTCACCAAGAAAAAATTAAGCAGTGAAGTGTGTATAGATTTTTCTTTTTGTTACAGAAATACGCCCCTATATGCTTTCACAGGGAAAAAATTAGGCAGTGAAGTGCGTATACATTTTTCTTGTTGTTTATGAAATACGCCCCTATACGCTTTCACAGGGAAAAATTAAGCAGTGGAGTGTGTATAGATTTTTCTTTTTGTTACAGAAATATGCCCCTATACTGTAACGGGGTTCCGAAGGTGGCACTCAGTCCCCCATTAGCCGCAGACCTGTTGCTTAGCTTTGGGAATGAGGATCTGTGTTTGACCTCATTCCCAGGGCGGCGTTACTAGCTGGGTGGCTCCGTGCTCCTAAGTCTGCCTTGAGCGCCGAGCTGATCACTCGGTGCTCGACTGGTTGGTCTGTCGGTCATGTGACGCTGGCCACGTCACATGACCCTCACTCCCCACTATAAATACAGGCAGCCTGCTGGCCACAGGTTGCTGTTAATTTAGGTTCCACCTGTGATTTGGTCTCTCCTGGCGTACTTACCTCCTGCTGAATTCCTTACGATCCTCTGCCTGCTCCTTGTGTACTTTGCTGCTCTCCTGGTATTTATGACCCCGGCTTCTCCTGACAATTCTCTGCTTGCTCCCTTTGTACTTTGTAGCTTTCCTGGTATTGACTCGGTCCATTCACGTCCTGTTGTTTGTCTGTTTGTCATCCCTGCACTTATTCCAAGTTAGGGATTGCCATCCAGTTGTCCCCTGTCATTAGGACTCGCAAGGCAAGTAGGCAGGGCCAGGGGTAAGGGTGGAGCGCAGTGGTCACTTCCCTTCCCCCTATGTGTATGTGTACCCGACCGTTACAGATTAACAGGCCCAATAACCACTGTATTATGAATCCTCTGGTGACCCTGACTGACCATGTCTCTAATCTGACGCAGAGGGTGCAGGAGTTAGGGGAAAAACTCAGTTCTTTTGAGTTAGGGCAAGGTTCTTCCACTCCTCATGCCTCCAGTCCGCATTTTGAGCCCCAGATTAAGCTCCCAGAACCCTTTTCTGGAGACCAGAAGAAGTTTCTCTCTTTTAAGGAGAATTGTAAACTTTACTTCCATTTGCGCCCCGTGTCCTCTGGCCCCAAGAGTCAACGCGTGGGCATTATCATTTCCCGATTACAGGGTGATCCCCAGTACTGGGCGTTCTCTTTACCTGCTGGCGCCAGTTGTTTATATTCTGTGGAGGGGTTCTTTCAGGCCCTGGGTACCCTCTATGATGAACCAGACAGGGCTCTAGTAGCCGAGACGGCTCTAAAGGCACTGGTTCAGGGCAATCTACCAGCGGAGGATTGTTACACCCAATTTAGAAGGTGGTGTGTCCCCTCAGGATGGAACGAACCAGCCCTGAAGAGTCAGTTCAGGTCAGGTCTGTCTGATAAATTAAAGGATCTTCTGGTCAGTTATCAACTTCCAGAGACCTTAGAGGAGATGATGAGGACGAATTTATAATCTTTCTATGCCCGAACGCAAGGCTATGGAAGATTATATTAAGTAGAGCCTTGGTAAAGGTCATATTAGACCTTCTGTCTCTCCTATGGGGGCGGGGTTTTTCTTCGTTAAGAAAAGATGGTGGTCTTAGGCCATGTATCGATTACCAGAGATTAAATAAAATCACTGTCCAGAATAGATACTCTCTCCCATTGATTCCGGATTTATTTAACCAGGTTCTGGGGGCAACCTGGTTTTCAAAAATTGACCTGAAATGGGCATACAATCTAATCCGAATCAAGGAGGGAGACGAATGGAAGACGGCGTTCAATACTCCGGTAGGACACTTTGAATATCAGGTGATGCCTTTTGGACTCAGCAATGCCCCAGCTGTGTTCCAAAACTTTATGAATGACATTCTTAGGGAGTTCTTAGGTAAATTTGTTATTGTCTATCTTGACGACATTTTGATATTCTCTCCTGACTTCGAATCCCATGTGTCTCATGTTAAACAAGTATTAGAGGTGTTGAGGGAGAATCAGCTATCCGCTAAACAAGAGAAATGTGTCTTTGGTGTACAGGAGATTCTGTTTCTAGGGCATGTTCTGACTCCTCACGCCTTCAAGATGGATCCTGGTAAGGTACTAGCAATTAAGGAATGGGCAAGACCTTCATCCTTAAAGGCCTTACAACGGTTCTTAGGTTTCGCTAATTACTATTATAAATTTATTATGAATTTTTCCGTAATTGCTAAACCGTTGACCGACTGTCACTACCAGAGCTTTGAGACGTTCTCACAGCTCTGTTTTTCCACCCCTGTGATGATGTCACTACTAGAGCTTGGAGAAGTTCTCACTGCTCTGTTTCTCCGCCCCTGTGATGAGGTCTTTACTTTCTGTTTCCTTCCTCCCAGCTGTTCCTCCTGTCTTTGATTTCTCTGCCTTTAAATCACCCCTCCTCCTTTGTAGGGAGCGGATTATATTTCTCATTTGAGTTGTATCTCTTGCTTGAGTATCTTCACTTGTGTGCTATCATTTCACTGGACCTGTGTTCTGCTGCAGCAAGTACTCCGGATATTGCCAGCTGTGTTTGGATCTGTCTTCATCTGCTGCTGCAGCTCCTTCAGCTAAGTGTGCAGACATTGTAGTGTTTCTGTTTGTTTTCTGACTGGATCCGAGGCGACCCCGGGGCCGTCCATATACTGAGCAGGGCACCGGTGGCCGTGCCCCTTCCACTATTGTAGGGGTTACAGTGGTCATCAGTCTTAGGTACGCGGGCATGCCTCGTTCCACCATTTGGATCCGGGCATGTGCTTAGCAGCATAGGGAGAGCTTTGAGGGTCTGACAGGGGTCACCCTTTTGCAGAGGTGTCTACTAAAACTGTGCCATCATTTCTCTCTGATTTCTCGGACGTGTTTTCCGAGAGCGGTGTTCAGGAGCTACCTCCTCAACGAGAGTTTGACTGTCCCATTAACCTCATTCCCGGCACCAAGCTGCCAAAAGCACGCCTCTACAATCTCTCAGAACCGGAAAGAATCGCAATGCGAACCTATATCTCCGAGAGTCTCGATAAGGGGCATATTCGTCCCTCAAAATCACCTGTTGCCGCTGTTTTTTTTTTGTTATAAAAAAAGATGGCTCTCTGAGACCTTGCCTAGATTTTAGGGAGCTGAACCGTATCACGATTCGCGATCCCTATCCCCTTTCTCTGATCCCGGACCTCTTCAACCAAATTGTTGGGGCCAAGGTTTTTTCCAAATTGGATTTGAGAGGCGCGTACAACCTGGTCAGGGTCAGAGAGGGGGATGAATGGAAAACTGCCTTTAATACCCCTAACGGGCATTTCGAGAATCTCGTTATGCCTTTCGGCCTGATGAATGCTCCGGCCGTCTTTCAGCATTTTGTTAACAGTATTTTCTACCATTTAATGGGGAAATTTGTATTGGTGTATCTTGATGATATTTTGATTTTTTCCCTTGATGTTCAGACCCATCAGGATCATCTTTTTCAGGTTCTGCGGATTCTGCGGGAAAATAAATTGTACGCCAAGCTGGAGAAGTGTCTTTTTATGGTATCGGAGATTCAATTTCTGGGTTTTCTCCTCTCTGCTTCTGGTTTTCGCATGGATCCGGAGAAGGTCCGTGCTGTACTTGAGTGGGAGCTTCCTGAGAATCAGAAGGCATTGATGCGCTTTCTGGGTTTTGCGAACTATTACAGAAAGTTCATTTTGAATTATTCCTCTGTTGTCAAACCCCTCACTGACATGACAAAAAAGGGGGCAGATTTTTCCTCTTGGTCGGAGGAGGCGCTTGCAGCTTTTTCTAAGATTAAAGAGAGTTTTGCGTCTGCTCCCGTCTTGGTGCATCCCGATGTTTCCTTACCTTTTATTGTTGAGGTGGATGCTTCCGAGTTGGGGGTGGGTGCGGTTTTGTCCCAGGGCTCTTCTCCTGCCAAATGGCGACCCTGTGCCTTTTTCTCTAAAAAACTCTCCCCGGCAGAGAAAAACTATGATGTGGGAGATAGGGAGTTGTTGGCCATCAAGTTGGCTTTCGAGGAATGGCGCCATTGGTTGGAGGGGGCCAGGCACCCTATCACCGTTTTTAACAACCATAAGAATCTGGCATACTTGGAGTCGTCCAAGTGTATGAATCCGAGACAGGCCAGATGGTCTCTGTTCTTCTCCAGATTCAATTTTGTCGTTACATTCCGCCCTGGGATCAAAAATGTGAAGGCTGATGCTCTCTCTCGCTGTTTTCCGGAAGGAGGAAACTCAGAGGACCCGGGTCCCATTTTGGCGGAGGGGGTAGTTGTTTCTGCTCTATATTCTGATTTGGAGGCCGAGGTCCAGGCTGCCCAGACTGAGGCACCTGCCCGTTGTCCTTCTGGGAAGTTGTTTGTGCCTCCTGAGCTACGTCACAAACTCTTCAAGGAGCATCATGATACTGTTCTTGCTGGTCACCCCGGGAGTAGAGCCACAGTAGATCTCATTGCTCTGAGATTTTGGTGGCCGGCTCTTCGTAAGTCGGTGGAGGGTTTTGTGGCTGCTTGTGAGACGTGCGCTCGCGCTAAGGTCCCTCGTTCACGGCCTTCAGGTTCCCTTCTCCCTTTACCCATACCTTCCCGTCCTTGGACACACCTGTCCATGGACTTTATCATGGATCTTCCTCGTTCCTCAGGGAAGTCGGTGATCCTGGTGGTGGTGGACCGTTTTAGCAAGATGGCTCATTTCGTACCTTTCCCTGGTTTACCCAATGCTAAAACTTTGGCGCAAGCTTTTGTTGACCATATTGTTAAATTGCATGGCATTCCCTCCAATATTGTTTCCGATAGAGGCACGCAGTTTGTGTCCAGATTCTGGAAGGCTTTCTGTTCTCGCCTGGGGGTTCGGCTGTCCTTCTCTTCTGCTTTTCACCCGCAGTTGAATGGTCAGACTGAGCGCCTCAATCAGAATCTGGAGACATATTTGCGCTGTTTTGTGGCAGAGAACCAGGAGGATTGGTGTTCATTTCTCCCTCTTGCTGAGTTTGCTCTGAACAACCGTCGTCAGGAATCTTCTGATAAGTCACCATTCTTTGGTGCATATGGGTTCCATCCGCAGTTTGGGACATTCTCGGGAGGGGCTCCTTCTGGTTTACCTGAGGAGGAGAGATTTTCCTCGTCTTTGTCTACCATTTGGCAAAAGATTCAGAGTAATCTTAGAAAGATGAGTGAGAAGTATAAGCGTGTGGCTGATAAGAGACGAGTGCCTGGTCCGGACCTGAATGTGGGTGATCTGGTGTGATTGTCTACAATAAATATTAAACTGAAGGTTCCCTCCTGGAAATTGGGTCTTAAGTTTATTGGGCCTTATAAAATCTTGTCAGTCATCAATCCTGTTGCCTTCCGTCTTGATCTTCCACGGGTTTGGAAGATACATAATGTATTTCACAGATCTCTCTTAAAACCATATGTCCAGCCCACAGTACCCTCCTCTTTGCCTCCTCGTCCGATTTTGGTTGATGGCAATCTGGAGTTTGAGGTTTCCAGAATTGTGGACTCTCGCATTGTCCGCGGTTCTCTTCAGTACCTCGTTCATTGGAAGGGTTATGGTCCTGAGGAGAGGATGTGGTTTCCGGTGTCGGACATTAAAGCCACTCGCCTCATCAGGGCATTTCATAGGGCTCATCCTGAGAAGGTGGGTCCTGGGTGTCCGGAGTCCACCCGTAGAGGGGGGGGGGTACTGTCACTACCAGAGCTTTGAGACGTTCTCACAGCTCTGTTTCTCCACCCCTGTGATGATGTCACTACTAGAGCTTGGAGGAGTTCTCACTGCTCTGTTTCTCCGCCCCTGTGATGAGGTCTTTACTTTCTGTTTCCTTCCTCCCAGCTGTTCCTCCTGTCTTTGATTTCTCTGCCTTTAAATCACCCCTCCTCCTTTGTAGGGAGCGGATTATATTTCTCATTTGAGTTGTATCTCTTGCTTGAGTATCTTCACTTGTGTGCTATCATTTCACTGGACCTGTGTTCTGCTGCAACAAGTACTCCGGATATTGCCAGCTGTCTTTGGATCTGTCTTCATCTGCTGCTGCAGCTCCTTCAGCTAAGTGTGCAGACATTGTAGTGTTTCTGTTTGTTTTCTGACTGGATCCGAGGCGACCCCGGGGCCGTCCATATACTGAGCAGGGCACCGGTGGCCGTGCCCCTTCCACTATTGTAGGGGTTACAGTGGTCATCAGTCTTAGGTACGCGGGCATGCCTCGTTCTACCATTTGGATCCGGGCATGTGCTTAGCAGCATAGGGAGAGCTTTGAGGGTCTGACAGGGGTCACCCTTTATCCTCCCTAGTTTGGGTCCGGTCAGTAGCTCTATTTACTGTGTATGCTCTTGTTGCTCACATACAGCCGTGACACCGACCTTACCAAGAAAGGGGCGGATTTGGAGAATTGGTCTACTGAGGCCATTTCTTCATTTGAAAAATTAAAAAAGGCATTCAGTAGCGCTCCCATTCTGATGCAGCCTGATCAGGAGAAACCTTTTATTGTGGAGGTGGATGCGTCCGAGGACCGCGCAGGAGCAGTACTTTCACAAGGTCCTGCTAGCCTCACTAATCTGAGACCATATGCCTTCTTCTCCAGGAAATTCTCTCCCATGGAGAGAAACTATGACATAGGGAATATGGAGCTGCTGGCCATTAAATGGGCATTTGAGGAGTGGAGGCATTTTCTGGAGGGGGCAAGGCATTGTGTAACTGTTGTCACTGACCATAAAAACCTTATGTTTCTCGAGTCTGCTAAGAGGTTGAATCCCTGTCAAGCCAGATGGGCTCTGTTTTTTACTCATTTTGATTTTTCCATTACGTTCAGGCCGGGAAGTAAAAATGTGAAGGCGGACTCATTATCTCGGAGCTTCCAGGCTTTTCAACCTACTGAGGTACCACCTGAATCCATCCTGCCAGCAAAAATCTTCTTAGCAGCTCTTACCCATGATATCTCGGCTCGCATTAGGTCTGAACAACATCTGGCACCGGTATCCACCCCAACAGATAAGTTGTTTGTTCCCGTACAATTTAATCTCCAGCTGTTGGGTGAGTGTCACGATTCTGCCTTTTGTGGACATCCGGGTGTTGAGGGCACTAAGGATCTGGTTTCTAGATCTTACTGGTGGCCCACTCTAACTAGGGATGTCAAGTCCTACGTGTCAGCCTGTGAGGTTTGTGCCAGGTCCAAGACATCTAGGACTCGCCCTGCTGGTAACCTACGACCCCTACCTATTCCCAGTAGACCCTGGTCCCATATCTCGATGGACTTTATAACTGACCTACAGCCGGCGGAGGGTAAGACTGTAGTTTGGGTAGTGGTCGATAGGTTTAGCAAGATGGTCCATTTTATTCCCCTGTCTAAACTCCCGAATGCCAAAACCTTGGCGTCTATTTTTGTGAAAGAAATTGTTCGATTGCATGGTATCCCGGAAAATATTGTTTCTGACAGGGGTGTGCAGTTTGTGTCCAAATTCTGGAGGGCCTTCTGTCAAAAATGTAAAATTTCATTGTCTTTTTCCTCTGCCTACCACCCTGAGAGTAATGGGCAGACTGAACGCCTTAATCAGTCTGTCGAACAATTCTTGAGGTCGTATGTTGCTGATGACCAGCAATTATGGGTGAAATTTCTTCCATTGGCTGAATTTGCTTTGAATAACCGTGTCAATTCTTCTGCTGGCGTTTCACCTTTCTTTTGTAACCATGGTTTCCATCCCCGTTTTCATTCTGGGTCATCCGTCTCCTCCTCTAACCCTGAGGCAGATAGGCTCTCCTCTGAACTGTGCACAGTTTGGGCCCGGGTTCAATCAAACTTAGAAAAGGCTCAAAGTTCTCAGAAACTCAAGGCCGATAGGAGACGTTCAAGGGGGGTGAATTTTCAGGTTGGGGATAAGGTATGGTTGTCCTCCAAGAATCTCTCTCTTAAGGTAGATTCTAAAAAGTTTGCTCCTCGTTTTATTGGACCATATTAGATCACGGAAGTGATTAACCCGGTATCTTTTAGGTTGGAGCTGCCCGAGTCATTCCACATTCATAATGTGTTCCATAAGCCTCTACTTAAAAAATATTTTGAACCGGTAGTACCATCGAAAGCCTCGCCTCCGCCGGTTCTTGTTAATGATGCTGTCGAGTATGTGGTGTCTAAAATAGTGGATGGCAGGAAGGTGCGTAATTCCTTGCAGTACCTGATTCACTGGAAGGGGTATGGACCTGAAGAGAGATCTTGGGTACCTGCCAGGGAGGTTCATGCTCCTAGACTTGTTCGAAAATTTCATTTAGAACACCCTGAAAAGCCATCGCCTGAAGTCTTGGGTCCGGTGGCCCCTCGTAAAAGGGGGGGTACTGTAACAGGGTTCCGAAGGTGCACTCGGTCCCCCATTACCCGCAGACCTGTTGCTTAGCTTTGGGAATGAGGATCTGTATTTGACCTCATTCCCAGGGCGGCGTTACTAGCTGGGTGGCTCCCTGCTCCTAAGTCTGCCTTGAGCGCCGAGCTGATCACTCGGTGCTTGACTGGTTGGTCTGTCGGTCATGTGACGCTGGCCACGTCACATGACCCTCACTCCCCACTATAAATACAGGCAGCCTGCTGGCCACACGTTGCCTGTTAATTTAGGTTCCACCTGTGATTTGGTCTCTCCTGGCGTACTTACCTCCTGCTGAATTCCTGACGATCCTCTGCCTGCTCCTTGTGTACTTTGCTGCTCTCCTGGTATTTATGACCCCGGCTTATCCTGACAATTCTCTGCTTGCTCCCTTTGTACTTTGTAGCTTTCCTGGTATTGACTCAGTCCATTCATGTCCTGTTGTTTGTCTGTCTGTCATCCCTGCACTTATTCCAAGTTAGGGATTGCCGTCCAGTTGTCCCCTGTCATTAGGACTCGTGAAGCAAGTAGGCAGGGCCAGGGGTAAGGGTGGAACGCAGTCGTCACTTCCCTTCCCCCTGTGTGTGTGTGTACGCGACCGTTACATATACTATTTCACCAGGAAAAAATTAAGCAGTGAAGTGCGTATAGATTTTTCTTGTTAATAAAAATATGCCCCTATACGCTTTCACCAGGAAAAAATTAAGCAGTGAAGTGTGTATAGATTTTTCTTTTTGTTACAGAAATATGCCGCTATACGCTTTCACCAGGAAAAAATTAAGCAGTGAAGTGCGTATAGATTTTTCTTGTTGTTAATGAAATATGCCCCTATACGCTTTCACCAGGAAAAAATTAAGCAGTGAAGTGTGTATAGATTTTTCAATTTGTTACAGAAATATGCCCCTATACGCTTTCACTGGGAAAAAATTAAGCAGTGAAGTGTGTATAGATTGTTCTTGTTGTTAATGAAATAAGCCCCTATACGCTTTCTCCAGAAAAATATCAAGCAGTGAAGTGTGTATAGATTTTTATTTTTGTTACAGAAATACACCCCTATACGCTTTCACCGGAAAAAAAATTAAGCAGTGAAGTGTGTATGGATTTTTATTTTTGTTACATAAATAAGCCCCTATACGCTTTCACCGGGAAAAAATTAGTGAACTGCGTATAAATTAGTGAACTGCGTATAAATTTTGCTTATAGGACTGGAATACGCCCCTATACTCTTTCACCAGAAAGAACTGTAACAGTGCAGTGCATATACACTCACCTAAAGAATTATTAGGAACACCTGTTCTATTTCTCATTAATGCAATTATCTAGACAACCAATCACATGGCAGTTGCTTCAATGCATTTAGGGGGGTGGTCCTGGTCAAGACATTCTCCTGAACTCCAAACCGAATGTCAGAATGGGAAAGAAAGGTGATTTAAGCAATTTTGAGCGTGGCATGGTTGTTGGTGCCAGACGGGCCGGTCTGAGTATTTCACAATCTGTTCAGTTACTGGGATTTTCACGCACAACCATTTCTAGGGTTTACAAAGAATGGTGTGAAAAGGGAAAAACATCCAGTATGCGTCAGTCCTGTGGGCGAAACTGCCTTGTGGATGCTAGAGGTCAGAGGAGAATGGGCGACTGATTCAAGCTGATAGAAGAGCAACATTGACTGAAATAACCACTCGTTACAACCGAGGTCTGCAGCAAAGCATTTGTGAAGCCACAACACGCACAAACTTGGGGCGGATGGGCTACAACAGCAGAAGACCCCACCGGGTACCACTCATCTCCACTACAAATAGGAAAAAGAGGCTACAATTTGCACGAGCTCACCAAAATTGGACTGTTGAAGACTGGAAAAATGTTGCCTGGTCTGATGAGTCTCGATTTCTGTTGAGACATTCAAATGGTAGAGTCCGAATTTGGCGTAAACAGAATGAGAACATGTATCCATCCTCTGATGGCTACTTCCAGCAGGATAATGCACCATGTCACAAAGCTCCAATCATTTCAAATTGGTTTCTTGAACATGACAATGAGTTCACTGTACTAAAATGGCCCCCACAGTCACCAGATCTCAACCCAATAGAGCATCTCCATCAACTGCAAGATGCTATCCTATCAATATGGGCCAACATTTCTAAAGAATGCTATCAGCACCTTGTCGAATCAATGCCACGTAGAATTAAGGCAGTTCTGAAGGCAAAAGGGGGTCCAACACCGTATTAGTATGGTGGCACTAATAATTCTTTAGGTGAGTGTATATATATATTTTTTTTTTATGAAATACGCCCCTGTACGCTTTTACCAGAAGAAACTGCAGAAGTGAAGTGCGTATATATTTTTATTTTTCCACAGATGATTTAAGCCACTAAAGGCTTTTCAACATAGCACTTGCACCCTAGGAACAAATTGCTGGAATGACAGAGCTGTATAATGGCTATTTGAATCCCCAAATAATCTTTCCCTGCACTTGCAAATCACTTTGCTATCACTGTCCCTAGCGTCTTCTGACATCTCTCCCTGCACTAAGATGCTGTGAAATGATTCCTCCCTATCATTTCCCTGCACTTATAAGGCTACTTTCACACTCGCGTTTTGAGTGGATCCGTCATGGACGGATCCATTCAGATAATACAACCGTCTGCATCCGTCCAGAACTGATTTGTTTGTGTTATCTTTAACATAGCCAAGACGGATCCGTCTTGAACACCATTGAAAGACAATGAGGGACAGATCCGTTTTCTATTGTGCCAGATTGTGTCATTGAAACCGGATCCATCCCCATTGACTTACACTGTGTGTCAGAACGGATCAGTTTGGCTCAGTTTCATCAGATTGACACCAAAACGCTGCAAGCAGCGTTTTGGTGTCCGCCTCCAAAGCGGGATGGAGACGGAATAAAGGCAAACTGATGCATTCTGAGCGGATCCTTTTCCATTTAGACTGCATTAGGGCCAAACTGATCCGTTTTGGACCGCTTGTGAGAGCCCTGAATGGATCTCACAAACGGAAAACCAAAACTCAAGTGTGAAAGTAGCCTAAATCGTTTTTCTTTTTCTTTTTTGGCACAATCAAGTTTTTCCAATTGCTGTCCCTAGCGCCTACTCACGTCTGTCCCTGCACTGAGAACGCTGGAAAATGGCAGAATCTAAAATGGCTGCCGTATTTATAGGGCTGTGACATCACAGGGCTGGCTGGCTGCTGATTGGCTGCATGCATGCATGTCAATCTGGGTGATCCTACCTTCCCAGAGTTCCTTGACCCATGTACTTAGTCCTCACATGTGTAGCCGCCATTTTAGGAAAAATGTGATTCGTTACTACGAAGCGCGAGGAAATTTGAATTAGTTGCAAATCGAATTTTTCCTGAAATTCGGATTGAATTCCACTTTGTCAGCTTGGATTCGCTCATCTCTAGTTATAATAAAAATAAAAAAAATAGGGGGACAGGGCTTGCAGCCCTGCCCCCTTATGGCAGCCTGAAGGGGGGGGGGCAGCCTGAAGTGCAGCTCTGCTGTATAAGAAGCCCTCACAGCCTTATCAAACCAGCTTTTTGGACCCAGAATGGTCAAATCAGGTGGCCAAAGATCCGTGGATACACAGGGACACTCTACGGAAGCGACTTCTAATGAATCCATGTATAAATTCATAAAGAAAGCCACACAGATACATGTGGCTAAAGAATCCAAGATGGCGCCCGGAACGCCGAGAGCGGCGGGGAACAGTGTGAAAGCTGCAGCTGCCTCTGAGAAGGTAATGGAGGTCTCCCCTGGGGTCGATACCCTGCCTATATCAAGATCGTTCCTGAAGGAAGCCCTGTGTGAAGCGCTAGATCCTCTCAAAACGGATCTTACATCCATTAAGGAGGACATGCGACATATTGGGAGGAGGGTAGAAGTGTTAGAGGACACTCAATTGGCGATCATATCGCATCAAAAAGAAACTTCCTCCGCTTTGTCCCTGCACCAAAGGCATCTGAATTCCCTATACACACTCCTGGAGGATCAGGAGAACAGGGGAAGATGCAATAACTTGCGATTTAGAGGCATACCAGAATCTGTGGGCGCAGATAATATTTATGAAGCAGTTACGAATATATGCATGCAACTGTTAGGCCCAGACTCCTCTCAAGAGATCATTATAGAGAGAGCACACAGGGCACTGCGACCCAAGCCTCAACCTACAGAACCACCAAGGGATGTGATCTGTAAATTCCTTCACTACCCTGTCAAGGATGCTATTCTGAACAGAGCAAGGAATGCCCCACAAGTGAGCGTGGATGAATGTCCTATTTCTATATCAGGACTTAGCACAAACAACCTTAAAGAAAAGCAGGGCCCTAAAAACACTTACTGAATGGTTACGCAATAACAAAGTGATGTATAAGTGGCTTTTTTTCTTTTGGATTGTCCTTTTTACTTAACGGTCAGAGATTCTCCATATCCTCATTTCAAGACCTGACTAAAGCCTTTGATATCCTGCAAATTGACCATCTACACATTGAAAATTGGGACGTTATCCAAGGAGACATCTCATCAACTAACCTCCCAGCAGTTGTTCCATGGGAGACCCCTCGCCAGGCCAAATCTCAAAGGTCAAGAAGAGGTCGTAATCTCTCCACGCCAAGACGCCTTCCCCTTAATGAAGATTAAAGATCTCCTTATCTCACATCAGGCTCCGACTACACCACATATAATGGACTTCCAGTTCATTGACCCATTAAGTATTTTAAGTTGGGACTTTATGTTTCTAGTCTCATATACGTTCTGCGTTCTACCAGTATAATGCGTTTTCTCTCCACCTATTTCTGTACCTAATAGGGATCCAATCTATAGATCCTTATAAGGGTGACATACTTGGTCACAATATGTTGTGTACTATTCCCCCCCCCCCCATCCCTTAATTCGAGCGTAATGGCTCTAACTTTTAAATTGATTGCAACCATACGTTATCACGTTTCTCAATTTTGTTCTGTTTTATTTGTTTTGATTACAGGTTTTTTCAAATGCCTAGGATACATTCCCGTAGAGGGAGGGGGAGTCTTTGGAACCCGGATGCTCCGCCAAGATAGGCTAAGTACCCTCATATTGCACCTACATAAGATTTCTCAAAGCATACATTGGTCAGACATCCCTTTGATTGATGGCTGACCTATGTGTAGCTTCGTTTAATGTTAAAGGGTTCCACGCCCCTGCTAAACGTAGCCAAATATTCACGCAAATGAAGAAGGAAAATTGCTCAGTCCTGATGCTTCAGGAGACACATTTTAAATTTGATAAATACCCTAAACTTTCCAGGTCTTTATTCCCACATTGGTATCATTGTGGCTCCAACTCAGCAGCATCTAGAGGCGTGAGCATCGGGTTCCGGAGAGGCCTTCCTTTCACCTATGTCTCTCACATTCAGGACGTAGAGGGTAGATACATCCTTTTAAAAGGAACCATTGCTAACCAACATTACACTTTTGCTAATATTAATCAGGTATCTTGGTTGGTAGATGTTCTCTCCCTTCTGGAGTCCTATAAGGAGGGTGTGGTGCTGTTTGGAGGAGATCTAAATATTGCAATAGAACCATTATTAGACTCGACTTCCAAAAAGTCTGCAATCTCTTTTAAGGCCCTCAAGCATCTTAAGAGAAAAATGCAGCAAAGTGCCTTGTTAAATGTTTGGCGTCTTTTTAATCCCTCCAAACGGGACTACACTTTTTTTGCTTCACCCCACCATTCCTACCACCGATTAGACTACTTGTTGATATCTAAAGAGCATCTTGGACGGTGTACTCGGGCATACATAGGCAACATGTTCCTCTCAGACCATGCGCCTATATTCTTAAACATTATGGCTCCATCATTAGCACCACAAGCATTTAGGTGGCGGCTAAATGAACAGCTTATCACAACTGAGGATAACTTAAAAAATATTCAACCATTACTAGAAGAGTTCTTCTCTCTAAACTCCCTCCCTGAAACTTCCCCAAAATATTTTGTGGGATGCCCATAAGGCATACATGAGGGACCAATTTATTAATTTGTGGGCAAGAATTAAAAAAGAGAGGAAAAAACAAGTTGATGCCTTATTGTCCCAGATTCAACGCTTAGAAACCCTACATAAAAGATCCTTATTACAGGCTCATCTTAAAGAACTCACGGAAATGAGATCTAAGTTGAAAAACATACCTAATACGTCTTCGGCGAAATATTATCTCCACACGCAGTTTAAATACTATGCGCACGGGGATAAAGCGTCAAAATTCATGATGCAACGCATGAAACAAAGAAAGTCACATAACTATATACATAAGATTGAAACTCCAGATAAAGGTGAGTTATTTTCTACTCCAGAAATAGCCAGTCAGTTTCAAAAATTCTATTACTCCCTATACAATATAAATGATGCTGAAAGAAAGGATAATAACCCCCCCCCCCCCCCCCTCCATCCCCGGAAAAATCAGTTACGGTCTTCCTTAACTCACTCTCTTTACCAACTTTATCTGACAGTCAATCCCAAATTCTTCAAGCCCCTTTCACAATAGAGGAGGTTATGACAGCAATTAAACAATTACCGAACGGGAAAAGCCCTGGCCCAGACGGCTATCCTGCTTTATATTATCGTACCTTTCGAAACATATTAGGCCCATACCTACTTAAAGTATACAACTGCTCCCTGTCTGGTGTCCCACTTACCCCAGACATGACTAGGGCAAATATCACGCTTATCCCAAAAGAAGGGAAGGATAGCTCCCTATGTGCTAACTATCGCCCTATATCCCTATTAAATCTAGATTTAAATTTTTTAGCTAAAATGCTAGCATCTCGCCTTTCCAACTTTCTTCCAGCCCTAATCAAGGGCGATCAAGTGGGGTTTGTCCGTGGTAGGGAGGGCAGAGACAACACTGCCAAAGTATTGAACGCTTTATACTATGCTAAGAGGTTAGGTCGTCCTCTAGTCCTCCTTAGCACGGACGCTGAAAAAGCCTTTGATAGGGTCAGCTGGGAATATATGGGAGAAGTTCTTCGAGCCTTCTATTTTCCTGACCCATACATTAAAGCTATTTTTTCATTATACACTCATGCATCAGCCTCCATTATTATTAATGATACTCTGTCTCCACCCTTCATTATCCGTAACGGCACCAGACAGAGATGCCCCCTTTCACCACTAATTTTTGTTTTAGTCATGGAAACACTATTGCAATCGATTAGGAGAGAGGGAGGGATTGAGGGTATTAAAATTGGCCAACATGAACATAAAGTAGCTGCGTTTGCAGATGACCTTTTGATAATAAACACTAATCCGACTAAAGCTCTCCCCCTGATATATAGAACTTTAGAACAGTTTAGTCTCCATTCTAACTTTAAGATCAATATGAGCAAGTCCCATGTATTAAGCATAGACCCCCCCTCCCCAGTTAGGAATTTACTGAAAGCTAGCTCCCCTTTTAACTGGGACACCCCCTATATTACGTATTTTGGAGTTAAGATTGGTCCAAATCCTACCTCATTGTTCCATATGAATTATACTCCCCTTTTAAAATCAATAACTGATCAGCTGTTATTGTTAAAGAACCCCTCGCTCTAGTGGTTTGGCAGAAAAAATATTGTCACCTCCTTAGTTTTACCCAGACTGACCTATTTACAACAGGTCTTGCCTATTCCAATTACTAAGACATATTATGTTAAAATTAAATGCGAATTCAATTCATTTGTCTGGGATGGGAAGAGGGCTCGACTCGCTCGTTCTGTTCTCTGCAGACCAAAGGCTAAAGGAGGGATAGGTTTACCAGATCCTGAACTGTATGGGAAAGCTGTGTTATTGTCAAGAGTGGTGGAATGGTTGACGGGTCCTATAAATAAGCCTTGGGTCTCCATGGAGCAGAATGATATGGGCTCGTACCTCTCAGGTCTCTTAGTGGGTCAGGGAAGGTTTCCTGTCCTGAATAGACCTCTCAACCCTATTGTAAAGTCGACACTGTCGACGTGGAATTGGCTTCAATCCTCGCAATATGCTGTTCCACTCCCGTCACCTCTGCTTCAGATAAAAGATATAAAGGCACATGCCTCTCCTGATTTAAGAGATTGTCTACCTTCCTCAGTTAAGAACTCCACAATCCAGATTCTCTCCCTATATGGAGATGAGGGCACAATATTAAGTAACGAGGAAATTATTCATATTTTTCCAGATTGTAAACCCTTCCCACACTTACTTACCTTTCTCTGCTTCTTTATTACTAAAAACATCCCTATGGAAGCACTATTACGCCCACTAACGTGGTTTGAAAGCCTATTAGTGGACCATTCAAGACACACCAAATTGATATCCAGACTATACAAAAAATTTATTACGCCGATAAATATGGCCAAACCGGCCTTTATAGGTCATTGGGAGAAAGATTTGGGAGTTGTATTCTCCCAAGACGAGGTCTCACAGCTACTACTACTACCCCATAGATCATCCAGATGTGTCCGAACCCAAGAAAATGGCTATAAAGTCTTGACCCGTTGGTATAGGACCCCGGATATCACCTGTTTGTATAGCTTGAATAGGTGGAGGTGCGGAGATCAAAGGGGCTCATTTTACCATATCTGGTGGTCATGCCCAATTATACAGAAATGGTGGAATGAGATCTTTAACATAGCTAACAAAATATGTAAGGCGGAGATTTCATTGTCTCCCCAACTGGCATTATTGGGATCTTATCCTTCCCTCTCTAGAGGGACCCCAACCCGCCTTTTTCACTGTATGCTTAGTGCAGCTCGCCTCCTTATCCCGAAATTCTGGCTACCATCAGAGGTACCTTCCATATCTCAATGGACGGAGAAATTGGATCAAATATATAGGTTTGAAGAGATCTCGGCTTGGGAGAACCATAGGTTTAACCCCTTTAGGTCTACTTGGAGGGCCTGGTCCAACTTTAGGAATTTTACTTATATACCTTAATATATTTGCATCACTAACAACACTATGTACACTTAAGATGGTGAGACAAGTCAACCCATACTTGGCTGTATGTTTAAAATGAATGTGGGTCATCCCTAATATGAAGCTCATTATACCTTCGTATCCACGTAATATAATGCAACTTTTGTGTTATCTCCTGTCATCCATTGTGTAACTTCTATAAGATGTGTTACATCTATAACATGTACTTTATATGTATGTCCTACAATTCTCAATAAAAAAATAAACAAAAATAAATAAATAAATCAAGATAAAAGAACACCAAATGCAGAAAGATAAATGCATTAACATTTTTTTCTGCTTTTCCCGTCACAAGAAAGGTCATATGAAGCGAGATAATGTAACAGCTTTCATCTGTGCAATGAACTGATAAAAAAGGGTAAAAGTCCTTTACTGAACCTGTAAAAGAAGATTCAAGTGGTAAGATTAGCAGACAGTGAGCTTGGGAAGATCCACTGGGAACTGTGCCATGTTTAAAGGTATTTGAGGAGCCTGAGGCAGGTTTCATTTTCATGTTCCAGTTGATTGTAGTGTCATGACCATAAACTGTACCATTAATAAAACATAACACAAAGTTCAATGCCACATTATTCCTGGAAAACATCTTGTAACCCCTAGAGACTTGGAAACATTTGCTATGAAATCTCATATATGATATGTGTTTCCTGAAGACGTGCCAGTTCATAAAATGGTTAACATGGAATATAGGCAGGTAGGCTGCTGCAAAGAAGGTGGTCTACCCCGTGCCCGTTTGGCTCCCAACCTCCCACTGCTGCCACCCTGCTGACTCCCGGCCACCCTATCGACTTGCTGGCTCCTCCGCGGGCTCACAGGCAAGCTGCCACCCTTTTCTCCTGATGATGATGAAGCCCCTTCTGCACCGGGCTCCCAAGTGCGATCGGATTCATCATCATCGAGTAGTGTCTGCACGTCACTGATGTCCTCCTCAACGGTCCCTGGGTCAGGAGCCTGACCGCTCGCAACACCACCTCCCACGCCACTCTCCTCATCACTACTTGCCCGCCTAGCGGAGGAAGCGGCGGATGTCTCCTCCAGATCTTGGCTGGCCAGTAGCTACTGACTGTCCTCTAGTAGCTCGTCCTCGCGGTATAGTGGAGCTGAGCCCACAGCATACAATACTTCTGTGGGTGATGGAACAGCAAAGGACAGAGGCAGGTTGAGGACAGGTGAGGGCACAGGGCCTGCTCCCGGGCCATGCCAACTAAGGGTTGTGTCTAAAGAACCCACCGACTGTTGGCTGGGGGTGTCTAAGGTCACTTGGGATGATGTGGATGACTGAGTTAACCAATCAAGAACCGCTGGGTTGCTGGTTAAGACACAACCGTTAGATGACACCGGGAGCTCATGATAGGGTTATTGGTTACTTACTCAGGGCCTTCCATAACTTCCCCCTTTTCCCCCATCCAAGTACCATCCCAATAAAACACCACACACTTTGCTTGGATTAAATCGGCCACAGCAGCCGTTTTATTAATAAAATAAATACATCCATAAATAACAATAACATTAAATTAACATTAACCCCTGACGAGGGAGATCGTAGAAGCCCCAAAATGTTACCATCCACAAGAAGCCAACCTGGCAACTCCATCTTGCCTCCAGCCGTAAGCACCAGCTCGGAGACACCAACTGATGGACGCCTTCTCCAATTAACCAAGTACCTGAAACTATGAGAGTCCAGCCCCACCATTGAGGCCCTCCCATTTCCACTACCGTCATATACCACCAGCTTCTATGATCTCCCACCGCCACGACTGCCGCGACATTTAACACTGTCCCGTACATTCCACCACCCAAAACCTTAGGGCGGGAGGGAGGGAGTTTGCTTCCAACAAAATGGCACCGGCTGCCTGCCGGTGACCTCTATTTAACCCCTAACTCCTCCCATCACATCACCCTAACTACACCTCTCCCATCAGTTTAACTAACTCCAACCCAGGCCCTTCCTACCAAAACCCATCATGACGGCCTCCCCTTACCTGGCGTCCTAGTCCGGCCTCTCTTGATAGGGTTATTGGTTACTTACTGAGGGCCTTCCATAACTTCCCCCTTTTCCCCCATCCAAGCACCATCCCAATAAAACACCACACACTTTGCTTGGATTAAATCGGCCACAGCAGCCGTTTTATTAATAAAATAAATACATCCATAAATAACAATAACATTAAATTAACATTAACCCCTGACGAGGGAGATCGTAGAAGCCCCAAAATGTTACCATCCACAAGAAGCCAACCTGGCAACTCCATCTTGCCTCCAGCCGTAAGCACCAGCTCGGAGACACCAACTGATGGACGCCTTGTCCAATTAACCAAGTACCTGAAACTATGAGAGTCCAGCCCCACCATTGAGGCCCTCCCATTTCCACTACCGTCATATACCACCAGCTTCTATGATCTCCCACCGCCAACAACGCGCAGCTTGAAACTTACAACCACCCTCAAGCCTGCGCGTTCCTCCACAAACACAAGGCCCATTCAATTCCATTCTGCAAACCAAGCGCCCACAGATCAATGCCCACCGCATTCAGGTGAACACCATCCGACCTCCAAAAACCACCGCTCCCCGCCTCCAGATCCGTATGCCGAACCGCCACTGCTCCATTCCGCGCCATAAACCTCCCAATAGCCCTATTTACCTTAACCCTGGCCTTGTTGATCCGCTCAACCGAACGCGCCTCTCTCCATGTCTTCCGAGCCACAATGTCAGACCACAACCTCAAAAGGTCAAACTTAACATCCTTGATAAGCTCCCGACACGGTCTAACCCCCAAGTCATTACCCCCGACATGCAACACTAAAATGTCTGGGGCTCGATCCAACCTCACAAAACGGTGCACCTCCCTCATCACACTTCCCCACAACATACCCCTACTCCCCAGCCACCGCAGCACTGCCTCGTCCCTGCTGAAACCAAGCTGACGCCCATCCGGACGCACATCAGCCCGCAGCGCACCCCAGAAAACAAATTAATGCCCCATAATCCACACCAACACCGCACCTGCAATACAAACAAAAGAAAATTAATGCCACCACACAGCTTACCAACCTCCCAAACGAACATAGGATTTAAAACGTGAAGATTCCCATCTCCCAATTTTCTTAATCACCTCCTCGCCCAAACCTAACCTCGCCGCCTCTGTAGCAGCCCCAATCCTGAAGGAATGACCCGTAAAAAGCTTAGAGTCCATTCCCAACTCCCCCAAACATTTTTTAAACACTGCCACGAACTGAAAACGCGACAGAAACGATCCGTCCTCATGCCTCAACATGGGCCCCATATCCCAAAACTTACACCCTCCCGGTACTCCCTCAAGCAACGCACCGGGCACAACCCACAACCTGGAACCCCAAACAGTGACACGCTACACCCCTTACCTTCCCTATCCGTCTTAGACACCCGTATCCGCACTACCACCCTGTCACTATACATATCCACATCCCCCCAACACAAACTCCCTGCCCTATTAATACTAGGACACACCAACTCACCCAACCGAAAAGCCCCAAAAAACGCTAGCGAAAAGGCCAATCTAAACAACCTTACCTCACTCATTGACCGACAAATCACACCCACCTGCTCCCCTATTTTCAATAATAGAGCAAACGAAACCGGCCGTCTCTGATCAGCAATTCGCTTCCCCCTCCTACAACCCTTCAACACCTGCCTCACCAAAAAGGTTTTCGTAACATCAGGTAGGCCTCTAAGCTTAAAACCAAATGCCAAACCTGCCATAACTCGATTCACCTGTGCTACCGACCTCCCCATTTCAGCTAAATTCCCCAAGAACAAAACCAACGGAACCTCACCGTCTTCGACCCCCACTCCTAGCTCAGCACACCACCCCTCCCACTCACTCCAGGCCTTACCGTATGCCGCCCACGTGCCAGCGCTCAAAGACTCCCTCAACATCCCCGCTACTGTACCTCCAAGAGCTCCCACAGGGACTCCGGACACACCAACCCGACCACCTCCGCCTCCGGGGCGAGTTGCCGAAAACGCTCCCACTGCAAACGAGAAAGAGAGTCAGCCACGCCGTTATCAACACCTGGCACATGTACAGCCACAATCCAAGCATTAATTTCCAAGCAACACAACACTAAATGCTGCAATAACTTAACCACCGGGGGAGAAGAAGCCGTCAACCCATTAATAGCCTGCACCACTCCCAGGTTGTCGCAATGAAAACGAACCTTCCTATCATGAAACCTATCCCTCCAGAGCACCACTGCCAAAACAATCGGAAACAATTCAAGCAAAGCAACATTGCGGACCCAACCCCTCAACACCCAAGACTCTGGCCACTGACCTGCACACCACTGTCCACTACAGAAAACCCCGAAACCAACCCCCCCCCCGCTGCATCCGAATACAAATCAAAGTCAAAACTATCTACCACCTCCCCCAACACCAATGTCCTGCCATTAAAATCCTCCAAAAACTTGTCCCAGACCACCAAATTCCCTTTTAACCCCCGCCCCAAACGAATAAAATGATGTGGGGCAACCACCCCCCCCGGTAGCAGCCGCCAATCTCCTGCAAAATATCCGCCCCATCGGCATAATCCGACATGCAAAATTCAACTTGCCCAATAAAGACTGCAAATCTCGCAGCCGAATCTTGGGCGCCCTCAGTGCACTACCTACCACCCCCCTCAGGTCCTGAACCTTCTCCTCAGGCAACCGACACTCCATCTTAACCGTGTCAATAACAATACCCAAAAAACTCAACTCCGTCGTGGGCCCAACCGTCTTCTCTGCCGCCAACGGCACCCCAAACGAGTCAAAAACATACTGCAACGTGGACAACAACAATGAACAAACTCGTGACTCCGCCGGACCCAAGCATAAAAAATCATCAAGATAATGTATCAGCGACACACACCCTGACACATCCTTAACCACCCATTCCAAGAAAGAACTGAATGTTTCAAAGTATGCACAAGATACCGAACACCCCATTGGCAAACACCTATCCACAAAATACCCACCATCCCAGAAACAACCTAACAAGTGTAAACTATCTGGGTTGACAGGCAACAACCGGAATGCCGCCTCAATGTCCGTTTTTGCCAACAAGGCCCCAACTTACGCACCCAACCTACCGCCGCATCAAAAGAGGTATAGACCACCGAACAAAGCTCTGGATCAATACCTTCATTGACCGACGCCCCCTTTGGGAAAGACAAGTGATGAATAAGCCGAAACTTGTTCGGCTCCTTCTTGGGCACCACTCAGAGAGGAGAAAGTAATAGCGTTGCGGCACTCACCAGGATACAAATCGGTAACTTTATTGAAGCTTCCTTGGAAGTGGTTACATAAGGGATCCAGGGGCGGACACACTGTTGCAGGCGGCGACGGCCGTTTCGCGCGTGAGATCGCTCTTCCTCAGGCCGCTCAATACGTCATGACGCAGGTGCGTTTTATATAGAGGCGGGCAGGGAACGGCCGGCGCCGTCATCCACAGCTGTTCGCCCCTGAAGTAGAATGACATATATAAAAACAGGCGCACAGCAGTGACAATGCCAATGTAATCAAATAGCAACATAGATACAAAATCGGATATCATTCACCTGCTAATACTCCCACACCGTGGGACATGTATGCAAGGACCTGGATAAGTGGGGAAGACATAATACAAAGACGATGCATACTGTGTCCCTGTGAACAAAGGGTGAAAGCGCGCACAATTAGTATAATCAAGAACAGACATGTAACAATACATTATGTGGACAGAGGGACCAAATATTACGCAAAAGGCAAAACAAGGCCTAAAGCAGCATATATAAAACGAAAATTAATAAAAATAACAAATGGTAACAACTAGAAAATAACACATAGCCAAACATGGAGGGACACAGACCTATGAAAGTATACATAGATTCATAGAGCGCATATCAACTACAAAAAGACAGACATATCGTTTCTGTCGTTCATACCTGCTGGGCCCATGGCGCCCGTCTGAATTATCCACCTCGCCTCCCTCTGCAGGAGTAGGTGATGCCGAACCCCCCCCCCCCGCGAGGGGAAACCCTCAAATCCTCCCACGGCAAGTCACAAAACGGCCCATCCATGCTCCCCAACGCTACCTCCTTAGCCAGCTTCTCCGATACTACCTCCCTGTGCTCCAAGGCCGACCGCAAATTCTTCCTGACCCCACACCCCTGCTCCGCCGGGCGAGACGGAATACTAAAACCCTCCGTAAATCCCTTCCGCAAAATTTCTGCCGCCCCCTTGTCCGGGTATCTATCGAGGTACCCCGCCATCACGGCCACCCGCACCGGCGTCCGGCCTTTTTGCACCAGCCTCACTCACCTTCTGCCTTTCCCTCCTAAAACAACGGCTGGCCCCGTGTCCACCCCCGCAGGAAGAACACTCGTGCTTAAACTTGCACTTAGGCCCAAACTTGCAACTCCCCTCATTGAAGAGAAAGCACAATCCCTTGGCCGCTGCTGTTGCAAATCCCGACTGACCTGACCCCCCTTGCTCCCCCCGAAAGGGCTGCCCAGCCCGAACCGGCGCCATTACCTTCATCCATAACCCTATGTCTTTATGGTCCCACCGCATACTCTGGCGGACAGCTTTCCTCTGACGAAACTGCTCGTCATATCTCAAACACCCAGAACCCCCATAAACCCTATACGCCTCCCCAATCGCGTCCAAGTAACAGAAAAGCGCCGAACAACTGTCCGGCGCCCTCTCCCCAATCACGCTAGCCAAAATGGCGAAGGCCTGCAGCCAATTTGCAAACGTGCGCGGTATCAGTCTATAACGCCGCTTCTCCTCCTCCTCCCTCTTTGACCCATCCCGCTTTGCTAAATCCAGATTAAAACGCTCCAGGGGAAGCAGCGAAAATATATCCATGTACTCCCTTTGCCAAATCCGATCCCTGACCTCCTGTTTCAAGTGCGCACCCAGTGGGCCTTCAAAGCACACGTAAACCTCCCCCTTGGCCGCATCATCCACCCGCGGCCTGTCGTCGTCACCCCCCGCTTGCGTCTGCACTGACACGGAAGCTGCCGCTGCGACACCTGAACCCCTTGTCTCCATTCCCCCAACAGGCCCAACACCCCATGCCTGCATAGGCCCCCCACCTGACACACCACTCCCAGAATCCACGCCAGCTAACCCACACAATTAATATTAACATAAGATAACGTCAAATTGTCCAGCGATGGATCAGGATAATGGTGCGCCATTTTAAATCAATATAGGACAGTACCCTATGAAGTGTTTTATATGATTTGGTGTATTTGTTTTATTATTTAATCAGTGGGGAATTATTAACTAACTAGACGGTTACTGCTTGCACCAACCGTACTCTCCAAATAAATCAGTGACACGTCCAATATACCTAGGACCTGCCAGGCCCAAATTGGGGTCAGTGGAGAGGGGGTTCTGAAGCCACCAGTACCTGTCCCAAAAGTTCTCCCACAGAATATTTCATTGTTCACAGTGAGAACAAGTATACCGTACCTTCATAGAATTTAAGCATATAGTACATTATCTAATTAATAGAGTATTTTAATTTATTGTAATTTTTATTGCATATATTTTTAACAAAAATGCATAATAAAAGTGTCCTATAATTCCATATACGAGTGACCATCCCATACTTTTTTTTACTATTGACCTTTGAACTTTGAGGGGTGACTCAATTTTTGGTTTGGAGCACCTATCCTGAGAGAATAGAGGTGAGCGGATCCCTTTTATTTTGATTTCTGCCAATTAAAATCACCCACTTAAGATCAAGCTCCCTCTGCTCTTATCATGGATATATGGAATTATATGGAAACGAAGCAGCTCAAGGCAGAAACCTTCAATTTTGAGGATATGGAAGGAGGAAATGCTAGTAGTTTAGAAGAAAGATCCGTAGCAGAGTCTTTTCGAGAATTAGAGGACCATCTACATAAAAAATTACGACAGATTTGGGAAATACGCTCCCTACAGTTATACCTGAGTCATAACAAAGTCCCTAAAGGTCTCCAACTGATTAAAACTCCGGCACAGGATTTAGTGGGTGAGACCTTTGATAAAGAATGGGAAGATTTGTTACATTCACAATCCAGAGCTTTGATGGAACTCATCATTAAAAGGAGAACTATCATTCTGGACAATCTGACTGATAAAATAATGAAATTAAAAATAAAGCTAGATAAGCTCCCAAAAGATCAGATATACGAAATGTGTCAGGAAAGACTACATAAAAGCCTGGATAAAACAGAACAGGAAATTATAGCTAAAAAAATTAAAAAATATAAATATGCAACTAAAAAAGATGAGAGGAAACCCAATAGGGAAGAACAAACAAAAGAAAACCCTCCCCTTAAACATAGTGAGCAGAAGGAGCCAAGGAGGTTTAATATACCGACAAAAAATAGATATGAGTCCTTGGCTAAGAATTATTTTTTAGATCAAACTCCCCCTCACCATTCGCCACGATTAAAACAAAGACAGACCCAATCAGCAGATCACAGGAGGACACCACCTCATATACACAGGGCACCATGCAATTTGAGACACAGAGCACCAGAAGAACAGAAGAACCAAACACGTCCGAAAATAGATCTAGGGAGACAGGAGAATTGGTTATTACACAACCAGAACAGCCACAATCTAGAGAACACATGGGAGACACACCACAGGGAAAATCACAAAAAAAGAGGAAGACACGAAGATCACAGAGAAAGAAGGGAACACAGAAATTATCACAAAATTTGAATGACAAAATTATTAATTTGAGTAAAGTAAACCTCACCACTACACAGATCACACTTTTAAACAAAGGGTTAAAATTTGCACCGTCATCCTCTCTGAATAAATTTGACACCTACATAGGCATTCAGAAATTTATTCGGAAAATTTGCCTGAAAAAATATTTTATTAAAAATCCACCTATTATGGGACACCAAACACAGGATTCATATATTCACACGCATTTAAGGAGTAAATCCAAAAAATTCCCTAGAGCTGAAATTGGTCCAGAAATGGCCACATTCCAAAAAAATGTGGAGGCAGACTTGGAGAAATTAAAAATAAAGAATAGATACAAAAACAACGTGACAAATGGGGAGATTAAAGCTATAAGGGAATTACAGAAAAATGAGAAAATAGTCATCCGCCCTGCGGACAAAGGGGGGGGCAATAGTAATTTGGGGGAAGACAAATATAACACGGAATGTCTTAGACAGCTGGCAGATAAAACTACATATATCCCCCTAAAAAAAGACCCTACGGAGGAGTTCAAATGGGCTCTCTCTCAATATTGTGAAAAAGGACTACAACAAGAAATCCTAACACAACAAGAGCACAATTTTATTTTGGATATACCGGGCAGATTACCTATATTTTATTGCCTACCAAAGGTCCACAAGAATATTGTGGACCCACCAGGTCGTCCCATTATCTCGGGCATTGGATCTTTAACAGTGAACTTGTCACAGTATATAGATACTTTACTTCAACCAGAAGTGAAAAAGATAAAATCTTATATACGTGACACAACCGAGATCGTGGGTGTTTTGGAGGGTCTGGACGCCCAGGACCATTGGATGATGGGTACCCTGGACTTCCAGTCCCTCTATACCATCATCGATCACGATCAGGGCATTGCAGCCCTAAGGGAACAATTATCTGGGAATGAGCTTTGGAATAGAAACCAAGTTGATTATGTGTTGGAAGGAGTGGACCACATCCTGCATCATAATTATTTTCTTTTTTCTGATCAATTCTACCTACAGAGGAGGGGAACCGCCATGGGTACCAGGTTTGCCCCCAGTTATGCCAATTTGTTTTTGGCACAGTGGGAGGCAAACAACATTGACCCAATTCTGGGGGCAGACCTGGTCCTATGGCAGCGATATATAGACGATATTATTTTTATTTGGGGTGGAACACAAGAAAACCTTGATAAATCCGTCAATAAGATCAACGACAATAAGAACAATCTGAAATTCACTTCCAATATTGGGACTAAAAGAGTTGAATTTCTCGATATTGAGGTTGTACAAAGAGATAATAGATATTTATGCAACACATTTCATAAACCCACGGCCAAAAATGGATATTCCCTTCTCGAGTTGCCATCTGCCAAGATGGCTAACCAACATCCCTTTCGGACAGTTTCGCCGATTAAAGCGCAACTGCACGGAAGAAGAAAAATTTGAGGAGGAAGCCAATGCCATGAGCAGTCAATTTAAAGAAAAGAACTACCCGGATTCAATCATTAATGAAGCTCTTGTAAAAGTAAAAAATTTAGACAGGAAAACCTTTTTTGAGCCAATTCGAAAATCTAAACAAGAAGAGAACTCGGATTTTAGAATTATCTTGCCATATAACACTCAGACAAGACAAGTATAATCCATTATAAAATCCCATTGGCACCATCTACATAGGGATAAAACCATAGGGACGCTTTTGCCCCCAATCCCCAAAATTACGTATTCAAGAGCTTCAAATCTAGGAATTCAAATAGCCCCTTCAGTAAGATAAAAAATAAAAAAAGGCCCAACAACAAATTGGCTCCAACCAAAAGGCTTTTTTAGGTGTGGAAGATGTGCAGGCTGTAGGAAGACAAAGTTCCCAAGAAAAACAACAGTCACCTCCACACAAAATTCACCCTCCATGACTATTAGACATTTTCTCACATGTAACTCCGTCAATGTTATCTACCTGATCCATTGTCCATGCTTTAGGCAATATATTGGTCGAACCAAACGTGCCCTGAAGGTTAGGATAGCGGAACACCTAAACAATATTGCCAAAGGTTACGAGAAACATTCACTGTCCAAACATTTCAAGGACATGCATAACCAAGACCCTAAGGGTCTCTCTTTCATGGCACTGGAAAAGGTAGAGAAACATTGGCGAGGGGGAAACCAGATTGAAAGATTATCAAGGGCAGAATCTCGAAAAATTTACGAATTTGGTAGCCTCCTACAGAGGGGCCTAAATGCAGAACTGGAAATATTTGAGTTCATATAAAAATTGGGTGGTCCATGTGGGTGTCGATGCAGAGTTGCATGTCAGGCTGTTTTACCAGCACTGCAATGCTCCCTCTACCTCACATGGGCCCCCCCTATCTACAATACCCAGACATTCAAAACAAAAGAAATGAAAATTACTGATAAATTATCTGCAGAAATTATTCACTGTATAAAACAGGATTCCACATATCAAATATCCCTAATGAATCTTAAAAACATCACAGTGATAGTGGGAGATAAAAACGCAACCAAACCGCAGGTTTTTCAAACAAGTCAGACAATATCAGCTATTTATCAAAGAATCTTTTACTTCAACAAATTAACATTGCAACAGTCAGCAGACGGCTGAATAGAAAACTGACACAACTAAATCAGTTTGTAGCAAGATGGAGCGCTCCTTTGACACTGACCTTTGGACTAATTTCTGTATTAACATAAGATAACGCCAAATTGTCCAGCAATGGATCAGCATAATGGTGCGCCATTTTAAATCAATATAGGACAGTACCCTATGAAGTGTTTTATATGATTTGGTGTATTTGTTTTATTATTTAATCAGTGGGGAGTTATTAACTAACTTACTGCTTGCACCAACCGTACTCTCCAAATAAATCAGTGACACGTCCAATATACCTAGGACCTGCCAGGCCCAAATTGGGGTTAGTGGAGAGGGGGTTCTGGAGCCACCAGTACCTGTCCCAAAAGTTCTCCCACAGAATATTTCATTGTTCACAGTGAGAACAAGTATACCGTACCTTGATAGAGTTTAAGCATATAGTACAGGGTGGGCCATTTATATGGATACACCTTAATAAAATGGGAATGGTTGGTGATATTAACTTCCTGTTTGTGGCACATTAGTATATGTGAGGGGGTAAACTTTTCAAGATGGGTGGTGACCATGGCGGCCATTTTGAAGTCAGACATTTTGAATCCAACTTTTGTTTTTTCAATAGGAAGAGGGTCATGTGACACATCAAACTTATTGGGAATTTCACAAGAAAAACAATGGTGTGCTTGGTTTTAATGTAACTTTATTCTTTCAAGAGTTATTTACAAGTTTCTGACCACTTATAAAATGTGTTCAATGTGCTGCCCATTGTGTTGGATTGTCAATGCAACCCTCTTCTCCCACTCTTCACACACTGATAGCAACACCGCAGGAGAAATGCTAGCACAGGCTTCCAGTATCCGTAGTTTCAGGTGCTGCACATCTCGTATCTTCACAGCATAGACAATTGCCTTCAGATGACCCCAGATATAAAAGTCTAAGGGGGTCAGATCGGGAGACCTTGGGGGCCATTCAACTGGCCCACGACGACCAATCCACTTTCCAGGAAACTGTTCATCTAGGAATGCTCGGACCTGACACCCATAATGTGGTGGTGGGTGCACCATCTTGCTGGAAAAACTCAGGGAACGTGCCAGCTTCAGTGCATAACGAGGGAAACACATCATCATGTAGCAATTTCGCATATCCAGTGACCCCCTTAGACTTTTATCTTTTGGGTCATTTGAAGGCAATTGTCTATGCTGTGAAGATACGAGATGTGCAGCACCTGAAACTACGGATACTGGAAGCCTGTGCTAGCATTTCTCCTGCGGTGTTGCTATCAGTGTGTGAAGAGTGGGAGAAGAGGGTTGCATTGACAATCCAACACAATGGGCAGCACATTGAACACATTTTATAAGTGGTCAGAAACTTGGAAATAACTCATGAAAGAATATAGTTACGTTAAAACCAAGCACACCATTGTTTTTCTTGTGAAATTCCCAATACGTTTGATGTGTCACATGACCCTCTTCCTATTGAAAAAACAAAAGTTGGATTCAAAATGGCCGACTTCAAAATGGCCGCCATGGTCACCACCCATCTTGAAAAGTTTCCCCCCTCACATATACTAATGTGCCACAAACAGGAAGTTAATATCACCAACCATTCCCATTTTATTAAGGTGTATCCATATAAATGGCCCACCCTGTACTTTATCTAATTGTTTTAATAGAGTATTTTAATTTATTGTAATTTTTATTGCATATATTTTTAACTAAAATGCATAATAAAAGTGTCCTATAATTCCATATACGAGTGACCATCCCATACTTTTTTTTACTATTGACCTTTGAACTTTGAGGGGCGACTCAATTTTTGGTTTGGAGCACCTATCCTGAGAGAATAGAAGTGAGCGGATCCCTTTTATTTTGATTTGCAGAGGTATCATGATGGTAAAACCACAGGTTTAAAAATCTGAGGGATACAAAAAATACAGGCAAGCCCTAGACAAGGCAGTGTGGATAGTAAGTTGCAACAAGAAGAGACCAAATGGATTTATCGTCTCCATTCTCTAGCACCAAATGGATTAAATGAGGGCTTCACTTTTGCCTTATTCCTATAAAATTACCGTAAACGGCATTCTCAAGTCTTATAAGAGTTAATATTTAGGATGATTACAAAAGGAAAAGAGGAACTTTTGCTTGGGGGGGGGGGGGGGGGGGGGGGGTGGAAATACTTCATATCCTATATAAGACTCACCAAGGCAGGTGGGCAATCCTGTTGTAGATGTTCCGTCCATGGGAGGAGATGAGATATCTGCAAATAAAAATGAAAATAATTAATAATAATAATAAAAATAAAAAACTATAAAACAAATATAACAACAGCAATTAAACATATAGGGTGCTCTACAGCAATCACCATGACTAATAAATAAGAAGAGAAAAGCAAAAAATAAAAGAGAGAAAGCGTAAAATTAAAATAAAACGAAAAAAAGAAAAATATTAAAAAATTACCCAAATAATAATGCACGCGCAAAGATAAGTAGTACAACAGTGGTCTTAAAGCACTAGCTATATATAGAGGTCTAAGCTAAGACATATGCGCACAGAACAAAGGTAGAAGTTTGAATCCCTAAGTGTCGATGTTTGCACTGAAATGGGACTCCCTCATGAAAAAATTCTAAGTGTTGGCGCAAGCGCAGGAGATGGATCGATGTGAATAATTTCAAAGTGCTGATGGATGCACATCGAACCTTACTGAAAGGATGAATGATAGAATGAACAAGCGCAAGCGCAAAGACAAGAGAAGGAAAGTCCAACATCTCAAAAGTAATGGCGCAGACGCGATGCACCACTTTGATGATGTCACTGGTGTGTTTCTAGTGACGATGTAAGAGTGCGCCCTGTACTCGCAACCCATTGGTCGAGATGCTGTCCATCACTTGAAGAAGATATGGTGATTGGACGGATTGATCCCACCTGCAGAAACCGAGGATTTAAAGCTTGGTTACCGCCCCCACAAGCAATACCTGCAAGTCATCCCCTGAAGAAGCCGAGTACACGTCGAAACATGTAGGGATGCAGGAATATATTTTAGTTCAGGGATTTAGAGGTAGGGACCCCTCAGTGGGAAATTCTATCTAGACATTGTTAGACATAGTGAATTTGCACAGTTTGGAGACTCGAGGGGGGGTCCGTATCAAGTCCAATCAGGACATACACCATATAATAAACATGAGACAGATCCCGAACCCTGATCTCCCTGAGGAATTTTACGTCAGTTCCCAAGAAGTAAATGTATTTTAAAAGAGTGAATAATAAAGATATCATTTTATGATTACTAGTCAGAGAGGCTGCAAAAGTCACGCTAAGGTCCGAGTGATCATTTAACTTCATAGTATATTAAATATAGTGTCGCAACCTCCTGAGGGATCCTTCATTTGTTAAATACACAAGATGCATCCAGACATCCTCCCCATGCTGTTCCCGAACCATTTCAGTGGTGTTTCCATCAATTTCTGACCTTTTCCTGTGAAACAGACACCCTCCCCTATTCAGAGCAGGGGGTGCCTGGTTTAATGCTCGGGTTCTCCCATTGACTTCCATTGTGCTCGGTAATCTACCATCTACGTGGACACCCAAATTCTTCTCTATCAGTGACTCTCCCAGTGTTATATCACTTAGGACATATGAAGCACGGAGATTATTACTACCAAGATGCAGAACTTTACATTTATCCACATTGAACCTCATTTGCCAAGTTGATGCCCAATCATTTAGTGTGTCCAAGTCAGCTTGTAGTTTATGGACATGTAATATGTCTCTAAGTGTAATATATTTATGTATGTAAAATATATCAACCTGAGTTGGTAATCCTCTCCAAATATAGTGTATGCATTATTTGAAGTAAAAAACACCTGGAGGACTTATCACCAGGATTCAACAAGAGTTATATAAAAAATGTATAATGCGATTTATTTTCAGTCTTTATAAGAGTTGATTACTGTGGTAAAACCAACCTCACCACTGGGTTTTGGAGGGGCCTGGCTACCAGCCTCTTGCCCCAGGATTATGGGCCCTCTCATCAGCCAGGCTTCCTTTGTTCACAAAGGACTTGTACTAACTTGAACCCCTGGTCTAATTCGTGCCATTTTGGGAGGTTACATGACTATGTGTATTGAAAAGGGTGGGACATTGTATACGTTGAGTAGTGAGGTCTGTTCCATTGTCTCTCTGTGTGTATTGGCGATGTTCTTTGTCCTGAGAGATAATTAAATTACGTCTCGGTTGTCTCCAAGACAGAGGTCATTGTGTATTCTCCTGCCTATGATGAATGCATCAACCCAGAGTGAGGTAATTGTATCGCGGGCAGAGGGGAGGATTTTGTGTGGGAGTGTCTGAGTGTATTGTACGTGGTTATTGGCTGTTTTTACAAAACCTTGTGGGTTGTAACCTTGTTGGAAAATGTGTATAAATCAATGCTCGTGTGTTCAAATAAAGAGTTCCTGTTTTTACCCTTTACCAAGTTGAGGCTGGTGTTTGGGTAACTGATCGACACTGGGGGATTGCTATACGCTGAAGATTTGCTATACTCCCCTGGCATAACTACTAGCTCTTGTAAGAGCTGTTCCTGCTCTCTGGATGCAGGAGAGGTTCACCCACTGGAGCCTAGAGCCTTGTCGTAGGTCCAGGGTGGGTAGGAGACGGTGAGGCCTCAACCAAGCTTCGGCGGTTCGTGGGGTCTGCAGCGCTTACGGTGTCAAGTGGAGTGCTTGGAGTCCTCGGAAAGCACTAGGAGCTTCTATCAACGGAGGTACCCGGTCGGGGTGCTAGGAGATCCGTTACAATTACTTACAGAAATATTTGCACAAACAATTATGGGAAGCTCACCAGAATAGAGCACAGCCTTTTACCATCCCATAGCTAAAACCCATGCGGTTTCGAAACACGTCTAACTTAAGAACGACTGCATTCCTACAAATTCCTGTGATATACCTTCAGAATATCAAATCCCAGATCACTACAAAGAAGATACAATTTGACGATTGGAAAGTCAAAGTACGCATGCGTGAAGTTTCACTATTGGAGAGTAACAACTAGTGGGGGCCGTGAGCGTTCGGAAACTCGTACTGAGCAGGCCCGCAGTGTTGCCATCAGCCGGAGATTACCTGTGGAGCTGCTGATACACAGCTTGAATACGAACAGGCGCCACCCTGCAGATAACCACAAGTGTATGGTAAGAAGCGCGTAGCGCTATACACCATGCGAAAAGAAAGCTATTACATCGCATGTAAGACAGCTAAGTGGACGCGCACGTCAGTGGATTTATGTTATGTGATATCAATCTACCACTAACAAATACCAGACGTATCTACGTTTGTGCGCAAATATACTGGAGACTTACCCAAGCTCCATTGAACTTTTCATTTCACAGTTGGGAATATATCAACACATGAAATTACAACGAAAATTCTAAAGGACTGCAGTCATAATATGACATTGTAAGCTGCGAGAGCTCCGCAGCTTATTATAAAGGAGGGTCTGTGACTATTATATTGTAGACACACTGATATTTTACATTTGCATTGTTTTTATATTGCTATATGCGTATACTTATATCTTTTAGTGCAATAACCCTATATATGAATGGTCAATCGTAGGCGTGATTTTATAAGTTAGGAATAAATAAGTATTATTTTACTTCTTGTGAGCTGGCCATTTATTATTTTTGGCACTTACAGAAATAGTTTAGGAAGTCTTAATCTAATTGTCCATGAGTGAATATGAATGTCCTTAAAGTATCATTGTTGAAGGTCAGGAATCCTCTTCTCAAGGCTCAATGTGTCTTCATTTTCTTCAGCAACAACAACCCCCAACAGATGTGAGAGTGAGAAGACCACCCCTTGTCTTGACGTTCCCATACAGACCTCCCATTACCAAGTGTATTACTATAAATGGTGTGTAATGTGTAATGTAATACAAACTTTATATTAAATATCAATTCATATTATATCACATATTATTTAACATTTCCCCCTCTTGAGGGTGAGATAATATTTTTGAACCCACAACATCAAATTTCACAATTTTCTTGGACTCTTCATTCTTCTTTTCTCCTTTATAAATTAATTAATTATCCATTAATTATTTATTTGACAACAAACTAATAATATTTGCTGAACATATGGTAAACCGTGATTGAATGCTAATGAAAAAGATTTAAGAACTAATCTAGTATGTTATTAGGCATCTTTTTCTCTTCATCATCTTCCTCTGGTCTCGTCATGATTTTGATACTGTAATTTCAGTTATTCATCTTAAATTTGACTCACATAAAGTCTATGATAGGACTGATAGAACTACACTCACCTAAAGAATTATTAGGAACACCTATTCTATTTCTCATTAATGCAATTATCTAGTCAACCAATCACAAGGCAGTTGCTTCAATGCATTTAGGGGGGGGCTCCTGGTCAAGACAATCTCCTGAACTCCAAACTAAATGTCAGAATGGGAAAGAAAGGTGATTTAAGCAATTTTGAGCGTGGCATGGTTGTTGGTGCCAGACAGGCCGGCCTGAGTATTTCACAATCTGCTCAGTTACTGGGATTTTCACGCACAACCATTTCTAGGGTTTACAAAGAATGGTGTGAAAAGGGAAAAACATCCAGTATGCGGCAGTCCTGTGGGCAAAAATGCCTTGTGGATGCTAGAGGTCAGAGGAGAATGGGCCGACTGATTCAAGCTGATAGAAAAGCAACGTTGACTGAAATAACCACTCGTTACAACCGAGGTATGCAGCAAAGCATTTGTGAAGCCACAACACGCACAACCTTGAGGCGGATGGGCTACAACAGCAGAAGACCCCACCGGGTACCACTCATCTCCACTACAAATAGGAAAAAGAGGCTACTATTTGCACGAGCTCACCAAAATTGGACTGTTGAAGACTGGAAAAATGTTGCCTGGTCTGATGAGTCTCGATTTCTGTTGAGACATTCAAATGGTAGAGTCCGAATTTGGCGTAAACAGAATGAGAACATGATGGTTACTTCCAGCAGGATAATGCACCATGTCACAAAGCTCCAATCATTTCAAATTGGTTTCTTGAACATGACAATGAGTTCACTGTACTAAAATGGCCCCCACAGTCACCAGATCTCAACCCAATAGAGCATCTTTGGGATGTGGTGGAACGGGAGTTTCGTGCCCTGGATGTGCATCCCTCAAATCTCCATCAACTGCAAGATGCTATCCTATCAATATGGGCCAACATTTCAAAAAAATGCTATCAGCACCTTGTTGAATCAATGCCACGTAGAATTAAGGCAGTCCAACACCGTATTAGTATGGTGTTTCTAATAATTCTTTAGGTGAGTGTATATGTAGATGATGTGCAGATTTTAAATTGAATTGTATCATATTTTCCAATGATGTTCATTAGTGTTGAACGAGCACTTTGTTGTGTGCTCTGGCCGAACACATCGGTATACTCGTGTGTTCTACTGAGCAAAATGGAAGTCAGTGGGAGAACCCCAGGCACCCCCTGCTCGGAAGAGAAGAGGGTGTCTGGTTCATAATAGAAGGTTAGAAATTGATGGAAACCCCATCAAAATGGTTTGGCAACAGCATTAAGAGGATGGCTGGATGTGTCTTAGACTCCTATTATGTACGACATGCAATATACAACCACACAAAGGCTATATGCCAAAAGCCAGATATGTGCAAGCCATCAATCTATCCATGAGACAGATAACAGCTAGCATACCTTATAATGGCAGCCTTGTGCACTGTGAGATATTACAAACCGGCTCTCATCTGACAGAGAACCAGAAAACCTCAAAGTTATTTTGCATCTGTTGGAAGGCTTGGATGGACCTGCACACCTAGATCAATATCATTAGGGCGACAAAAAGTTTTCTGATTGTCCTAACATAATATTCAATAACCTTTCTATACAGTTTTGTCATGTAAAACCCATTTGCATAAACATAGGCATATAGGAAAGACATGCAAATGAGCAGAATCTCTCATGAACAGCACCCTCTTTTAGTCGCATAGTGTTATGACAAGACTATTCACTCACAACAGTGAATAGTCTTGTCATAACACTATGCAACTAATAGAGGGCGCTGTTTATGAGTCATGATTCAAGAATCATTTGTGGACCACAAATAAAAAATAATTTTGTATTTTGCATAAACTTAAGATCTTTGAATTTCTACAATTTTGGTCTTTCCATACCATTGACCTATTCTTAGACAAAAAATCTCAAATGTCATCATGTGCCCTTGTCAATCAACTGACCACATGCTTTAATCACCATGGCTGAACACAAGAACCATGCTTCATGCTTTTCCAAAAGTAAGTTACATGTTTAATATCTTACATTTAGTATTATTCTGTTAGTCAAACATTGTTACATAGATTAGCAGTTTGATTACTAAACATTCCATGCAATTATGAAAGTTATTTAGTAATATTGAGAAAATTGTTATAGAAGGAAAATTTTGCTCATTTCGGTCAAATGCTGCTTTTCTAGAAAATTTCTACTGGAGAAAATATAAAAATAGAATATTAAATACAACAGAAATATTTTCTAGCAATATTAGCTGTTTAAAGAATATACAAAAATCGTATTCTTCTATTCTCTGACCTCCTATGGTTTAGAGAGAAATGTCTCTAGGCTCAAGACATATGAGAATAGGATCCTGTTACTTTTACAATTATAGCTTCTGTATCTTATACCAGGCATGCTCAAACTCTACATATCCTTGTACAAAAATAGAAAAGAGAGGATGGAACCATAATCTAAATACATGGTTTATCCTACAATGTACTGATCTTACAATAAGTTTCACATGTCTCTGTATATACTTATATTATGCCATATAATAATTATGTCATACATTGTCTTATAATTAATCAGAACTTTTATTTAGCTAACTTTAATGGCAAAAACAAAATCTTATCCTTATCCAGGCCAAAACCATTACCAATATGTCTGTCCTCAATAGACTTATTTCTAGCCAATACTTAAACCTATTTTCATAACTTCTCTGTTGATGAGATCCTGGAATATTCTGCTCAATGTGACTGGTTTAGAAATTTCTAAATCTTTTAGTTCATTTAAGAAATTAATTGAATGCTTTTTCTTAAGTTTTTCATCAATAATAACAGGATAATTACATTTAAAACCCATCTGGTTCTGAATGTCTATACCTTTGTCCTCTAGACTGTCTGCCTTAGAAATCTGATCTTTTTGCCTCTGTAGATCCTTTTCTGAAGTCGGTCTATTTATATCTACCACAGAAATCTGTTCAGTGACAATTGGTGTCTGTGGATTTGTGTGTGTGACTGATTTTATCATATGATAGGGTCTAAACATTACATGTAATTTTCTGCGTTCCTCATAAAGATTATCTTTGCTTCTTTTACATGTATATGATATTTTCGTATTTTTAGGCCGTATTTTGTCTATTGTTACATCTCCCTGTGTATGTGATGGAGACATTTTCTGCTTCATTTGTTTCCTCATAATGTCCAAAAACTTTGCAGCCTGAAATAATGTTTGTTTCTCTGATGCCAAAACTAATACAGAAGGCTCTAAAAAAATTTGAACTTTCTGACAAATATATGAATGATATGTGAAGGTTTGGCATTCTCAATAACCCCTTTGTATGTCCGTTCAAACATAGACATAAATCCAAATGTGGATTCCTTTCTGCCTATTTTTAATTCCTTTAGAATTTCATATGTGGGCATGCTGTCACTTCTAGTGCACCAAATCAGCTCTTTTAATCTTTGTACATCATTAGGAAAAATCCACTCTTTTGAATCATTTTCATCAACCTGTTTCATTTCTAGACTCCTAGAAAAATTCACAGGAAGCCACAATCTAAATAATCTATTCCTTTGTTCATTTGATAATTCAAATCTGTCTGCATGGCTCTCAAAAACCTCAGAATTCCTGCACACATGAAGGTTTGCATCATATGTGAGGATTTCTTTGCATATTTTCATTAATTGCTTCTGCAATTTTAATTGTAAGCCGACCTCTATGCATTGTCTGCTGGTGTATAGACTTGTCATTGTCTGCTGACACAAAGTCACCTTCAGCAGAGATCATACATATGTGTTTCATCTCATCCTGCTGAGTTCTCAAATCATCCTTATTCTTACTTTCCTCTACTTTATTGCCAATTCCTCCCTCAGTAGATGCATCTTTAGAGATCGACGCATGTGTGATTGGAACTTCACTAGTAAAATTATCTGACACTAGTCTGTAAAAGACCTTTTAACATATGGAAAATATTCCTTATTTTCTCTGTCTCTTTTCTGACCAAAATACGCTTACAGTAGTCTATCTTCTTGTTTTCCTTTTCACGTTCTGCATATAAATCAAACCATATCTTCTGCAAATCTAACTTTTCACTAGGATGCAACCTAAATTGTAATCTACTCTTATCAGCAATAGAATGTATTATTTCCATACTCACAACCTCCGTAGATTAAAGGCTGGGCTCCTGTCATCAACACGTCTTGGTACGTCTGGCACTTGTTGTCTTCCTTCAGAAGATTATTCTTAGATTCTCTGACTTATTAAAGCTTGATAATTCTTTTTGAGTTCTCTCTTCCCCCTCTTCAAGCTTAAATATATATCGGTATGGTAGCTCGCCAATTGTAATATATCTCCAAGTGTAATATATTTATGTATTTAAAATATATCAACCTAATTTGGTAATCCTCTCCAAATATAGTGTATGCATTATTTGGAGTAAAGAACATCCAGAGGACTCATCACCAGGATTCAACAAGAGTTATATAAAAAATGTATAATGCAATTCATTTTCAGTCTTCATAAGAGTTGATTACTTGCAGAAATAGTTTAGGAAGTCTTAATCTAATTGTCCATGAGTGAATATGAATGTCCTTAAAGTATCATTGTTGAAGGTCAGGAATCCTCTTCTCAAGGCTCAATGTGTCTTCATCTTCTCCAGCAAAAAACAACCCCCAACAGACTTGAAAGTGAGTGTAAGAAGACCACCCCTTGTCTATCCCTGTCAGTCATTTATACCCTAGATACAGGCATGCCTTTACTAATGTATGGGCTTATACATTGTCATATATGGTAGACTTCAAATATAAGATCTTGACGTTCCCATACAGACCTCCCATTGCCAAGTGTATTACTATAAATGGTGTGTAAAGTTTAATGTAATACATACTTTATATTAAATATCAATTAATATTATATCACATTTTATTTAACATGAACATAAAGGCACTTTAAATGTGTTTTTTTATAATGTACTGAATACACTGTATTCCCATGCACCCCTTCCACCACAAAAAAAGTGTATTTGGTTCAATCTTCCTTTTCTCGTCCTCCTCCTCTTCCATTAAAAATCAACATGCTTATTAGTCTGCCCTCGCTCCTAATGTATTAGAGTGCCAGATCACCTGCAGGCCCTCGCATATAATGTGTTAGATGGTCAGCTCACCAGCAGGCCCACACCTACAATATTTTGGAGGGTCTGCTCACCTGCAGGTCTTCGCATATAATCTTTTAGAGGGTCATCTCACCATCAGGCCCTCACCTACAATCTTTTAGAGGGTCATCTCCCCTGCAGGCCCTGGCATGTAATGTTTGAGAGGGTCAGCTCACCAGCAGGCCCACACCTACAATATTTTGGAGGGTCTGCTCACCTGCAGGTCTTCGCATATAATCTTTTAGAGGGTCATCTCACCATCAGGCCCTCACCTACAATCTTTTAGAGGGTCATCTCACCTGCAGGCCCTGGCATGTAATGTTTGAGAGGGTCATCTCAACAGCAGGCCCTCACCTACAATCTTTTAGAGTGTCAGATCACCTACAGGCCCTCGCATATAATGTTTTAGAGGGTCAGCTCACCAGCAGGCCCACACCTACAATATTTTGGAGGATCTGCTCACCAGCAGGTCCTCACATATAATCTTTTAGAGGGTCATCTCACCATCAGGCCCTCACCTACAATCTTTTAGAGGGTCATCTCACCTGCAGGCCCACGCATGTAATGTTTGAGAGGGTCAGCTCAACAGCAGGCCCTCACATACAATCTTTTAGAGGGTCAGTTCACCTGCAGGCCCTCGTATGTAATGTTTTAGAGGGTCAGCTCACCAGCAGGCCCTCACCTACAATCTTTTAGAGGGTCAGCTCACCTGCAGGCCCTCGCATATAATATTTTAGAGGGTCAGCTTACCAGCAGCCTCTCACCTACAATCTTCTAGAGGGTCATCTCACCTGCAGGCCCTCATATGTAATGTTTTAGAGGGACAGCTCACCAGCAGACCCTAACCTACAATCTTTTAGAGGGTCAGCTCACCTGCAGGCCCTCGCATTTAATGTTTTAGAGGGTCAGCTCACTAGCAGGCCCTCACCTACAATCTTTTAGAGGGTCAGCTCACCTGCAGGACCTCGCAAGTAATGTTTTAGAGGGTCACCAGCAGGCCCTCAACCATATTGTTTTACAGGGTCAGCTCACCAGCAGGCTCTGGCCCATACTTTTTTCAATGGTCAGCTCAGCAGCAGGCACTTGCCCATAATTTTTTTCGATGCTCAGATCAGCAGCAGGTACTCGCCACTAATGTTTTAGAGAGTCAGCTCTGCAGCAAACACTTACCCCTAATGTTTTAGATGGTCAGCTCAGCAGCAGGCGCTCGCCCGTTTAGTTTTAGAGGGTCACCAGCGGGCCCTTGCTCCTAATGTTTTTGAGGGTCACCAGAAGTCCATAAATCATAATTTCTCAAGGGTGTATGATGCCCTACTTTATGTGTAATAAAGGGTGTATTGGAGTGCTGGTTCCCTGTAATTTTTGGAAGCCCTTTCACTTAGTGCATAGGCTTTATGAGTGTCACTACCTGAACAATTGTGCCACAATGTGAATGAGGTCCTCCATTATTTGATATACAGGTTGTATCGGAGTGGCTCTTCCTTGTAATTTTTGGCAGCACTTGCACTTCATATACAAGTAAATATACAGGAAAGAATGTTTCCTATAAATTTTTCCTCTAAAATCGATTTTATCTTCGTTTTTGTGCGTATTATTGTCAGACTGTAAAAGTGGAGTACTACTCGGACAACATGGTTTCCAGAAGCTACCTGGGAGTCCAAGATGCATACAGACATCCTCCCCATGCTGTTCCCGAACCATTTCAGTGGTGTTTCCATCAATTTCTGACTTTTTCCTGTGAACCAGACACCCTCCCCTCTTCAGAGCAGGGGGTGCCTGGTTTAATGCTGCGGTTCTCCCATTGACTTCCATTGTGCTCGATAATCTACCATCTACAAGGACACCCAAATTCTTCTCTATCATTGACTCTCCTAGTGTTATATCACTTAGGACATATGAAGCACAATTTTTCCTCTAAAATCGATTTTATCTTCGGTTTTGTACGTATTAGTGTTAGTCTGTAAAAGTGGCGTACTACTTGGACTACATCATTCCCAGCAGCGACCTGGGAGTCCAAGATGCATCCCCATCCATTTCTCACCTTTTTCTATGAACCAGACACCTTCCCCTCTTCAGCGCAGGGGTTGCCTATTTTAATGCTCGGGTTCTCCATTTGACTTTTATTGTGCTCGGTAGAGCACCCGAGCATCCCGAGGTGTTCGACCCGAGCACCGAGCACTTTGGTGCTCGATCAACACTAGAAATCACCATTGCTGCTTCTACTTAAATGTCCGACTTTCCTAATATAATATCACTGGAGCCAGAAATTTTTAAGTTTTACATAAATTTCACCCGAAAGCCAAATATCCCTAACTTGACTATACAGCGAGGAACAGAAGTATTTGCACACCCTGCAATTTTGCAAGTTCTCCCACTTAGAAATCATGGAGGGGTCTGAAATTCACATAGTAGGTGCATTCCAACTCTGAGAGACAATAAAAATAAAAAAAATCAGGAAATCACATTGTATGATTTTTAAACACTTTATTTGTCTTGCACTGCTGAACATAAGTATTTGAACACCTGAGAAACAGCAAGAATTCTGTCTCTCAAAGACCTGTTACTGTGCCTTTAAAAACTCCACCTCTACTCCATTCATTAATCTAACTTAGTAGCACCTGTCTGAGCTCTTTAAAGACACCTGTCCACCCCACAGTCAGTCAGACACCAACTACTACCATGGGCAAGACCATAGAGCTGTCAAAAGACACCAGAGACAAAATTCTGGACCTCCACAAGGCTGGAAAGGGCTGCGGGTCACTTGCCAAGCAGCTTGGTGAAAATACGGATGGAGTAGAGTTAACACTCCTGTTTTCTGAGATTTCTGAGTTGTGTTTTCTAATCTAAGCAAACACCTTTAATTGCTTTTCAATGGCTTTTGTCTCAAGATAACGCGATGAGTTAAGAAATTTGAGTTAAGAGCTGGAGTGCTAACCCTGCTATATCTGTAGATCAACTGTTGGAGCAATTGTTAGAAAATGGAAGCTGCTAAAGATGACTGTCAGTCGCCCTCGGACTGGGGCTCCATGTAAGATCTCATCTTGTTGGTTATCACTGATGATAAGAAAGGTGAGGAATCAGCCAAGAACTACAAGGGAGGATTTGATCAATGACATGAAGAGAGCTGGGACCACAGTTTCAAAGGTCACTGTCGTAGAACACTACGCCGTCATGGTTTCAAATCATTCATTGCACGGAAGGTGTCATCACATGTCCAGGCCCGTCTGAAGTTTGCCAATGACCATCTGGATGATCCAGAAGAGAGATTGGAGAAAGTCATGTGGCCAGATGAGACCAAAGTAGAACTTTTTGGTCTAAACTTCCTCCAAACACGACGATTGAAGTTTAGAACTTTTTGGTCTAAACTTCAATCGTCGTGTTTGGAGGAAAAACTAGGATGAGTTGCATCTCAAGAACACCATCCCTATTGTGAAGAATGGGGGTGGTAACATCATGCTTTGGGGGTGCTTTTCTGTGAAGGGGACAGGACGACTGCACTGTATTACACTGCAAACAAAGGCTTCTGTACCAAATATTAACCCTGATTTTCTCAGGTGTTCAAATACTTATGTTCAGCAGTGCAAGACAATCAACTTCTTTAAAAACCATACAATGTGATTTCCTGAATTTTTTTTTATTCTGTCTCTCAGAGTGGGAATGCACCTACAATGTGAATCTCAGACCCTTCCATGATTTCTAAGTGGGAGAAGTTGCAAAATCACAGGGTGTTCAAAAATTCTGTTCCTCACTGTATATATATATATATTTTTTTTTTTATATATGAACAAAAAATGGATGTTTGTATGGGTGTGAACATAGTCTGCTATACTGTTGCTAATTTGCTAATACTAGTAACTATTGCTATAACTTTTTAATTGTTTTATTTTCTGCATTGCTCTTTTTATTAATTTTTATTAAAAAAAAATAATATATATTTTTTTTAAAGTGAATTCTTTCTGCCACGGTTAAGGCAGGAAGAAGTTAATTCAAAGCCTGACAGATACATTTACACCCAGCAGATGGCAATCTTACAAAAGAAAAAGTGTTCTCCTGCAGTGTGATAGACGCTGGTAACGGCACTTCTCCCTGTGACCGCACTGAACATCTCTTCTTTCAAACACTGATAGTGTATACTTTAACCCCCTCAGTACCGGGCCACTTTTCACCTTAAATCCCAGGCTGATTTTTTCTAATCTGACATGTGTCACTTTATGTGGTAATAACTTTGGAACACTTGCACTTATCCAAGCCATTCTGATACTGTTTTCTCGTGACACATTGTACTTCATGACAGTCATAAATCTGAGTCAATATATTTCACCTTTATTTATGAAAAAATCCTAAATTTACCAAAAATGTAGAAAAATTCACAATTTTTCAAAATTTCAATGTTTCTGCATTTAAAACAGAAAATTATACCTCATAAAATATTTATTAATTAATATTTCCCATATGTCTACTTTATGTTGGCATCATTTTGTAAATGTCATTTTATTTTTTTAGGACGTTCAAAGGCTTAGAAGTTTAGAAGCAATTTTTCAAATTTTCAACAATATTTCCAAAACCTTTTTTTTTAGCACCATTTCAGTTATAAAGTGATTTTGAGGGGCTTACAAAATGGAAACCACCCATAATCGACCCCATTTAAAAAATGACACCCCTCAAATTATTCAAAACTGATGTTACAAACTTTGTTAACCCTTGAGGTGTTCCACAAAAATTAAAGGAAAATGGAAGTGAAATGTCAAAATGTTACTTTCTTGGTAGATTTTTTAACCACCTCAGCCCCCAGTGCTTAAACACCCTGAAAGACCAGGCCACTTTTTACACTTCTGACCTACACTACTTTCACCGTTTATTGCTCGGTCATGCAACTTACCATCCAAATGAATTTTACCTCATTTTCTTCTCACTAATAGAGCTTTCATTTGGTGGTATTTCATTGCTGCTGACATTTTTACTTTTTTTGTTATTAATCGAAATTTAACGATTTTTTTGCAAAAAAATGAAATTTTTCACTTTCAGTTGTAAAATTTTGCAAAAAAAACGACATCCATATATAAATTTTGCTCTAAATTTATTGTTCTACATGTCTTTGATAAAAAAAAAATGTTTGGGTAAAAAAAAAATGGTTTGGGTAAAAGTTATAGCGTTTACAAACTATGGTACAAAAATGTGAATTTCCGCTTTTTGAAGCAGCTCTGACTTTCTGAGCACCTGTCATGTTTCCTGAGGTTCTACAATGGCCAGACAGTACAAACACCCCACAAATGACCCCATTTCGGAAAGTACACACCCTAAGGTATTCGCTGATGGGCATAGTGAGTTCATAGAACTTTTTATTTTTTGTCACAAGTTAGCGGAAAATGATGATTTATTTATTTTTCTTACAAAGTCTCATATTCCACTAACTTGTGACAAAAAATAAAAAGTTCTATGAACTCGCTATGCCCATCACGAAATACCTTGGGGTCTCTTCTTTCCAAAATGGGGTCACTTGTGGGGTAGTTATACTGCCCTGGCATTCTAGGGGCCCAAATGTGTGGTAAGGAGTTTGAAATCAAATTCTGTAAAAAATGACCAGTGAAATCCGAAAGGTGCTCTTTGGAATATGGGCCCCTTTGCCCACCTAGGCTGCAAAAAAGTGTAACACATCTGGTATCTCCGTATTCAGTAGAAGTTGGGGAATGTGTTTTGGGGTGTCATTTTACATATACCCATGCTGGGTGAGAGAAATATCTTGGCAAAAGACAACTTTTCCCATTTTTTTATACAAAGTTGGCATTTGACCAAGATATTTATCTCACCCAGCATGGGTATATGTAAAAAGACACCCCAAAACACATTCCCCAACTTCTCCTGAATACGGAGATACCAGATGTGTGACACTTTTTTGCAGCCTAGGTGGGCAAAGGGGCCCATATTCCAAAGAGCACCTTTCGGATTTCACTGGTCATTTTTTACAGAATTTGATTTCAAACTCCTTACCACACATTTGGGCCCCTAGAATGCCAGGGCAGTATAACTACCCCACAAGTGACCCCATTTTGGAAAGAAGACAACCCAAGGTATTCGCTGATGGGCATGGCGAGTTCATGGAAGTTTTTATTTTTTGTCACAAGTTAGTGGAATATGAGACTTTGTATGAAAAAAAAAAAAAAAAAACTCATTTTCCACTAACTTGAGACAAAAAATAAAAAATTCTAGGAACTTGCCACGCCCCTCACGGAATACCTTGGGGTGTCTTCTTTCCAAAATGGGGTCACTTGTGGGGTAGTTATACTGCCCTGGCATTTTCCAGGGGCCCTAATGTGTGGTAAGTAGTTAAATGACCTGTGAAATCCGAAAGGTGCTCTTTGGAATGTGGGCCCCTTTGCCCACCTAGGCTGCAAAAAAGTGTCACACATGTGGTATCTCCGTATTCAGGAGACGTTGGGGAATGTGTTTTGTGGTGTCATTTTACATATACCCATGCTGGGTGAGAGAAATATCTTGGCAAAAGACAACTTTTCACATTTTTTTATACAAAGTTGGCATTTGACCAAGATATTTATCTCACCCAGCATGGGTATATGTAAAATGACACCCCAAAACACATTCCCCAACTTCTCCTGAATACGGAGATACCACATGTGTGACACTTTTTTGCAGCCTAGGTGGGCAAAGGGGCCCATATTCCAAAGAGCACCTTTCGGATTTCACTGGTCATTTTTTACAGAATTTGATTTCAAACTCCTTACCACACATTTGGGCCCCTAGAATGCCAGGGCAGTATAACTACCCCACAATTGACCCCATTTTGGAAAGAAGACAACCCAAGGTATTCGCTGATGGGCATAGTGAGTTCATGAAAGTTTTTTTTTTTTGTCACAAGTTAGTGGAATATGAGACTTTGTATGAAAAAAAAAAAAATAAATCATCATTTTCCACTAACTTGAGACAAAAAATAAAAAATTCTAGGAACTTGCCATGCCCCTCACGGAATACCTTGGGGTGTCTTCTTTCCAAAATGGGGTCACTTGTGGGGTAGTTATACTGCCCTGGCATTTTCCAGGGGCCCTAATGTGTGGTAAGTAGGTAAATGACCTGTGAAATCCGAAAGGTGCTCTTTGGAATGTGGGCCCCTTTGCCCACCTAGGCTGCAAAAAAGTGTCACACATGTGGTATCTCCGTATTCAGGAGACGTTGGGGAATGTGTTTTGTGGTGTCATTTTACATATACCCATGCTGGGTGAGAGAAATATCTTGGCAAAAGACAACTTTTCCCATTTTTTTATACAAAGTTGGCATTTGACCAAGATATTTATCTCACCCAGCATGGGTATATGTAAAATGACACCCCAAAACACATTCCACAACTTCTCCTGAATATGGAGATACCACATGTGTGACACTTTTTTGCAGCCTAGGTGGGCAAAGGTACCCAAATTCCTTTTAGGAGGGCATTTTTAGACATTTGGATACCAGACTTCTTCTCACGCTTTGGGGCCCCTAAAATGCCAGGGCAGTATAAATACCCCACATGTGACCCTATTTTGGAAAGAAGACACCCAAGGTATTCAATGAAGGGCATGGCGAGTTCATATAAAAAAAAAAATTTTGGCACAAGTTAGCGGAAATTGATTTTTTTGATTTTTTTTCTCACAAAGTCTCCCTTTCCGCTAAATTGGGACAAAAATTTCAATCTTTCATGGACTCAATATACCCCTCAGCGAATACCTTGGGGTGTCTTCTTTCCAAAATGGTGTTATTTGTGGGGTGTTTGTACTGCCCTGGCATTTGAGGGTCTCCGCAATCATTACATGTATGCCCAGCATTAGGAGTTTCTGCTATTCTCCTTATATTGAGCATACGGGTAATGAGATTTTTTTTTTCCGTTCAGCCTCTGGGCTGAAAGAAAAAAATGAACGGCACAGATTTCTTCATTCGCATCGATCAATGTGGATGGTGCCAAAAAAAGAATAAGGAGGGGAAAGGCGTCTGTCAGGACATAGGAGCTCCGCCCAACATCCATACCCACTTTGCTCGTATGCCCTGGCAAACCCGATTTCTCCATTCACATCAATCGATGTGGATGAATAAATCATTGCCGGGATTTTTTTTTTTATATATACAAAGTGTTTGCCAAAGTATATGAACACCGCCACCTCCTCAGCTCATATGCCTCGGCAAACGTATCTTTTACTGCAGAGGAGAAATCTCGTCTTGCAGCGCCGCATACACCGACTTGCGTGTAATCTGACAGCAGCGCAATGCTTCTGTCCGAATGCACATCAGTGCTGCAGCTAGTCGATCGGTTTGTCCACCTGGAAGGTAAAAAAAAAAAAAAAAAAGAAAAACCAGGCCGCAACGCAATAAATTTATTAACTGTTGAACAGAACATAGAAACTTTTTTTTAACTGAACGTTTAACTTTTTTACTTACCGGTAATTTTTTTTTTGTTTAGTTTTTTTTACCTTTATAGAACAAACCTCTCCTTCCCCATGGAACAATGTGCAAAGCGCAAATCGCCCAAAGATGTGGCGAAGTACGTTATGCACTTTATCCCAGGTGAAAGGAGAGGTTTGCAGCAGCTGTGAGTAAAAGGGCCCTAATAGCCCTGTGTGCCTGTCCTGTGAGATGCAATCCCTATGCTAGGTGTACCTGTGTGTGGTACTTCCGGAAACACTCACCAAAGCATAGGGCAGGGTGGTCAGGACAGTCAGGACAGAAATAGCGGGTGTCACGCCTTATTCCACTCCTGCTGCAGACACGACATCTTTTTCGGGGTGACGGTTGGGTTGAGGTACCAGCAACGACACTGGGGAAATGTCGCTCGTGTAGACGGCTCACTACACTGGTGGATGGGGCCACGGAACCTCCTGGATAAAGGAGGTTCTCGATGATCTCTTCCTGGAATTTGAGGAAGGATCGTGTTCTCCCAGCCTTACTGTAGAGAACAAAACTATTATACAGCACCAATTGAATTAAATATACAGACACCTTCTTATACCAGCGTCTGGTTCTGCGGGAAACTAAATACGGAGACAACATCTGGTCATTGAAGTCCACCCCTCCCATGAGCGCATTATAGTCGTGGACACAGAGGGGCTTTTCAATGACACGGGTTGCTCGCTCAATTTGGATTGTCGTGTCTGCGTGAATGGAGGAGAGCATGTAAACGTCACGCTTGTCTCTCCATTTCACCGCGAGCAGTTCTTCGTTACACAAGGCAGCCCTCTCCCCCCTTGCAAGACGGGTGGTTACAAGCCGTTGGGGGAAGCCCACGCGACTAGTTCGCGCGGTGCCACAGGCGCAAATCCGTTCTAGAAACAAATGCCTAAAGAGGGCCACACTTGTGTAGAAATTGTCCACATAAAGATGGTACCCCTTGCCGAATAAGGGTGACACCAAGTCCCAGACTGTCTTCCCACTGCTCCCCAGGTAGTCAGGGCAACCGACCGGCTCCAGGGTCTGATCTTTTCCCTCATAGATCCGAAATTTGTGGGTATAGCCTGTGGCCCTTTCACAGAGCTTATACAATTTGACCCCATACCGGGCACGCTTGCTTGGGATGTATTGTTTGAAGCCAAGGCGCCCGGTAAAATGTATTAGGGACTCGTCTACGCAGATGTTTTGCTCGGGGGTATACAAATCTGCAAATTTCTGGTTGAAATGGTCTATGAGGGGCCGAATTTTGTGGAGCCGGTCAAAAGCTGGGTGGCCTCTGGGACGGGAGGTGGTGTTGTCGCTAAAATGCAAGAAACGGAGGATGGCCTCAAATCGTGCCCTGGACATAGCAGCAGAGAACATGGGCATGTGATGAATCGGGTGCGTGGACCAATATGACCGCAATTCATGCTTTTTTGTCAGGCCCATGTTGAGGAGAAGGCCCAAAAAAATTTTACGTTCGGAAACTTGGACTGGTTTCCACCGGAAAGGCTGGGCATAAAAGCTTCCCGGGTTGGCGGATATAAATTGTGTGGCATACCGGTTTGTCTCTGCCACGACTAAGTCCAAGAGCTCCGCAGTCAAGAACAGCTCAAAAAATCCCAGGGCCGAACCGATTTGAGCCGTCTCAACCCGAACTCCAGACAGGGGGCGGTGAAAGGGGGAACTACAGGTGCGGCTGAAGTTGGTGACTGCCAATCAGGGTTTGTCAGCACCTCAGGGATTCTAGGGGCTCTACGGGCCTGTCTGTGCGGTGGCTGCGACGGGGTAACTACTGCACGTGCCACCGTACCAGCTTCAACTGCCCTTCTGGTGCTCGCCACGTCACCATGTTGTACGGCAGTGCTGGTACTAGGTCCAGGGAGGGCTGCGCTGCTGGTGTATGCCTCACCACGTGATCCGGCAGCGACAGCCCCACTCTGCTGCTCTTGAAGCGGATCCTGCATAACCTGTGGTCTAGCGACACAGGGCCTGGTACGCCTGGTGCTATCAGGGACCTCCACCTCCTCGTCCGAACTTTGGGTCAGAGAGCCACTGCTTTCCACAGGTTCATATTCTGACCCGCTAGATTCGTCAGATGAGGGTTCCCACTCCTCATCCGACTGGGTCAGAATCCTGTAGGCCTCTTCAGAAGAATACCCCCTGTTTGACATTTTGGACTACTAAATTTAGGGGTATTCCCTGAGACTACCCAAGAAAAAAAGCAAGCCTGTCTTACAAAGGGGAGGCTAGCGAAGTACCCGAGGCCGCTGCGGTTGATAAAAAATATCAAAACTGATTTTTTTATCGCCGCAGTGCGTGTAAAATGAATGTGCAGTGATCAAAAAAATATATATTTTTTGTCACTGCGGTGGGGCGGGCGTGGGTGAACGCACGTGTGGGCGACCGATCAGGCCTGATCGGGCAAACACTGCGTTTTGGGTGGTGGGCGAGCTAAGGTGACACTAATACTATTATAGATCTGACCGTGATCAGTTTTGATCACTTACAGATACTATAAAAGTACAAATGCTGATTAGCGATACGCTAAACAGCGAATAAAAGTGACTGCGGTGCGGTGGGCGCTAACTGACGCTAACTACCTAACCAAGGGGCCTAAACTATCCCTAAAACCTAACAGCCAATACTAGTGAAAAAAAAAAGTGACAGTTTACACTGATCACTTTTTTTCCTTTCACTAGTGATTGACAGGGGCGATCAAAGGGGTGATCAAAGGGTTAATTGGGGTGCAGGGGGGTGATCTGGGGCTAAAGTGTACTGTTTGGTGTACTCACAGTTCAGTCTGCTCCTCTGCTGGATCCAACTGACGAAAAGGACCAGCAGAGGAGCAGACAAGCCATATAACAGATCATATTTACTAATATGATCTGTTATATGGCTTGTGATTGGATTTTTTGAAAATTGCCAGCCTGCCAGCCAATGATCATTGCTGGCAGGCTGGTGACGAACTTCTTCTTTAAATTTTGCCGGCCCGCGATGCGCATGCGCGGTTTCGGCTTTGAGCGAAATCTCGCGTCTCGCGAGATGACGCGTATATGCGTGACTGTGCGCAGCGCTGCCACCTCCGGAACGCGATCCTGCGTTAGGCGGTCCGGAGGTGGTTAATGTAAATTTTTTTCTTGCAACACAGCAAAGGTTAACAGCAAAATAAACCTCAATATATATTACTCTGATTCTGCAGTTTACATACACTGCGTGCAGAATTATTAGGCAAATGAGTATTTTGACCACATCATCCTCTTTATGCATGTTGTCTTACTCCAAGCTGTATAGGCTCGAAAGCCTACTACCAATTAAGCATATTAGGTGATGTGCATCTCTGTAAAGAGAAGGGGTGTGGTCTAATGACATCAACACCCTATATTAGGTGTGCATAATTATTAGGCAACTTCCTTTCCTTTGGCAAAATGGGTCAAAAGAAGGACTTGACAGGCTCAGAAAAGTCAAAAATAGTGAGATATCTTGCAGAGGGATGCAGCATTCTTAAAATTGCAAAGCTTCTGAAGCGTGATCATCGAACAATCAAGCGTTTCATTCAAAATAGTCAACAGGGTCGCAAGAAGCGTGTGGAAAAACCAAGGCACAAAATAACTGCCCATGAACTGAGAAAAGTCAAGCGTGCAGCTGCCAAGATGCCACTTGCCACCAGTTTGGCCATATTTCAGAGCTGCAACATCACTGGAGTGCCCAAAAGCACATGGTGTGCAATACTCAGAGACATGGCCAAGGTAAGAAAGGCTGAAAGACGGCCACCACTGAACAAGACACCCAAGCTGAAACGTCAAGACTGGGCCAAGAAATATCTCAAGACTGATTTTTCTAAGGTTTTATGGACTGATGAAATGAGAGTGAGTCTTGATGGGCCAGATGGATGGGCCCGTGGCTGGATTGGTAAAGGGCAGTGAGCTCCAGTCCGACTCAGACGCCAGCAAGGTGGAGGTGGAGTACTGGTTAGGGCTGGTATCATCAAAGATGAGCTTGTGGGGCCTTTTCGGGTTGAGGATGGAGTCAAGCTCAACTCCCAGTCCTACTGCCAGTTTCTGGAAGACACCTTCTTCAAGCAGTGGTACGGGAAGAAGTCTGCATCCTTCAAGAAAAACATGATTTTCATACAGGACAATGCTCCATCACACGCGTCCAAGTACTCCACAGCGTGGCTGGCAAGAAAGGGTATAAAAGAAGAAAATCTAATGACATGGCCTCCTTGTTCACCTGATCTGAACCCCATTGAGAACCTGTGGTCCATCATCAAATGTGAGATTTACAAGGAGGGAAAACAGTACACCTCTCTGAACAGTGTCTGGGAGGCTGTGGTTGCTGCTGCACGCAATGTTGATGGTGAACAGATCAAAACACTGACAGAATCCATGGATGGCAGGCTTTTGAGTGTCCTTGCAAAGAAAGGTGGCTATATTGGTCACTGATTTGTTTTTGAATGTCAGAAATGTATATTTGTGAATGTTGAGATGTTATATTGGTTTCACTGGTAAAAATAAATAATTGAAATGGGTATATATTTGTTTTTTGTTAAGTTGCCTAATAATTATGCACAGTAATAGTCACCTGCACACACAGATGTCCCCCTAAAATAGCTAAAACTAAAAACAAACTAAAAACTACTTCCAAAAATATTCAGCTTTGATATTAATGAGTTTTTTGGGTTCATTGAGAACATGGTTGTTGTTCAATAATAAAATTAATCCTCAAAAATACAACTTGCCTAATAATTCTGCACTCCCTGTAAATACCCCATATGTGGTGGTAAACTGCTTTAGGGGCACGTGGCAGTGGTCAGAAGGAAAGGAGCACCATACGTATTTTGGAGGCAGATTTTACTAGAATAGTTTTTAGGCACCATTTTGTAGTTCAAGACACCCTGAGCACCCCTACAGCGAAAACCTTCAAAAAGTAACCCCATTTTGGAAACTACACCCCTTAAAAAATATTTGACACCCTAAGTGTTTTATGGAATTTGGCTGTGTGAATGAAAAGTTTCATTTCTTCCAATAAAACGTTTCTTTTCGCCCAAATTTTTCATTTTCAAAAGGGGAGGAGAAAAATTACCTGATAATTTGATATCCATTTTCTCCTGAATATGGCAACTGCTGTGGGGGCTCATGGCAAGACTCAGAAAGGAAGGAGCGGCATATGGCTTTTGTAGCGCAGATTTAGATGGATTGGTTTATGGGTGCCATTGGTTTTTATTTTTTAATTGATTGTTTTATGTTTTCATTGGTACCATTTTGGGGTACAAAAGACTTTTTGATTGTTTGGTATTACACTTTTTGTGAGGCAAGTTAAAAAAAGTTGTTTTGGCATAGTTTTTTTTTTCTTTCTTCTTTTACAGCATTTACCTGAGGGGGCATATAATGTGATATTTTCATAGAGCAGGTTGTTACGGACATGGCGACACCTAATATGTCTATCATTTTTATTTTTGTTAAGTTTTACACAGTGAAAGTCTTTTTGAACACAATAAAATCTTGTTTTGTGTTGCCATTTGCTGAGAGACAATTTTTTTTTTTTTTGGCCGATTGTTTTAGTTAGGATCTCATTTTTGGCAGGATGAGATGACAGTTTGATTGGTACCATTTTGGGCTAAATACGCCTTTTTGATCGCTTGGTGTTACACTTTTTGTGAGCCAAGGTGACCAGAAAATGGCTGTTTTGGCACTGTTTTTATTATTTTTTTACGGCGTTCACCTGGCACCCCGCCAGGTGAACGCCGTAAAAAAATAATAAAAACAGTGCCAAAACAGCCATTTTCTGGTCACCTGTATTACACTGTGTCATAAAATTACAGCCAATGTATTACAATACAGAAGTATTGTAATACATTGTAAAGGGGACCAGACCCCCAAAAGTTGAAGTCCCAGAGTGGGACAAAAAATAAAGTTAAAAAAGATGCAAAAAAAACAAAGTTTTACAAAAAAATGTAAAGTTTCAAGTAAAAAAAAAAAAAAATTAAAAAAATTAAAAAAATTAGGGAAAAAGGGAAAAGTAGACATATTAGGTATTGCCGCGTCCGTATAGACCGGATCTATGAAAATATCACATGATTCACCCCGAATCATGTGATATTTTCATAGATCCGGTCTATACGGACGCGGCAATACCTAATATGTCTACTTTTCCCTTTTTCCCTAATTTTAAAAAAATTTTTTTTTTTTTTTTTTTTACTTGAAACTTTACATTTTTTTGTAAAACTTTGTTTTTTTTGCATCTTTTTTAACTTTATTTTTTGTCCCACTCTGGGACTTCAACTTTTGGAGGTCTGATCCCCTTCACAATGCATTACAATACTTCTGTATTGTAATACATTGGCTGTAAGTTTATGGCCTTTTGGTTGCAATCCCACATTTCTAGCTATATTGTTGACAGTTACCATGGAGATCGCTTCTTATTTATGTTGTGTTCATTTAATATCCTGTGTGCTGGTCAGGTGACTGCCTGGCGCTTCTCCCCCCCTTGTTGTCGTCATGATGCCTCTCAGTGCGCTCAGGTTACTTGCGTGATGAAGACCTGGTGACGCATGTTTGATGCCCTGGGGTGTGCGGTTTGGCGCCAACGCTTTGCCTGGACATGCGCACTGGTTAGTAACAGATGCCACTTTCTCCACTGGAACCACCAGTGGTATAGTAGTTGTCATATCTAATATGTATTCTTACAGCTGTTGTTGTTTTCACTTTGATGAATTATATACACGTCAGGCGATATCATTAGCACTTTTATGCACTAGTCACTTTATTTCTACTGCACTTATTGGACTTTTCTATTTGATCTTTTATTGAATCATGGTACATTGAACATTTGATGCTACAATCATGTAATGTGTGTTTATTGATTATAATTTTTATGGTTTATGTATACAATCACAGTAATTGATATTATTTATACAATTATGGATTTTGATTACCCTATGGGTATATATGACCGCACTCAACATCATTTCATTTGCTTGACAAAGGCCTCATTGTGCTGGGCTGAAACGTTGCGACTGTGGAAATAAACGGGTCTAACACACTTCACAGATATTGGAGGGCTGCCTTATCATTTGCTATTGGATATATATATACACTTTATTTGAATGAACGAAAAAGGGATGTTTGTATGGGTGTAAACATAGTCTGCTATACTATCGCTAATACTCGTAACTATTGCTATAACTTTTTCATTGTTTTACTTTATGTATTGCTCTTTTTATTAATTTTTATTTAAAAAAAATCATTATTTATTTTTTCCTTTTTTTTTGTTTTTAAGTGAATTCTTTCTGCCACAGTCAAGGCAGGAAGAGGTTAATTCACAGCCTGACAGTTAATTTTACCTCCACAGCGATCTGCAGCTGCACAGGCCACCAGCAGATCACGCCGGTTACATATAGAAGCCTACTGTCGCTGCGTATAAAGTCATGAGGTGATAGTCAAGTGGTTAAACTGAAGGGCTTCTCTGAAGCTGCAAAGAGAAGAAGCGGAAGGAATGCTGTAACCCCTGGCTCCCAAGCTCGTTGTCCTTGTGACTAATAGGAGGAGTGAGCCATCCAATCCACAGTCTCATCCTTTTATGCTTGAATAATAATATTGCTTTTTTTTGTAAACCTGGGTGGATGCTGCTGTTACAACCCACATTCTGCCTCTGAGAGGAAAAGGCCTTGGTCTTTCGTTTTGAACTCTTCCCTATTCCAGATATTTTATTATAAGGCCTAATAAAAACTCATAATTCTCCAAAATGAAAAGTCTCAGTTTTGGTACACAGCCACACAAATTATAGAATGGTTATAGCAAAGTTGCAAGTATTTTTTATGTAATTTAAAGACAAAGGGGCAATTAAACATTCTTCCCTTTCTATAAACACAGTGAACACTGCTATTGACAATTCACTTTGGGAATAAAGCAGTGTTATTAGTGCCAGTAAGATTTCTGTCTACTCTGTTATTTGCATTTAAAAATGCAGGTTCAAACACAATGCAAATTTGTAATGTCATTATTCCCAACCTCCCTCAAAACCACCATTATAACAATGCAGGAAAGGCCGGTAAGATTTTCTTTTACTGTGTTATTTGCGTTTAAAAATGTAGGTTCACAAAAGACCTTCAAACGTAAGTTACAATTATACCCCCTAAAAACCATCAATATTTAACGATGCAGGAAAGATGGAAAAATGTTGTCTTTGGTGCAACTGGAGTTTAATTTCAATGGTATAAAAAATTGGGTTATTTCTGTAAAATAATTTTGCTATAACACAACACATTTAAAAAAAAAACATGCTTAAAAAATGTGCAATTGCTCAGCAGCAGAATATCACTGTGGTGCTGTGCTGGCAATAAATGGGGCTGGCGCCATCCTGGTGGAGACACAGCATGGGTAACTGTTCTTTGTCCCTTATATGTATTTGATACACTACTGCACTTGCACTTTATTTGATTTGGTTTGTGTATCAATATGGACAATTTTTTTACTTTGTATCTGCTGTGTCTTCCTCCAGTTGATGTCGCATTTCCCTGTACTGATGTCTTTTAATCATGTATTTAATTCTATAATAAATGTTTCGTATTGATTGCAAGCGTTCTGGTATTGCTTTATAGGTATTTATTTAAGTCATTATACCATAGGCTTTTTTATGATAAGTCTAACCAATCAGGGTGCCAATTGGCAGATACGTTAATTTTTGGGGCTTCTGGGTTGTTGACAATAAGCCTACTTGAAATTTTGAACATGCTGTCCCTGTTACACTAGAAGTGATTCCTGCTTGAGTCTCTGTACACTGTGTAAAATTGGTTTCTATCAGACACTGCATTCATCCACTCTCATCAACAGGTCAACACAGAATAATGTCTGTTTGTTCTGCAGCCCCCCATCATTTAACCCCTCAGATGCCGCATTCAACTCTGATTGTGGCAGCTGAGAATCACATTCATCAACTCAGGAGTTAATCCGGTGTTAAAAAAGAAAAAAATTATATTCGCCTTATTCGCTTGATCGTGGAGAGGCCGACCACTCCTATCTTGATTGAAGTACACCCGTCTACTGCAAGAGTCAAGATGTTTACTTTCAGCCACCATTTAAAAAAAAATTGATTTGTTACCACGAAGCATTAGGAAATTTGTGTTCCTGACTAATCTAATTTTTCCTGAAATTCGGATCAAATTCCATCACAGATGCTTTGATTTGCTCAACATTAATAGTCACTACAGATATGTATGCATTCTCACTACATACACATAGTCATATAGCAATCTTATGCCCGGTCCTGGTGTCAGTTTGTCTGGAAGGGTGGCTTCCCCTGTGATGTGAGCGCTGCATTCTACTGAAGGAGGAGACAATACAGGAATTGAATTTGCAGTGTGCACTCTGTCTGCTACTACCCTCATCATACACTTATTGAACTACTGACCTATTCACCTCTCACATCCTCATCTTCTCCTGTGCTGTACCTCTACTCTGGAGCGCACTTCTCTCTTCATCGCACCGACCTCCAACATTCACTCTTTATAGATCCTGGAGGTTCATCTCCTTCTACCTGACACTTCTATGTATTAGACCGGGGTCATTATAAACCCTTGGTACTTACCTGTGGTCTGCAATGTATAAAACATGCCTTCAACTGCCTGTGACACAACCCGACCTCCTTCAGTAATTAGGTCTCTCGCTCTTTGTGTCTCACTGCTTGGACAAGACTTTTGTAGGACTCTCTGTCAAGATCACACCTGCTCATTCTTCTCCTGATTACAATATGGATGGATTTTTAATTCCGATCTCTGTGGAGATAAAAATGAGATCAGCTCTTCTCCACTCACCACCCAGTCCCTTGGAGATACCGCTCACCCACCACCCAGTCCCCTGGACATACCGCTCACCCACCACCCAGTCCCCTGGACAAACCACTCTGCCGCCACCCAGTCCCCTGGACATACCGATCACCTGCCAACCATTTCCCTGGACATAACACTCTCCCGCAAAGCAGTCCCCTGGACATACCGCTTAACCACTAGTGTTGATCACGAATATTCGAATAGCGAATTTTAATCACGAATATCGACACTTCGAGAATTCGCGAATATTTAGAATATCGCAAAATATTCTTTTTTTTTAAATACTAGTTCATGCGAATTTTTGCAATCAAGAAAATAATGCTTAGAGATCATGAATTCGCGAATTCTCGAATATATGGCGAATATTCGCCCAAATATTCGCGAAATATCGCAAATTCGAATATTGCCCCTGCCGCTCATCACTATTAACCACCACCCAGTCCCCTGGACATAATGCTCACCCACCATCCAGTCCACTGGACATACCTCCTAACCACCACTCAGTCCACCGGACATACTGCTCGACCACCACCCAGTCCCCTGGACATACTGCTCACCCACCAAACAGTCCCCTGGACATACTGCTCACCCATCATCCAGTCCCCTGGACACACTTCTTAACCACCACCCAGTCCCCTGGACATACTGCTCACCCACCAGACAGTCCCCTGGACATACCTCTTAACTACCACCCAGTCCCCTGGACATACTGCTCACCCACCAACCAGTCCCCTGGACATACTGCTCACCCAGTCCCCTGGACATACCGCTCACCCACCACCCAGTCCCCTGGACATACCGCTCACCCACCACCCAGTCCCCTGGACATACCGCTCACCCACCACCCAGTCCCCTGGACATACCACTCACCCACCAAAGTGTCCCCTGGACATACCGTTCACCCACCAAAGTGTCCCCTGGACATACCGCTCACCCACCACCCAGTCCCTTGGACATACCACTCACCCACCAACCATTCCCCTGGACACACCACTTACCCACCACTCAGACCCCTGGACATACTGCTCACACATCACTCAGACCCGCGGACATAACGCTCGTCATTACTACTATAACACGTTCCTCTCATTATCTTTCTAGTATAAAAATTCTAATTGAACCATTTCTTTCCAGTTCCTCTTTTCGTGAAGTTCACTGAAGCGGTGACAGCGCCCCTACTGCTCATTATTAGTATTGCGGTTGTACAACATTTGTAATTGACTGAGGCCTCAGTCGAGACTCTTCAGACCTCAGGAAGATGTGAAGTCATTTCTGTTGTGGTCTCCAGGGAATGATGAACTTTAGTGGACTTTATATAGATGACACCAATGTGATGAACAATTCTACGTCTCCCCAATTTCCAATATAACTGAGCAGAGGATAAAGGGCGGTTTATCTGCACCGGCGGTATCAAGCATCATGGATCAGTCCAGAAATGTCAGAAAATATGAGTGTCCATGGGCTCCATGTGCCTCAATATATTGCAGCATTTCCCCCCAGTCCCCAGTAGATCCCAAAGAGAAGCTGCTCACAATATGGCGCCTGCACTAATAAAGTGGAAGAAATCGGACAAATGAGACATTTAATATCTGAGCCCTGAATAGGGTGATCCTGATGTGACAACCGCCTTAAAGGGGCTTTCCAAGACTTAAATACTGCTGACCTATCCTCTAGATAGGCCATTAGTATCTGATTGGTGGAGTTCCGACACCTGGGAACCCTGCCGATCCGCTGTCTGAGAAGGCAGTGGTGCTGTTCAGTATCGCCGCATTCTTCTCTCAGCTTTTCCTAAGTCAGTGACATCACCGTTCATCCGTCATATGGTTGAGGAGCCGCTCAGCCCCATAGAAGTGAATGGGGTGATACCAAGCACAGAGGAGAGCCAGTAGCTTCTCAAACAGCTGATCAGCGGGGGTCCCGGATGTCGGAACCCCACCAATCAGATACCGATGACCTATAAAGAGTGTAGGTCAGCAGTAGTTAAGTCTTAGAAGACCCTGTTAAGGGTACGTTCACGCACAGCAGACAGCCTGCAGATTTGAAGGTGCAAAATCTGCAGCATATTACACATCCTATTTTCCTCATGAAAATCTGCAGAATGTTCCTTCTTTTCTGGATGCTTGTTATGTATTTCAGCAGTTGCGTTGCTTAGCCTGCACCATCTCTCACTAAATCCGCATATAATGAGAAGCTTCAAGAATTCACTGCAGATCCATTTGGGTTTCTTTCATTTTTTTTTCAGGACGCACCATTTTGTTTTACATCCCATGGATAATATGTTGTACAAGGAGATGGCAGAACCTCACACGTTGTCCACTATTAGAGGACTCACAGAGGGGGCCGGGTGGATTTCTCTGTCTGACCCATAAATAAGAGAGGAACAGGGCAGCTATTGGTAACATGATCCGCCGAGCATGCATGTTAATGGGGGATGTCCATAGAATGTTCCATAGTGCTACAATAATCTCTTATCTAATATATAAAGCCGAGTATATGCGTGTGTGCATGTCCGCTAAAGGAATCCGCACCGTCGCATTTACAATCACAAAATTTGGCACACGGGTGCATCAGGTGTCCGGGAAGGTTTTAGAGCAGGTCTCAGCTCTCTAGGACGTACCGTTCCTGAGATATTCCCAAAAAAAAAATGCATTAGCCAATAGAAGCTTGGTCACATGACCCTTATCAACCAATAGAAGCTCGCAGGTCCTTCACCCTCCACATACAGTCTTACTCCAGGTTTCCATAACAACTCAGCCATTTTTCTTCACTGCTGTAGGTGAGCTTTAAAGGAAACCTGTCACCAGGATAATCGCTATTGCAGTAAAGCCATGGCCTAATAGCACTTAGTACCTCATTTCCAGATGTGTCTTTGTTCCAGCAATAGATGTTTTTATCCTCTAAAAATCCAGTTTATTTGGTATGCAAATGAGCCAGTAAGGTGTCCAGAGGGGCGTCACTCTTGCAGGAAGGAGCCCAGACACGCCCCCTGCCGCAATGTGTCCACCCTCAAAAGACGAACTTAAAACCCCGCCCCCAAGGTTCAGCTAAGTCACGCCCGGTTAGGCCACGCCCCCTCCCACTCCTCAGCAGACAGGGATTGAAAAATGAAGTTAAAATACAACTTCTGTCAGCTGCAGGGGTGGGAGGGAGGGTGACTTTCTCTCTGCAGCTCACACTCAGACAGCACAGTGGTGTTCAAAAGGACATCCCTGTGTCCGTCCAGGCCCTGCGCCAGACAGAGGACAGGGAGTCTGAAAGCCGGACTGTCCGGCCTAAAACTGGACCTCTGGCCATCCTAGGGGCAGGCTGCTGTGGAGGTCAAAGTTAAGGCCACTGTTAAGGGGGCAGGCTCCTGTGGAGGTCCTAGTCAAAGGGGTGATCTGCTGTGAAACCGGGGTACTGTGGCAGTCACAGTTAAAGGGACGGGTGTTGTGGAGGTCTCTGTTAAGGGGGCAGGGAATAGTGGAGGTCGATATCTTTTAACGACTCACAGAAACATTAAATGAAATAGATGAAATATACCCGTGCGAAGCCGGGTCCTTCTGCTAGTCTCTTGTATATATATATAAATGAGTTTCTGTCTGTCTGTCTGTTCTTTATGCGCGACCAAACGACTCGACCGATCTTCACAAAATTTGGCACACAGGTACATGAGGTGTCCGGGAAGGTTTTAGACCGGCTCTCTAGGTTGTACAGTTCCTGAGATATTCTTAAAAAATGACCCGCATTAGCCTATAGAAGCCTGCAAGTCTTTCTCTTCAAATCCCAACTGCCATACACACGGTCACATGTCCCTTATCAGCCAATAGAAGCTCGCAGGCTCTTAGTCTACACATACACACAGTTTTACTCCAAGTTTCCATAACAACCCAGCCATTTTTCTTCACTGCTGTAGGTCAGCTTTAGGCTAGGGCTACACGACGACATGTGTTGCTTCACAATATGTCTCACGACACATAGGGCACAACTACACTATGACATTGATGTCGCACGACAATTTTTATAATAATAGTCTATGCTGTTGCACTGCGACATGCCACATGCTGCGACTGTGACGCGACAGTCACAGAAAAAAATGTCTCGCGACAAATGTCATCGTGTAGCCCTAGCCTTAAAGGACAGCTGCTGTGGAGGTCACTGTTAAGGGGCATGGGTCACTATTAAAAGGGCAGCTGCTGTGGAGCTCACTGTTAGAAGGGTGGTTACCGTGGAGGTATCTGTTAAAAGGGCGTTCACTGTGGATGTTACTGTTAAGGGGGCAGGCCGCTGTGGAGGTCACTGTGAAAAGGTTGGGCACTGTGGAGGTCACTGTTAAGAGGGCAGGGGCCACTATTAAAGGGGCAGCTGCTGTGGAGGTCACTGTTAAGTCAGCAGGATAGGTGAAGTCACTGTTAAGGGAGCAGGGTACTGTGGAGGTCATTGTTAAGGGAATGGGGTACTGTGGCTGTCACTGTTAAAGGGATGGGTGCTGTGGAGGTCTCTGTTAAGGGGGCAGGGAACAGTGATGGACACAGATAAGAGGACGGTCCCCTATGGAGGTCAGTGTTAAGTGGCGGGGTGCTGTATAGGTCACTATTAAGGGGGCGGGCCCCTGAGGAAGTCAATGTCAAGGGAGTGGGGTGCTGTGAAACTCACTGTTAAAAGGGGCGGGCTGCTGTGAAGGTCAAAGTTAAGGGGATGGGCTGCTGTGGAGGTTCCATTTTAAGGAGGCTGGGCACTGTGGGGGGCGGGTCAGTGTTAAAGGGTGAGAGGCTGTGGAGTTCACTATTAAAGGGGCTGGGTACTGTAGACGTCACTGTTAAGGGGGATACTGTCAATATATTTTAACGACACACAGAAACATTAAATGAAATAGATGAAATATACCCGTCAGAGGCCGGGTCCTTCTGCTAGTCTCTTATGTATATAAAAATGAGTTTCTGTCTGTCTGTCTGTTCTTTATGCGCGACCAAACGACTGGACCGATCTTCATCAAATTTGGCACACAGGTACATGAGGTGTCCGGGAAGGTTTTAGACCGGGTCTCAGCTCTCTAGGACGTACCGTTCCTGAGATATTCCCCAAAAATGACCCGCATTAGCCAATACAACCCTACAAGTCTTTCTCTTCAAATCCCAACTGCCATAAACACAGTTTTACTCCAGGTTTCCATAACAACCCAGCCATTTTTCTTTACTGCTTAAAGGGGCGGGCACTGTGGAGGTCACTGTTTTTAAGGGGGCGGGCACAGTGGAGGTCACTGTTATTAAAGGGGCGGGCACTGTGGAGGTCACTGTTATTAAATAAGCGGGTACTGTGGAGGTCACTGTTATTAAAGGGGTGGGCGCTATGAAGGTCCCTGTTAAAGGGGCGGGCACTGTGAAAGTCACTGTTAAAGTGGTGGTCAGTGTGAAAGTCACTGTTAAAGGGGCGGTCACTGTTAAAGGGGTGGCCACTGTAAACGGGGTGGTCACTGTGAAAGGCACTGTTAAAGGGGCGGTCACTGTGAAAGTCACTGTTAAGGGGGCAGTCACTGTGAAAGTCACTGTTAAAGGGGCGTTCACTGTTAATGGGGCGGTCACTGTGAAAGTCACTGTTAAAGGGGCAGTCACTGTGAAAGTCACTGTTAAAGGGGCGGTCACTGTGAAAGTCACTGTTAAAGGGGCGGTCACTGTTAAAGTCATTGTTAAAGGGGCGGCCACTGTTAATGGGGCGGTCACTGTGAAAGTCACTGTTAAAGGGGCGGTCACTGTTAAAGTCACTGTTAAAGGGGCGGCCACTGTTAATGGGGCGGTCACTGTGAAAGTCACTGTTAAAGGGGCGGTCACTGTGAAAGTCACAGTTAAAGGGGCGTTCACTGTGAAAGTCACTGTTAAAGGGGCGGTCACTGTGAAAGTCATTGTTAACCACTTGCCGCAACTGTAACGCCGAAAGGCGTCATCGCGGCGGCTCCCCCATCGCGTGAGCCGAGATTTCCTGTGAACGCGCGCACACAGGCGCGCGCTCTCACAGGAACGGAAGGTAAGAGAGTGGATCTCCAGCCTGCCAGCGGCGATCGTTCGCTGGCAGGCTGGAGATGTGTTTTTTTTAACCCCTGAAAGGTATATCAGACGCTGTTTTGATAACAGCGTCTAATATACCTGCTACCTGGTCCTCTGGTGGTCCCCTTTGTTTGGATCGACCACCAGAGGACACAGGTAGCTCAGTAATATGTTGCACCAAGCACCACTACACTACACCCCCCCCTGTCACTTATTAACCCCTTATTCACCCTTGATCACCCCTGATCACCCCATATAGACTCCCTGATCACCCCCCTGTCATTGATTACCCCCCTGTCATTGATCACCCCCCTGTAAAGCTCTATTCAGATGTCCGCATGATTTTTACGGATCCACTGATAGATGGATCAGATCCGCAAAACGCATACGGACGTCTGAATGGAGCCTTACAGGGGCGTGATCAATGACTGTGGTGATCACCCCATATAGACTCCCTGATCACCCCCCTGTCATTGATTACCCCCCTGTAAAGCTCCATTCAGATGTCCGCATGATTTTTACGGATCCACTGATAGATGGATCGGATCCGCAAAACGCATACGGACGTCTGAATGGAGCCTTACAGGGGCGTGATCAATGACTGTGGTGATCACCCCATATAGACTCCCTGATCACCCCCCTGTCATTGATTACCCCCCTGTAAAGCTCCATTCAGACGTCCGCATGATTTTTACGGATCCACTGATAGATGGATCGGATCCGCAAAACGCATATGGACGTCTGAATGGAGCCTTACAAGGGCATGATCAATGACTGTGGTGATCACCCCATATAGACTCCCTGATCACCCCCCTGTCATTGATTACCATTTTTTGCAAATCTGACCAGAGTCCCTTTAAGTGCTGATAACTTTAAAACGCTTTGACTTATCCAGGCCGTTCTGAGATTGTTTTTTCGTCACATATTGTACTTCATGACACTGGTAAAATGAAGTCAAAAAATTATTTTTTTTTGCACCAAAAAATACCTAATTTAACAAAAATTTGGAAAAATTAGCAAATTTCTAAGTTTCAGTTTCTCTACTTCTGTAATACATAGTAATACCCCCAAAAATTGTGATGACTTTACATTCCCCATATGTCTACTTCATGTTTGAATTGTTTTGGAAATGATATTTTATTTTTTGGGGATGTTATAAGGCTTAGAAGTTTAGAAGCAAATCTTGAAATTTTTCAGAAATTTACAAAAACTAAATTTTTAGGGACCAGTTCAGGTCTGAAGTCACTTTGTGAGGCTTACATAATAGAAACCACCCAAAAATGACCCCATATAAGAAACTACACCCCTCAAGGTATTCAAAACTGATTTTACATATGTCGTTAACCCTTTAGGTGTTGCACAAGACTTATAGGCAAATGCGGATGAAATTTGAGAATTTCATTTTTTTGTCTAATTTTCCATTTTAACCCATTTTTTCCACTAACAAAGCAAGGGTTAACAGCCAAACAAGACTTTATCTTTATTGCCCTGACTCTGCCGTTTACAGAAACACCCAATATGTGGCCGTAAACTACTGTACGGCCACACAGCGGGGCGTAGAGTGAAAGGTGCGCCGTTTGGTTTTTGGAGGGCTGATTTTTATGGACTGGTTTATTTACACCATGTCCCATTTGAAGCCCCCTGATGCACCCCTAGAGTAGAAACTCCCTAAAAGTGACCCCATCTAAGAAACTACACCCCTCAAGGTATTCAAAACTGATTTTACATACGTCGTTAACCCTTTAGGTGTTGCACAAGAGTTATTGGCAAATGGGGATGAAATTTGAGAATTAAATTTTTTTGTCTAATTTTCCATTTTAACCCATTTTTTCCACTAGCAAAGCAAGGGTTAACAGCCAAAGAAGACTGTATCTTTATTGCCCTGACTCTGCCGTTTACAGAAACACCCAATATGTGGCCGTAAACTACTCTACGGCCACACAGCGGGGCGTAGAGGGAAAGGTGCGCCGTTTGGTTTTTGGAGGGCTGATTTTTATGGACCGGTTTATTTACATCATGTCCCATTTGAAGCCCCCCTGATGCACCCCTAGAGTAGAAACTCCCTAAAAGTGACCCCATCTAAGAAACTACACCCCTCAAGGTATTCAAAACTGATTTTGCATACGTTGTTAACCCTTTAGGTGTTGCACAAGAGTTATTGGCAAATGGGGATGAAATTTGAAAATTTCATTTTTTTGCCTTATTTTCCATTTTAACCCATTTTTTTCACTAACAAAGCAAGGGTTAACAGCCAAACAAGACTGTATCTTTATTGCCCTGACTCTGCCGTTTACAGAAACACCCAATATGTGGCCGTAAACTAATGTACGGCCACACAGCGGGGCGTAGAGTGAAAGGTGCGCCGTTTGGTTTTTGGAGGGCTGATTTTTATGGACCGGTTTATTTACACCATGTCCTGTTTCAACCCCTCTGATGCACCCCTGGAGTAGAAACTCCCTAAAAGTGACCCCATTTTGGAAACTAAGAGATAAGGTGGCATTTTTTTGGGGACTATTTTTAGGGAAAATATGATTTTTGGTTGCTCTATATTACATTTTTGTGAGGCAAGGTTACCAAAAATTAAAATTCTGAAATTTCATCTCCATTTGCCATTAACTGTTGAGGAACACTTAAAGGGTTAATAAAGTTAGTAAAATCAGTTTTGAATACCTTGAGGGGTGTAGTTTCTTACATGGGGTCAGTTTTTGGGAGTTTTTACTCTAGAGTGCATCAAAGGGGCTTCAAAAGGGACATGGTGTCAATAAAAAAGGCCATCAAAATCGGCCTTCCAGAAACCATGTCAGTCCTTTACTTTTGCGGCCTCCCTTTTACTGATACAGCAGTTTATGACCACAAATGTGGTGTTTCTGTAAACTGCAGTATCAGGGTAATAAATATTAAGTTTTGTTTGGTTGTTAACCCTTGTTTTGTTACCGGAAAAAACGGATTGAAATGGAAAAGTGCCAAAAATAGCGGTTTTGGCACCGTTTTTTTTTTTTTTTTTTTAACTGTGTTAATCTGGGGGGTTAGGTAATGGGATATTTTTATAGAGGAGATTCTTACGGACGCGGCAATACCTAATAAGTCTACTTTTTTTTTTACAATTATTTAGGTTTTTGACTATATTATCTTTTTTGATACAAATCTTTTTTTTGGGTATCTAAATTCTAAGGGTCATTTTTAAAAAAAAATTTTTATCCAATTATCTCATGTGGGGGCTCATTTTTTGCGGGATGAGCGGACGGTTTTATTGGCACTATTTTGGGGGCTATATGACTTTTTTATCGCTTGCTATTAAACTTTTTGTTATGTAAGGTGACAAAAAAATTCTTTTTTTGCACCTATTTTTTTTTTTTTCTTGACCGTGTTAATCTGGGGGTGGTTGGTCATGGGGTAGTTTTATAGAGGAGATTATTACCGACGCGGCGATACCTAATATGTCTACTTTTAATAAATTATTTTAGTTTTTTTGGGTGTCTCAGGTCTGAGAACCATTTTTTTTTATCCGATGTCAGTGCTAAATTGGGATATAAATTTAGTACTCCATGGAAGTGTGATGCTCCCTGAAGCAACCGTCAATGCAGAGGCCCCGATGATCGGGGCACGTGTCACATTGAGTAGTGGTGTCCTTCCGTATCCCCCTCCTGTGACACACTCTGCACTTTTTTTGGGTTCGTCCCTTCTTTCCAGTATGGGGGACCACACCTGGAAAGTGTTGGCCAGGGACGATCCGGGCACCTACAGTTACCGAGGTACTCCGGCCTGCTCTTTCCCGGTCCGAAAAGATCAGGGCCTTGAGGACTGCCTCATAGAACTGGAGGAATGTCCCTGTGCTGCCAGCGCTTCGGGATAGTACAAAAGAGTTGTACATGGCAACCTGCACCAAGTAGACCGCAACTTTTTTGTACCATGCCCGGGTTTTGCGCATGGCATTATATGGCTTGAGGACTTGATCAGAGAGATCAACTCCTCCCATATACCGATTGTAGACGACGATACAATCGGGCTTGAGGACCGTTGCCGCGGTACCTCGCACAGGGACAGGGGTGATGCCGTTACCATGAATTGTGGACAGCATAAGGACATCCCTCTTGTCCTTATACCTGACCAGCAACAGGTTTCCAGTGGTAAGGGCACGGGTCTCACCCCTGGGGATCGGTACCTGGAGGGGGTGGGCAGGGAGGCCGCGTTGATTTTTCCGCACGGTCCCACAAGCGGACGTGGATCTGGCGGCAAGGGACTGGAACAAGGGGATACTGGTATAAAAGTTATCCACGTAAAGGTGGTAACCCTTATCCAGCAGTGGGTACATAAGGTCCCACACAAGCTTCTCGCTAACACCCAGAGTGGGGGGACATTCTGGTGGTTGAATCCGGGAATCTCGCCCCTCGTACACACGAAATTTGTAAGTGTACCCTGAGGTACTCTCACAAATTTTGTATAGCTTCACGCCATACCTCGCCCGCTTGGAGGGCACATACTGGCGGAAAATGAGTCTCCCCTTGAACGCAATGAGAGACTCATCAACCGCGACCTTACATAGGCCTCCATGAATTTGGCCCCAAAGTGATCGATGACCGGCCGTATCTTATACAGACGGTCATGGGCAGGATCACCTCGGGGGGGACATGCTGCATTATCGGAATAATGCAGACATTTCCGGATGGCCTCAAACCGGGAGCGTGTCATGGCTGTACTGTAAAGTGGGGCCTGGTATAGGACGTCCCCACTCCAGTACAGCCTGACACTGTTTTTTTTGACCAGGCCCATATGCAGCACGAGGCCCCAAAATGTCCTCATTTCGGCTGCACTGACCGGCGTCCAGCCACCGGGCCTGGCCAAAAAGGAGCCCGGGTGTTGAGCGACGAACTGTTGGGCGTACAGATTCGTCTGCTCCACCATCAGATTTACCAGTTGGTCACTGAAAAAATGACAAAAAAAGTCATATTCAGTGTAGCCCACTGTGGAAATCTGGATTCCTGATTGGCCTACAAAATCAGGAATCACAGGCTCGTATCGCTCTGGGCTACACCAGACAAGTTCACCGGCAGGGGGCTCCGGTGGATTTAACTGGTGGGCCGGGAAACCAGTACGAGCCCCAGAGCTGCTCGTACTAGTATGGGCCACAGGGTCCCTAACATGGCAGTCCCCTTGCTCCGCCGCCTTGGGGGCTCATCATCATCGCTAGATGATGAGGAGGATGCGGATGACAACAGGAATGTGGGGTCATCCTCATCCTCACTGGGACTCTCGGAGTCGGAGGCAAGCTGGGCGTATGCCTCCTCGGCCGAGAACGTCCGGCGGGCCATAGGGGAGTGTGTGTCTGCGTGTATATGTGCGTGTGTGTAACTCTTTATTTTGTGTGCGTGTGTGTGGGGGCACGGGTGTTCACGAACTCACCCTAAAACTAACAGAAAAATAAATAAAAATAAACTAACTAAAAAAAGGGCAAAAAATGTGGAGAAAAAAATTCAACACCGCTCATCAACCGTCCGAAGTTGATCAGCGGTGGGGTGTGCGATGCACTAACAGTGGCCGGACACTAAGTGCCGGCCACAGTCAGCGTACACCAAAAAAAAAAAAAAAATGCACCCCAAAAAAGGTGGGGCGGGGGCAGGGGGTTGGGGGGGCTACAAGTGGCAGCACCCCTGGGGGGTCTAGGGTCACACAGCTGTGCTGTGGACCCCAGACACCCTAACTTAGGGTGATGCAATCAAAGTTAGAAAAGTTCAGAAACTAACTTTCCCTTTTTTTTCCCTGCCTAAAGCAAACTTTCCCTATGCTGTCCCTATGTACCTGATGGGGGGTGCTGGGGCACAGATCGGGTCCTGGGGGCACAGATCGGGTCCTGGGGGTGCTGGCAGACACACACGTGCAGGCAGCTCCTCTCTCCTCCGGCTCCGGAACACAAAAGGAGGAGGAGAGGAGCGCCTGCCTCTTTTGAATTTGCCGCCGGACCGCCCACAGACCAATCAGAAAGCGATCCTGAGTGGTGATGTCACCATCACCACTCAGGATCACTGGATGGTGATTGGTGGAGTAAAATCACACCACCATCACCATCCTGTTCTGGGTTATCAGTCTTCAGAGACCCGAACAACCCGGAAACGCAGAAAACCGCAGGTCTGAATTGACCTGCGGTTTTCTGCGATCGCATACATGGGGGGGTCACCGGACCCCCCGGCGCATTTGCCCCAAGTGCCTGCTCAATGATTTGAGCAGGCACGGGGTTCCGATCACCGCCCGCCCGCCTGTGTCCTTAAGTACCAGGGAACAAGGGCGTACCTGTACGCCCTATGTCCTTAAGAGGTTAAAGGGGCAGCCACTGTGAAAGTCACTGTTAAAGGGGCAGCTACTGTGAAAGTCACTGTATAAATCACTGTTAAAGGGGTGGTCACTGTTAAAAGGGCGGTTTCTGTGAAAGTCACTGTTAAAGGGGCGGTCAAGGTCAAAGTCACCGCTAAAGGGGCGGTCACTATGAAAGTCACTGTTAAAGGGGCGGTCACTGTAAAAGTCATTGTTAAAGGGGCAGCCACTGTTAAAGGGGCGGTCACTGTGAAAGTCACAGTTAAAGGGGTGGTCACTGTGAAAGTCATTGTTAAAGGGGCCGTCACTGTGAACGTCACTGTTAAAGGGGTGGTCACTGTAAAAGTCACTGTTAAAGGGGCGGTCACTGTGAAAGTCTCTGTTAGAGGGGCGGTCACTGTGAAAGTCACTTTTAAAGGGGCAGGCACTGTGGAGGTCTCTGTTAAAGGGGTGGTCACTGTGAAAGTCTAGCTGAATGACAGCTAGAAGGATACATCGTAACAGCTTCTCAATAGAGGACAGCGAGCCATAGGAGCTGCAGTACCAAGGGGAAGCGCTCTGCACCTTATACCCTTGCGGCTCCTTGTGCTGAACAATACTGTCCCCTATTTATAGTCCCTGCCTAACGTCTGCTCGACGCGTTTCTGGGTCATCCCAAACCGGGTGACATTTCATTAGGAACATTTAAAAGCGTTTTTAAAGCGTTTCGTACAGGCAGTTAACCCTAGTCTCTTATAGATAGAAAAATACGTTTCTGTCTGTCTGTTCTTTATGTGCGACTAAACGACTGGACCGATCTTCACCAAATTTGTGTGTTTATGTTAAGGGGGCAGGTTATTGTGGAAATCACTGTTAAGGAGATGGGGTACTGTGGAGGTCACTGGTAAGGGAGCAGGGTACTGTGGAGGTCACTGGTAAGGGAGCAGGGTACTGTGGAGGTCACTGGTAAGGGAGCAGGGTACTGTGGAGGTCACTGGTAAGGGAGCAGGGTACTGTGGAGGTCACTGGTAAGGGAGCAGGGTACTGTGGAGGTCACTGGTAAGGGAGCAGGGTACTGTGGAGGTCACTGGTAAGGGAGCAGGGTACTGTGGAGGTCACTGGTAAGGGAGCAGGGTACTGTGGAGGTCACTGGTAAGGGAGCAGGGTACTGTGGAGGTCACTGGTAAGGGAGCAGGGTACTGTGGAGATCACTGGTAAGGGAGCAGGGTACTGTGGAGGTCACTGGTAAGGGAGCATGGTACTGTGGAGGTCACTGGTAAGGGAGCAGGGTACTGTGGAGGTCACTGTTAAGGCAGCGGGGTACTGTGGAGGTCACTGGTAAGGGGGCAGGGTACTGTGGAGGTCACTGGTAAGGGAGCAGGGTACTGTGTAGGTCACTATTAAGGCAGCGGGGTACTGTGGAGGTCACTGGTAAGGGAGCAGGGTACTGTGGAGGTCACTGGTAAGGGAGCAGGGTACTGTGGAGGTCACTGGTAAGGGAGCAGGGTACTGTGGAGGTCACTGGTAAGGGAGCAGGGTACTGTGGAGGTCACTGGTAAGGGAGCAGGGTACTGTGGAGGTCACTGGTAAGGGAGCAGGGTACTGTGGAGGTCACTGGTAAGGGAGCAGGGTACTGTGGAGGTCACTGGTAAGGGAGCAGGGTACTGTGGAGGTCACTGGTAAGGGAGCAGGGTACTGTGGAGATCACTGGTAAGGGAGCAGGGTCCTGTGGAGGTCACTGGTAAGGGAGCAGGGTACTGTGGAGGTCACTATTAAGGGAGCATGGTACTGTGGAGGTCACTGGTAAGGGAGCAGGGTACTGTGGAGGTCACTGTTAAGGCAGCGGGGTACTGTGGAGGTCACTGGTAAGGGGGCAGGGTACTGTGGAGGTCACTGGTAAGGGAGCAGGGTACTGTGTAGGTCACTATTAAGGCAGCGGGGTACTGTGGAGGTCACTGGTAAGGGAGCAGGGTACTGTGGAGGTCACTGGTAAGGGAGCAGGGTACTGTGGAGGTCACTGGTAAGGGAGCAGGGTACTGTGGAGGTCACTGGTAAGGGAGCAGGGTACTGTGGAGGTCACTGGTAAGGGAGCAGGGTACTGTGGAGGTCACTGGTAAGGGAGCAGGGTACTGTGGAGGTCACTGGTAAGGGAGCAGGGTACTGTGGAGGTCACTGGTAAGGGAGCAGGGTACTGTGGAGGTCACTGGTAAGGGAGCAGGGTACTGTGGAGGTCACTGGTAAGGGAGCAGGGTACTGTGGAGGTCACTGGTAAGGGAGCAGGGTACTGTGGAGATCACTGGTAAGGGAGCAGGGTACTGTGGAGGTCACTGGTAAGGGAGCAGGGTACTGTGGAGGTCACTATTAAGGGAGCATGGTACTGTGGAGGTCACTGGTAAGGGAGCAGGGTACTGTGGAGGTCACTGTTAAGGCAGCGGGGTACTGTGGAGGTCACTGGTAAGGGGGCAGGGTACTGTGGAGGTCACTGGTAAGGGAGCAGGGTACTGTGTAGGTCACTATTAAGGCAGCGGGGTACTGTGGAGGTCACTGGTAAGGGAGCAGGGTACTGTGGAGGTCACTGGTATGGGAGCAGGGTACTGTGGAGGTCACTGGTAAGGGAGCAGGGTACTGTGACAGTCACCGCTGTGGAGGTGTCTGTTAAGGGGGCAGGAAACAGTGGAGGTCACAGTTATGGGGACGGTCCGCTATAGAGATCAGTGTTAAGGGGCGGGGTGCTGTAGAGGTCCCTTTTAAAGGGATGGGCGCTGTGGAGGTTACTGTTAAGAGAGCGGAGACTGTGGAGGTCACTATTAAAGGGTCAGCTGCCGGTTGCTAAAAGTTACCTCCTACGTCCCATGGAAGAAAAACACATAAGCGGCAGAGATAGGGTTTCTTTATTCCAAAATTCTCACATTACATCGATATAGGCAACGGGGTGGATCAGCATAACGCAGGCATGAAACTCCTATCCACAGATCGGTGGGGGTCCTACCACTAGGAGATCACTTGTAACAACCGGAATACCCCTTTAACTATCTCTGTGCGAGAAGCCAACCAAATCTCTATAGCTTTATAGTTGTCTTTCAGGACCCTAAGAAAGCTGGGAATCAGTTATCATTACTGTGATGTTTCAATCATCATTGAAGCTCATACTTACGGCTGTATTACACTGGCAGATTCTCTTACGGCTGTATTACACTGGCAGATTCTCTTACGGCGGTATTACACTGGCAGATTCTCTTACGGCTGTATTACACTGGCAGATTCTCTTGCTGCTGTATTACACTGGCAGATTCTCTTACGGCTGTATTACACTGGCAGATTCTCTTACGGCTGTATTACACTGGCAGATTCTCTTACAGCTGTATTACACTGGCAGATTCTCTTACGGCTGTATTACACTGGCAGATTCTCTTACGGCTGTATTACACTGGCAGATTCTCTTACGGCTGTATTACACTGGCAGATTCTCTTACGGCTGTATTACACTGGCAGATTCTCTTACGGCTGTATTACACTGGCAGATTCTCTTATGGCTGTATTACACTGGCAGATTCTCTTACGGCTGTATTACACTGGCAGATTCTCTTACGGCTGTATTACACTGGCAGATTCTCTTACGGCTGTATTACACTGGCAGATTCTCTTACGGCTGTATTACACTGGCAGATTCTCTTACGGCTGTATTACACTGGCAGATTCTCTTACGGCTGTATTACACTGGCAGATTCTCTTACGGCTGTATTACACTGGCAGATTCTCTTACGGCTTTATTACACTGGCAGATTCTCTTACGGCTGTATTACACTGGCAGATTCTCTTACAGCTGTATTACACTGGCAGATTCTCTTACGGCTGTATTACACTGGCAGATTCTCTTACGGCTGTATTACACTGGCAGATTCTCTTACGGCTGTATTACACTGGCAGATTCTCTTACGGCTGTATTACACTGGCAGATTCTCTTACGGCTGTATTACACTGGCAGATTCTCTTACGGCTGTATTACACTGGCAGATTCTCTTACGGCTGTATTACACTGGCAGATTCTCTTACGGCTGTATTACACTGGCAGATTCTCTTACGGCTGTATTACACTGGCAGATTCTCTTACAGCTGTATTACACTGGCAGATTCTCTTACGGCTGTATTACACTGGCAGATTCTCTTACGGCTGTATTACACTGGCAGATTCTCTTACGGCTGTATTACACTGGCAGATTCTCTTGCTGCTGTATTACACTGGCAGATTCTCTTACGGCTGTATTACACTGGCAGATTCTCTTACGGCTGTATTACACTGGCAGATTCTCTTACGGCTGTATTACACTGGCAGATTCTCTTACGGCTGTATTACACTGGCAGATTCTCTTACGGCTGTATTACACTGGCAGATTCTCTTACGGCTGTATTACACTGGCAGATTCTCTTACGGCTGTATTACACTGGCAGATTCTCTTACGGCTGTATTACACTGGCAGATTCTCTTGCTGCTGTATTACACTGGCAGATTCTCTTACAGCTGTATTACACTGGCAGATTCTCTTACAGCTGTATTACACTGGCAGATTCTCTTACAGCTGTATTACACTGGCAGATTCTCTTATGGCTGTATTACACTGGCAGATTCTCTTATGGCTGTATTACACTGGCAGATTCTCTTACGGCTGTATTACACTGGCAGATTCTCTTACTGCTGTATTACACTGGCAGATTCTCTTACGGCTGTATTACACTGGCAGATTCTCTTACGGCTGTATTACACTGGCAGATTCTCGTACAGCTGTATTACACTGGCAGATTCTCTTACAGCTGTATTACACTGGCAGATTCTCGTACAGCTGTATTACACTGGCAGATTCTCTTACGGCTGTATTACACTGGCAGATTCTCTTACGGCTGTATTACACAGGCAGATTCTCTTACAGCTGAATTACACTGGCAGATTCTCTTACGGCTGTATTACACTGGCAGATTCTCTTATGGCTGTATTACACTGGCAGATTCTCTTACTGCTGTATTACACTGGCAGATTCTCTTACGGCTGTATTACACTGGCAGATTCTCTTACGGCTGTATTACACTGGCAGATTCTCTTACGGCTGTATTACACTGGCAGATTCTCTTACGGCTGTATTACACTGGCAGATTCTCTTACGGCTGTATTACACTGGCAGATTCTCTTACGGCTGTATTACACTGGCAGATTCTCTTACGGCTGTATTACACTGGCAGATTCTCTTACGGCTGTATTACACTGGCAGATTCTCTTACAGCTGTATTACACTGGCAGATTCTCTTACGGCTGTATTACACTGGCAGATTCTCTTACAGCTGTATTACACTGGCAGATTCTCTTACGGCTGTATTACACTGGCAGATTCTCTTACAGCTGTATTACACTGGCAGATTCTCTTACAGCTGTATTACACTGGCAGATTCTCTTGCTGCTGTATTACACTGGCAGATTCTCTTACAGCTGTATTACACTGGCAGATTCTCTTACGGCTGTATTACACTGGCAGATTCTCTTACTGCTGTATTACACTGGCAGATTCTCTTACGGCTGTATTACACTGGCAGATTCTCTTACGGCTGTATTACACTGGCAGATTCTCGTACAGCTGTATTACACTGGCAGATTCTCTTACAGCTGTATTACACTGGCAGATTCTCTTACGGCTGTATTACACTGGCAGATTCTCTTACGGCTGTATTACACTGGCAGATTCTCGTACAGCTGTATTACACTGGCAGATTCTCTTACAGCTGTATTACACTGGCAGATTCTCTTACTGCTGTATTACACTGGCAGATTCTCTTACAGCTGAATTACACTGGCAGATTCTCTTACGGCTGTATTACACTGGCAGATTCTCTTACGGCTGTATTACACTGGCAGATTCTCTTACGGCTGTATTACACTGGCAGATTCTCTTACGGCTGTATTACACTGGCAGATTCTCTTACGGCTGTATTACACTGGCAGATTCTCTTACGGCTGTATTACACTGGCAGATTCTCTTACGGCTGTATTACACTGGCAGATTCTCGTACAGCTGTATTACACTGGCAGATTCTCTTACAGCTGTATTACACTGGCAGATTCTCTTACGGCTGTATTACACTGGCAGATTCTCTTACGGCTGTATTACACTGGCAGATTCTCTTACGGCTGTATTACACTGGCAGATTCTCTTACAGCTGTATTACACTGGCAGATTCTCTTACGGCTGTATTACACTGGCAGATTCTCTTACGGCTGTATTACACTGGCAGATTCTCTTACGGCTGTATTACACTGGCAGATTCTCTTACAGCTGTATTACACTGGCAGATTCTCTTACAGCTGTATTACACTGGCAGATTCTCTTGCTGCTGTATTACCCTGGCAGATTCTCTTACAGCTGTATTACACTGGCAGATTCTCTTACGGCTGTATTACACTGGCAGATTCTCTTACTGCTGTATTACACTGGCAGATTCTCTTACGGCTGTATTACACTGGCAGATTCTCTTACGGCTGTATTACACTGGCAGATTCTCGTACAGCTGTATTACACTGGCAGATTCTCTTACAGCTGTATTACACTGGCAGATTCTCTTACGGCTGTATTACACTGGCAGATTCTCTTACGGCTGTATTACACTGGCAGATTCTCGTACAGCTGTATTACACTGGCAGATTCTCTTACAGCTGTATTACACTGGCAGATTCTCTTACTGCTGTATTACACTGGCAGATTCTCTTACAGCTGAATTACACTGGCAGATTCTCTTACGGCTGTATTACACTGGCAGATTCTCTTACGGCTGTATTACACTGGCAGATTCTCTTACGGCTATATTACACTGGCAGATTCTCTTACGGCTGTATTACACTGGCAGATTCTCTTACGGCTGTATTACACTGGCAGATTCTCTTACGGCTGTATTACACTGGCAGATTCTCTTACGGCTGTATTACACTGGCAGATTCTCTTACGGCTGTATTACACTGGCAGATTCTCTTACAGCTGTATTACACTGGCAGATTCTCTTACGGCTGTATTACACTGGCAGATTCTCTTACGGCTGTATTACACTGGCAGATTCTCTTACGGCTGTATTACACTGGCAGATTCTCTTACAGCTGTATTACACTGGCAGATTCTCTTACAGCTGTATTACACTGGCAGATTCTCTTACAGCTGTATTACACTGGCAGATTCTCTTACGGCTGTATTACACTGGCAGATTCTCTTACAGCTGTATTACACTGGCAGATTCTCTTACGGCTGTATTACACTGGCAGATTCTCTTACGGCTGTATTACACTGGCAGATTCTCTTACGGCTGTATTACACTGGCAGATTCTCTTACGGCTGTATTACACTGGCAGATTCTCTTACAGCTGTATTACACTGGCAGATTCTCGTACGGCTGTATTACACTGGCAGATTCTCTTACGGCTGTATTACACTGGCAGATTCTCTTACGGCTGTATTACACTGGCAGAATCTCTTACGGCTGTATTACACTGGCAGATTCTCTTACAGCTGTATTACACTGGCAGATTCTCTTACGGCTGTATTACACTGGCAGATTCTCTTACGGCTGTATTACACTGGCAGATTCTCTTACGGCTGTATTACACTGGCAGATTCTCTTACAGCTGTATTACACTGGCAGATTCTCTTATGGCTGTATTACACTGGCAGATTCTCTTACAGCTGTATTACACTGGCAGATTCTCTTACGGCTGTATTACACTGGCAGATTCTCTTACGGCTGTATTACACTGGCAGATTCTCTTACGGCTGTATTACACTGGCAGATTCTCTTATGGCTGTATTACACTGGCAGATTCTCTTACAGCTGTATTACACTGGCAGATTCTCTTACGGCTGTATTACACTGGCAGATTCTCTTACGGCTGTATTACACTGGCAGATTCTCTTACGGCTGTATTACACTGGCAGATTCTCTTACTGCTGTATTACACTGGCAGATTCTCTTACAGCTGTATTACACTGGCAGATTCTCTTACGGCTGTATTACACTGGCAGATTCTCTTACGGCGGTATTACACTGGCAGATTCTCTTACGGCTGTATTACACTGGCAGATTCTCTTACGGCTGTATTACACTGGCAGATTCTCTTACAGCTGTATTACACTGGCAGATTCTCTTACAGCTGTATTACACTGGCAGATTCTCTTGCTGCTGTATTACACTGGCAGATTCTCTTACGGCTGTATTACACTGGCAGATTCTCTTACGGCTGTATTACACTGGCAGATTCTCTTACGGCTGTATTACACTGGCAGATTCTCTTACGGCTGTATTACACTGGCAGATTCTCTTACGGCTGTATTACACTGGCAGATTCTCTTACAGCTGTATTACACTGGCAGATTCTCTTACGGCTGTATTACACTGGCAGATTCTCTTACGGCTGTATTACACTGGCAGATTCTCTTACGGCTGTATTACACTGGCAGATTCTCTTACAGCTGTATTACACTGGCAGATTCTCTTACAGCTGTATTACACTGGCAGATTCTCTTACGGCTGTATTACACTGGCAGATTCTCTTACAGCTGTATTACACTGGCAGATTCTCTTACGGCTGTATTACACTGGCAGATTCTCTTACGGCTGTATTACACTGGCAGATTCTCTTACGGCTGTATTACACTGGCAGATTCTCTTACGGCTGTATTACACTGGCAGATTCTCTTACGGCTGTATTACACTGGCAGATTCTCTTACAGCTGTATTACACTGGCAGATTCTCTTACGGCTGTATTACACTGGCAGATTCTCTTACGGCTGTATTACACTGGCAGATTCTCTTACGGCTGTATTACACTGGCAGATTCTCTTACAGCTGTATTACACTGGCAGATTCTCTTACAGCTGTATTACACTGGCAGATTCTCTTACAGCTGTATTACACTGGCAGATTCTCTTATGGCTGTATTACACTGGCAGATTCTCTTACCGCTGTATTACACTGGCAGATTCTCTTACAGCTGTATTACACTGGCAGATTCTCTTACAGCTGTATTACACTGGCAGATTCTCTTACGGCTGTATTACACTGGCAGATTCTCTTACGGCTGTATTACACTGGCAGATTCTCTTACGGCTGTATTACACTGGCAGATTCTCTTACGGCTGTATTACACTGGCAGATTCTCTTATGGCTGTATTACACTGGCAGATTCTCTTACGGCTGTATTACACTGGCAGATTCTCTTACGGCTGTATTACACTGGCAGATTCTCTTACGGCTGTATTACACTGGCAGATTCTCTTACGGCTGTATTACACTGGCAGATTCTCTTACGGCTGTATTACACTGGCAGATTCTCTTACGGCTGTATTACACTGGCAGATTCTCTTAACGGCTGTATTACACTGGCAGATTCTCTTACGGCTGTATTACACTGGCAGATTCTCTTACGGCTGTATTACACTGGCAGATTCTCTTACGGCTGTATTACACTGGCAGATTCTCTTACGGCTGCATTACACTGGCAGATTCTCGTACAGCTGTATTACACTGGCAGATTCTCTTACGGCTGTATTACACTGGCAGATTCTCTTACGGCTGTATTACACTGGCAGATTCTCTTACGGCTGTATTACACTGGCAGATTCTCTTACAGCTGTATTACACTGGCAGATTCTCTTACGGCTGTATTACACTGGCAGATTCTCTTACGGCTGTATTACACTGGCAGATTCTCTTACAGCTGTATTACACTGGCAGATTCTCTTACGGCTGTATTACACTGGCAGATTCTCTTACAGCTGTATTACACTGGCAGATTCTCTTGCTGCTGTATTACACTGGCAGATTCTCTTACGGCTGTATTACACTGGCAGATTCTCTTACGGCTGTATTACACTGGCAGATTCTCTTGCTGCTGTATTACACTGGCAGATTCTCTTACAGCTGTATTACACTGGCAGATTCTCTTACGGCTGTATTACACTGGCAGATTCTCTTACTGCTGTATTACACTGGCAGATTCTCTTACGGCTGTATTACACTGGCAGATTCTCGTACAGCTATATTACACTGGCAGATTCTCTTACAGCTGTATTACACTGGCAGATTCTCGTACAGCTGTATTACACTGGCAGATTCTCTTACGGCTGTATTACACTGGCAGATTCTCTTACGGCTGTATTACACTGGCAGATTCTCTTACAGCTGAATTACACTGGCAGATTCTCTTACGGCTGTATTACACTGGCAGATTCTCTTATGGCTGTATTACACTGGCAGATTCTCTTACTGCTGTATTACACTGGCAGATTCTCTTACGGCTGTATTACACTGGCAGATTCTCTTACGGCTGTATTACACTGGCAGATTCTCTTACAGCTGTATTACACTGGCAGATTCTCTTACAGCTGTATTACACTGGCAGATTCTCTTACGGCTGTATTACACTGGCAGATTCTCTTACGGCTGTATTACACTGGCAGATTCTCTTACGGCTGTATTACACTGGCAGATTCTCTTACGGCTGTATTACACTGGCAGATTCTCTTACGGCTGTATTACACTGGCAGATTCTCTTACGGCTGTATTACACTGGCAGATTCTCTTACGGCTGTATTACACTGGCGGATTCTCTTACGGCTGTATTACACTGGCAGATTCTCTTACGGCTGTATTACACTGGCAGATTCTCTTACAGCTGTATTACACTGGCAGATTCTCTTACAGCTGTATTACACTGGCAGATTCTCTTACAGCTGTATTACACTGGCAGATTCTCTTACGGCTGTATTACACTGGCAGATTCTCTTACAGCTGTATTACACTGGCAGATTCTCTTACAGCTGTATTACACTGGCAGATTCTCTTACGGCTGTATTACACTGGCAGATTCTCTTACGGCTGTATTACACTGGCAGATTCTCTTACGGCTGTATTACACTGGCAGATTCTCTTACGGCTGTATTACACTGGCAGATTCTCTTACGGCTGTATTACACTGGCAGATTCTCTTACGGCTGTATTACACTGGCGGATTCTCTTACGGCTGTATTACACTGGCAGATTCTCTTACGGCTGTATTACACTGGCAGATTCTCTTACGGCTGAATTACACTGGCAGATTCTCTTACGGCTGTATTACACTGGCAGATTCTCTTACAGCTGTATTACACTGGCAGATTCTCTTACAGCTGTATTACACTGGCAGATTCTCTTACGGCTGTATTACACTGGCAGATTCTCTTACGGCTGTATTACACTGGCAGATTCTCTTACGGCTGTATTACACTGGCAGATTCTCTTACGGCTGTATTACACTGGCAGATTCTCTTACGGCTGTATTACACTGGCAGATTCTCTTACGGCTGTATTACACTGGCAGATTCTCTTACGGCTGTATTACACTGGCAGATTCTCTTACAGCTGTATTACACTGGCAGATTCTCTTACAGCTGTATTACACTGGCAGATTCTCTTATGGCTGTATTACACTGGCAGATTCTCTTACGGCTGTATTACACTGGCAGATTCTCTTACGGCTGTATTACACTGGCAGATTCTCTTACGGCTGTATTACACTGGCAGATTCTCTTACGGCTGTATTACACTGGCAGATTCTCTTACTGCTGTATTACACTGGCATGCGTCTCTAACTGCTACTGCTGCTGCTAGGTGGTTTCTTCAGAAGGCGGCTGAAGAAAACTTATCATCAGAAACTCCTGACTTAAGTTGCTGATTATGGAGTTGGTGCTGCTCCTTTTCAACCCCCCCAACCAGTCATGGTCGTGGGGCATGAGCGCAGAGGATCTCCTTGGTCAGACCTTCCTGAGAACGGGTGATGGCACTCATAGGCAGCAATCAACCAACTACACAGCATGTTTCTATAGTAGTCCATTTTTGCATCCCTCTCAGATGGTCTAAAAAATGCCCCCATTTTTGACCGGTAGAGAGAATCTAACAATGTGGAGAGCCAGTAGTCATCCCTACAATCCCGAATCCTGACGATGACCCTGTCACTAGACAAACAAGAAAGCATGCATCTGGCCATTTGCGCGAGAGACTCTGAGGACCTTTCTGCCTCCATCTCCACTGCATACTGCCACGGTCTGTCCAGGTCATCTTCATCGTTTTGATCTTCCAGCTCCTCGTGATTCTTTCCTATTGCTTGGGCAGATAAACCTGTTCCTATTCCTGGGCATATATGTCCTCCTCCTCGTCCTCATCCTCCTGCCAGTTCATCCTGCTCAGGTGGACATGAGATGTAGGTGCCACGTCTTCTGTCCCCTCTAACATAGTACATAACATAGTACATAAGGCCGAAAAAAGACATTTGTCCATCCAGTTCGGCCCCTCTCTAATCAGATTTTTCAGCATAGGAAGGAACAACAGCTTCCCTCTGCTGATGTTTACGAGCCCCTACTGCTTGATAGAGGGTGTGGGCTGGTAGGAGACTGTAAGACTAAATGAGTGGCACGGTTTTCCCAAGCCACTTCATGGTGACGCTCCATGTGTTGATGCAGGGCCGTTGGGCCAACATTTCACCCTTCCCGCGCCTCACCTTTTGCACTCAAATCCTGCACACCGCCATGCTAAAGTCCCCCAGTTAGCAGACAGTGTACCCTTCCCGAGTTTTTCTACAGATCTCCCACTGTTTCCACCCTGCTGTCTAACAGGCACGCTTCCACCCTCACCTCTGATGATGATGTCCCTTTTTCACCCAGCTCCCCACGTGTGATTGGCTACATTATGTTCTACAAATGTTTGGTGATCGCTTGTGTCATCCTCTCCTGTCTCTTTCGCATGTCCCTGACGTTTCGAAACACGTGTTCCCACGCAACTATCATCATCAGTAGTTGTACACTTAAAGGAGTCCATAGCAGAGCTCTCTTTCAAGTCTGAGCTGGCTTATAACTGCTTACTGTCCTCACAACGCTCATCCTGATTGAAGAATGGAGCAGAGCCAGAGGCTTCCATTACTTGGATACCAGACGAAGCAGCAAAAGCAAGAGGCAGGTTAAGGACAGGTGGGGGCACAGAGGCAGTTCCTGGACCATGCCAACTAAGTGTGATGTCAGAGGAACCCACCGACTACTGGCTTTGGGTGTCTGATGTCACTTGAGATGTTGTTGAAGAGCGAGTCAACCATTCCAGTACAGCTGGATTGTTGGTCAAAACAAAATCGCTGGATGACACTGGCAGCTCTGGTTGTTGCTGTGGCTGCCACCACCACCCCTTCTTCTGCTGCTACTTCTGCCGGCCTACAGCAACATTTTTGCCACTACTTGTTGCTTTGGAGGGTCCAGAAACCTGTCTGTTCGCCATAGTATATAACAACTGTATCGCTAACAGAATGGATTAGCTATGTTAAATCTGACTCCACTCACTGTACAGTTATGTACAGGGTTATAAATTACACCTGCCCGTTGTGAGGACTTAACGTAACACTACAGCTAACAGAACAGATTAGCTAGGATAGATCTTGCTCCACTGCACAGTTATGTTCGGGGGTGATAAATTACACCTGCCCATTATATGGACTTAACGTAACACTACAATTAACAGAACGGATTAGCTATGATAAAGTTCATTCCACTGCAGTTATGTACAGGGCTATAAATTACACCTGACCCTAATACGGATGCAACATAATGCTACAGCTAACAGAAGGGCAAAGCTATGAATGTTGGTGTACTGCACAGTGATGCACACATTGATATGACACCTGCCTTTAATACTGAGGTAGAGTCACTGGCACAGTCACTGTATCATTAAAATAACAGATTAACCCTGAATTTCGGTAGACTAGAACGTGATGCACACAGCCATACACTCTCCCTGCAGTCTCCCTGCACTCCTCCTGTACTCTCCTTGTAGTCTCCCTGCACTCCTCCTGTACTCTCCTTGTAGTCTCCCTGCACTCCTCCTGTACTCTCCTTGTAGTCTCCCTGCACTCCTCCTGTACTCTCCTTGTAGTCTCCCTGCACTCCTCCTGTACTCTCCTTGTAGTCTCCCTGCACTCCTCCTGTACTCTCCCTGCAGTCTCTCTGCACTCCTCCTGTACTGTCCTTGTAGTCTCCCTGCACTCCTCCTGTACTCTCCCTGCAGTCTCCCTGCACTCCTCCTGTACTCTCCCTGCAGTCTCCCTGCACTCCTCCTGTACTCTCCTTGTAGTCTCCCTGCACTCCTCCTGTACTCTCCTTGTAGTCTCCCTGCACTCCTCCTGTACTCTCCTTGTAGTCTCCCTGCACTCCTCCTGTACTCTCCTTGTAGTCTCCCTGCACTCCTCCTGTACTCTCCTTGTAGTCTCCCTGCACTCCTCCTGTACTCTCCCTGCAGTCTCCCTGCACTCCTCCTGTACTCTCCTTGTAGTCTCCCTGCACTCCTCCTGTACTCTCCTTGTAGTCTCCCTGCACTCCTCCTGTACTCTCCCTGCAGTCTCCCTGCACTCCTCCTGTACTCTCCTTGTAGTCTCCCTGCACTCCTCCTGTACTCTCCTTGTAGTCTCCCTGCACTCTTCCTCTCCAATATTGTTCTTTCAAACTGTTTTTAGCAGCACTGTCCATAGCACATGAGCATTTGCCACATCTCTTCCTATGCTCATCTCAAAGTGTAATCGCAGAGACCGTGAGGGATGAGGCTTTTATAGAGCTGGCTACCTGCTGATCGGCTTGCTGCACGGCATTATGGGTGATCTTGTGTTTCCGGGCTTCATGTGCAGCCACCATTTTAGGAAAACCTAATTCGTTACAACGAAGCGCAAGTTAATTTGACTTTGTCGCAAATTAAAGATTCAGCAGAGGAGACATAATTGAGAAGCAGGATAAACCAACACTTGTTTCCCTATTATTTATCAAGTATGTGACCCAATATCACTCATAGCGCAACCAATAAAAGATATATGGATCTATTTAAATTACAAATCACAACTCCAACAACAAGACTTTATACAAAATCACTGATGTTTATTAGTACAAAAATAGAGTTGCGACCGACTGGCCACACAGACATTAAGAACACTTAAAATGTCACTCAGACTGCAGACGTGTGGTAATTACAGTACATATACGTAAAGTGCAAGTGCCTATATAACCTTACAACAATAAGATACAGTCAGTGCCTAACAGAGAGTATTATCCTGTCTATGATACATTATCAAAAGGTCAAATGCTGGACCCTAGACTATATGGACATCAACTCACACTATGTTATCTGAAAAGTAGTATAATGAACAAAGAATAAAGCATACTGACCAATGTATCTACCACAGCACCAGCAGTCCGTGCCCCGACGCGCGTTTCGCCGTCAGCTTTTTCAGGGGGTAATGACAAAAACTTCATAGCCGGGTATATATAGTCCCTATGATGGGCGGAACCATATCCACCTAACCAATGGATTAAGGACACATTGACGAGGGGGTAGAGTCTCACAAACTCCTCACCTGTGTAGTACAACATCGCTTGCCTCGTGTACTATGGCGCACGAACCACCGCGCACCACCGGTGCCCTCGTACGTGGCCACAGCAATGACGCAGGACGGCCACGCTCACCAGAGCACAGAGCGTCCTACGTCATAATAGAGAAGCAGTCTGGAAATTCTGACAATTCATCACCAACACTCCTATAAATCCATAAGAACAGTATAATTATAATCACAGGACTAAGAGAAGAAGCAGAACATAGTACAGAAGGTGAAGGCTTGACATTACAGGGAGTGCAGAATTATTAGGCAAGTTGTATTTTTGAGGATTAATTTTATTATTGAACAACAACCATGTTCTCAATGAACCCAAAAAACTCATTAATATCAAAGCTGAATATTTTTGGAAGTAGTTTTTAGTTTGTTTTTAGTTTTAGCTATTTTAGGGGGATATCTGTGTGTGCAGGTGACTATTACTGTGCATAATTATTAGGCAACTTAACAAAAAACAAATATATACCCATTTCAATTATTTATTTTTACCAGTGAAACCAATATAACATCTCAACATTCACAAATATACATTTCTGACATTCAAAAACAAAACAAAAACAAATCAGTGACCAATATAGCCACCTTTCTTTGCAAGGACACTCAAAAGCCTGCCATCCATGGATTCTGTCAGTGTTTTGATCTGTTCACCATCAACATTGCGTGCAGCAGCAACCACAGCCTCCCAGACACTGTTCAGAGAGGTGTACTGTTTTCCCTCCTTGTAAATCTCACATTTGATGATGGACCACAGGTTCTCAATGGGGTTCAGATCAGGTGAACAAGGAGGCCATGTCATTAGATTTTCTTCTTTTATACCCTTTCTTGCCAGCCACGCTGTGGAGTACTTGGACGCATGTGATGGAGCATTGTCCTGCATGAAAATCATGTTTTTCTTGAAGGATGCAGACTTCTTCCTGTACCACTGCTTGAAGAAGGTGTCTTCCAGAAACTGGCAGTAGGACTGGGAGTTGAGCTTGACTCCATCCTCAACCCGAAAAGGCCCCACAAGCTCATCTTTGATGATACCAGCCCAAACCAGTACTCCACCTCCACCTTGCTGGCGTCTGAGTCGGACTGGAGCTCTCTGCCCTTTACCAATCCAGCCACGGGCCCATCCATCTGGCCCATCAAGACTCACTCTCATTTCATCAGTCCATAAAACCTTAGAAAAATCAGTCTTGAGATATTTTTTGGCCCAGTCTTGACGTTTCAGCTTGTGTGTCTTGTTCAGTGGTGGTCGTCTTTCAGCCTTTCTTACCTTGGCCATGTCTCTGAGTATTGCACACCTTGTGCTTTTGGGCACTCCAGTGATGTTGCAGCTCTGAAACATGGCCAAACTGGTTTTCAAGTGGCATCTTGGCAGCTGCACGCTTGACTTTTCTCAGTTCATGGGCAGTTATTTTGCGCCTTGGTTTTTCCACACGCTTCTTGCGACCCTGTTGACTATTTTGAATGAAACGCTTGATTGTTCGAGGATCACGCTTCAGAAGCTTTGCAATTTTAAGAGTGCTGCATCCCTCTGCAAGATATCTCACTATTTTTGACTTTTCTGAGCCTGTCAAGTCCTTCTTTTGACCCATTTTGCCAAAGGAAAGGATTGCCTAATAATTATGCACACCTGATATAGGGTGTTGATGTCATTAGACCACACCCCTTCTCATTACAGAGATGCACATCACCTAATATGCTTAATTGGTAGTAGGCTTTCGAGCCTATACAGCTTGGAGTAAGACAACATGCATAAAGAGGATGATGTGGTCAAAATACTCATTTGCCTAATAATTCTGCACTCCCTGTATTTTAGTGATCCTGTTGCACGGTGCCACAATCACAGTCTTGCACAGTACATAACTTCATTGCAGTGTTAAATTAGAGTTCCTTGGCCCATATCAGATGGCTCCAGGGACCTTGATACATATATACAGAACATGAGCACATCACCTATAAGTCTATCATAATATTATGGTGCTGGCACGCAGTGGCATAGCTATAGGGGTCGCAGCAGTCGCAATTGCGACCGGGCCCCTGAGTCAGAGGGGCCCACAGGGCCCCCTCAAGCCAGGAGAACGCAGCCGCAGCTGAATAACTAAAATAAGATTTACAGGGGGTGGAGCAGAGGCCGAGAGGAGAGGCCCTGCGTGACGCGCACTGTGCAGGGCAGCTGGGCAGGCGAAGTGAGGAGGAGGTGCGATGCAGGACTTAGTCACGTACCTCACTGTGACCTCCTGCATCGGATCTCGCGAGATGACGCGGCGCGGGAAGGCACAGTGAGCGAGGCATTGGTGACCGCCTGTACCAGGATGCCACAAGCTGTGAAGGAGAGAGAGGTAAGTATTAATTTTTTTTTTTTTTTATGTACCCTACGTTCTACCCTTATTGCAGAGGCACTGGGGGCACGAGAGGAGGACCACTGACAGTACTCAGTGGACATCATAGTATTAATAAGAGTGGAGAGACTACCATTACATTAATAATAAAGAGGGGGACATTATATTAATAATAAAGAGGGGCCATTACATTATTATTAATATAATGTCCCCCTCTTTATTATTAATATAATGGCCCCTCTTTATTATTAATATAATGGCCCCCTCTTTATTATTAATATAATGGCCCCCCCTCTTTATTATTAATATAATGGCCCCTCTTTATTATTAATATAATGTCCCCCTCTTTATTATTAATATAATGGCCCCCCCTCTTTATTATTAATATAATGGCCCCCCCTCTTTATTATTAATATAATGGCCCCCCCTCTTTATTATTAATATAATGTCCCCCTCTTTATTATTAATATAATGGCCCCCCCTCTTTATTATTAATATAATGGCCCCTCTTTATTATTAATATAATGGCCCCCCCTCTTTATTATTAATATAATGTCCCCCTCTTTATTATTAATATAATGGCCCCTCTTTATTATTAATATAATGGCCCCCCCTCTTTATTATTAATATAATGCCCCCCTCTTTATTATTAATATAATGGCCCCCTCTTTATTATTAATATAATGGCCCCTCTTTATTATTAATATAATGGCCCCCTCTTTATTATTAATATAATGTCCCCCTCTTTATTATTAATATAATGTCCCCCTCTTTATTATTAATATAATGGCCCCTCTTTATTATTAATATAATGCCCCCCCCTCTTTATTATTAATATAATGCCCCCCCCTCTTTATTATTAATATAATGTCCCCCTCTTTATTATTAATATAATGTCCCCCTCTTTATTATTAATATAATGGCCCCCTCTTTATTATTAATATAATGGCCCCCCCTCTTTATTATTAATATAATGCCCCCCCCCTCTTTATTATTAATATAATGGCCCCCTCTTTATTATTAATATAATGGCCCCCTCTTTGTTATTAATGTAATGGCCCCTCTTTATTATTAATATAATGTCCCCCTCTTTATTATTAATATAATGGCCCCCTCTTTATTATTAATATAATGGCCCCTCTTTATTATTAATATAATGGCCCCCCCCTCTTTATTATTAATATAATGGCCCCTCTTTATTATTAATGTAATGGCCCCCTCTTTATTATTAATATAATGGCCCCTCTTTATTATTAATATAATGGCCCCCCCTCTTTATTATTAATATAATGGCCCCTCTTTATTATTAATGTAATGGCCCCCCCTCTTTATTATTAATGTAATGGCCCCCTCTTTATTATTAATATATTGGCCCCCTCTTTATTATTAATATAATGGCCCCCCCTCTTTATTATTAATATAATGGCCCCTCTTTATTATTAATATAATGCCCCCCCCTCTTTATTATTAATGTAATGGCCCCTCTTTATTATTAATATAATGGCCCCCTCTTTATTATTAATATAATGGTTAATACTGACTTACTGAGGTGAGCGTCCGACCGACCGGGGTCCTGGTCCGGTCGGTCCAGTGAGTGAGTGACTGCGACTCTGTGTCTGTCCTGAGTGAATCCGGGCTCTGACCCGCCTGGTGGGAGCGCCGGTGAGATTGTGATAATAAGCCCAGACCAGACCAGTCAATACACCCTTTAGGAAATCTCAGTATTCTCATCATGCATCATGTGACTGCAGCAGGCAGCGATCGATCAGCCAGGATTAATGTGCACAGCCTGGGAGGCCCCCCTTAGGCAAGTGACAAACTGCCCCCCCTCAGTCTTGGGCAAGTGACAAACTGCCCCCCCCCTCATTCTTAGGCAAGTGACAAACTCATCTCTGCTACATCTACAATGAGCAACTACAACAAATGTAATGCCAAACTGCAGTTCCTTGTGATGCCTTAGATAGCTTCCACTGGACCCACATAGCCTGTGAGTCCAGTGGAAGCTATCCCAGGCATCACATAGAGGAACTGCAGTTTGGCATTACATTTGTTGTAGTTGCTCATTGTAGATGTAGCAGAGATGAGTTTGTCACTTGCCTAAGAATGAGGGGGGGGGGGGCAGTTTGTCATTTGCCTAAGGGGGGGCCTGTGCACATTAATCCTGGCTGATCGATCGCTGCTGCTCTCACATCTGATGAGAGATTTCCTAGGGACGGGCTGGTGGATGAGGGCAGCCACCCGGTCCTGCCTATGGATCACCCAGTTTGCACTTAGCTATGCCCAGGCCCCATGCCAGGGGGTCCCTGATGTATTAACTGACCAATAACATGGAGATCCCAGTGCCAACTGCCTTGCTGGTGAACGATTGGCATATACTTCTGCTGTGGAGTAGGTGGGGCCCAAATTGAACTCTTGCACCAGGGCCCATGAGCCTATAGCTACGCCCCTGCTGGCACGTGCCCACGACTCTTCCTCTATCCCTGACATTGACGCCCCCCCCCCCACTACCTGGCCAAGCCTCCAGAGCAGATTTGGTGATCTCCATGCAGACTGCAGCCTTCTTCTTGCCAGCAGTGCCTCTCACTACCCATAGGGTGTGCACTCTCCAGCTCCTAAAGGGCCCGTGCAAATGCGCCGTAATCTTGCCCAGTCAGTGGCTGGTCACCAAGAAGTACTTATACCTATGGAGGAAAGTGCCTGAGCAATAGGTTCCCGTTGGATAGGTTCCTGCAAAGGTGTGCTGTTACATTTGTTTTCCTCTGCCTACCTTCGCCTGACCTCCTCCTTATCTCCGTTCTTACCCTGTACTCTAGAGGAACAACGTGATCCTGCACAAATGTGACATCTGGATATGTGAAGTTCTTTAAAGGGATTTTTGTTAGCTGTATGCATTTCTCAATGACTTCTGATAACTTCTGCAGCTATTGTACTGTGTACCTTTTTCTGCCATTCGTGTTGATTGGTTCCCAGGTGACCTGATGTGTTAGTATGATCCCAGCTGTAATAGTGAAGAATAATTATAGTCTCAGGCTCTCAGCTACAAGAAGCTACATTCATCTTTATTGCCAGATCATCCAGAGAACCAGCAGCTGAGGGGTAGAAGACGGAGGATACACTGGACTCCAGCCCCAGGTCCAGGGGTAAGTGGGGAATCTACCAGCAGAACCTCCATCCTCTGTGGATTCTTAGCCCTGTCTTACTGTCTGCAGCCTGACTTTTATCCTTCCTGTTTCTTCTATTTCATGATTTCTCTATCTTCATTACCTATTACTTGTGATTCGATGTGTTTCTTGTAGGGTCTCATTCACTAATGGCTCATCACCAGCTGCCCATCTCCTGCCTCGGACTGTTTATTCTTATATCTGAACAGGTATGATAATTCTAATAATGATAATTATCATCTTTTCATTTAGTGATCATAACTGTATTTTCCATGTATTTAAAAGGATCATTGCTCGGTTCTTCCACCATTTACAGATCAGTTAGAGTACAACTTCATACGTTCCCTGCACTGCCCCATTGAAAAAAAGGGTTGCAGAGGTAGCAGTTCCGCACTGATCCTCCTGCCTGAGGGCTTTATTAAATATAATGTAAGAAGACACCAGCATTATAAATGACACATGGGAGGTGAGGACCTCTTACAGAACATGGTTGGGGTCCAGGAGCTGCGAGTTATGCCTCCCGGTAACATTAAGCAATGACATTTTGCAAATTTCTAGAATAATGAGAATGCGATTGATGGAGCTGATATTATATCACGTCTATAATCAAAGCATAAATGATGTTTGCAGTTATCGTCAATCACAGACTCTGCCTCTTGACGTCTGCATTGCACAACAGCAGGCACCAGCATTGACCTAGTGGTTCACTGCTAAAGGGTTAATACCATGTTTCACACTTTAAAGTCTGTTTACTGTAAATGCTTACTGAGAAGATCTGTGCACAATACATCTCATAAGGTTATATATGGGTAGGAAATAGTTAAACTATCAGTCTTATTTACAGTTTCTGGGTAGTGGACTGGTCCCACGCTAGTGATTTAAGAGTCCTCTGCTGAATAGACAAGAAGTAAGACCTGTTTGGTGTGTGCTGCTGAACAGTAGGGCAAGATAGATGTCCTCCGGGAAAACACCATCCCTGAGAGTGCAAATGTGCTAAGGATCACACACTCATAGAAGGAAAGCATTGAATATTTAAAGAAGTTTGAGGACCTTATTTAAGGCTGTGCTGGACTGAGACAGTAAGGTAAACGCACGTTTATGCCCATAGACATTACTGCCTGTAGAAAGGGTTGAATGCTTCTGGCACCCGCTAGAAGACGGAACGGCCATCCAATCCAGGTTTGCAGCCCACAGATTGGGAACTACCATCATTTCCACTTTCTATACACAGCTTTTGGGAAAAGCCTCTGTATCCTCTGCATTTGTAACATAACCTCCTTCATCTATTCCAGGGGTCTACAACCTCCAGCAATCCAACTGTGGTGAAATGACAACTCCCATAATGCTCCATTCACTTCTATGGGAGTTCTAAGTACAGCCAAGCAAGTGAGCATGCTGGGAGTCGTCGTTTCACCGCAGCTGGAGTGCCAGAGGTTGCTGGTCCCTGATCTAGACCAAATAGAGAGAAATTATTGGTCATTGGTCTCCATATGCTCTCCTGCCTTGTACCCTGCTACTTAACCACCTAACATTCAGCCACCACCAGGCAGGAGACCCCAAAAGTCAGTATATGCTCCAAGGGGAAAAGGGGTCGTGCACCTCTCATTAGAGATGGCCTTGAGGTTCGCCCAGCGAACATGCGAACATATGGCGATATTCGCACATGCCATATTTTTTTGAATGGCGCCGAACATTGACCCATGACACATCCATCAGGTGGTACAGGACAGCCAATTGAGACGTTTCAGCACATGGACACACACCCTACCTTATAAGTGAACTTGATCTGGCCGCCATTTTACATTCAGTGTTTTGCCAGTGTAGGCAGAGGTTGCTGTGTGGAGCAGGGACCGACTGTTAGGGACACCAAACGCTAGCTAATAGGGCCACAAAAGTCCTTTTAAGGACTGGTATAGGTGTGCTATCGATAGGTGTGATACACAGAGAGGTGCGATATACTTATAATATACTTTCTTATAATATATATTATAGTGCATTGTGTTGTGCAGCAGTTGTGTGCGGTTCAACTGCGATACCGCAGGTATATAGAGGGACAAGCGTTATTGGAATAACTAATTGCAACGGGTGTGATATATCTGTTGCCCCAAAAAAAACTGCTTGAGGGCTGCGATATACCTGCTTCCACAAAATCCTGATTGAGAGGTGATATTGCTATATACCTTCTTTTTTTTTTTAAATAATTTTTATTCATTTCACCAAAGGATTGTAATGCATCGACAAAAGATTACAAAATCGGCATATTGGTGATACAGATTTCCATTCACATTTTCTTTACAAAAACATATCAATCAACTGCTACAAGACGACATAGTTTTATATTAGAGGGGTAAAGGTTTAACAGTAATATCAGGAAGTATTACTTTACTGAGAGAGTAGTGGATGCATGCGGCATAATGGGTGAGTGGATGGAGCCTCTAGGTGCTGATTCTACGCCCACATAGCACCTAGAGGCTCATTAGCATATGATAAAAGTGCTGCAGGGACCAACGTTAGAAACATACTGTTATGTAGTGCTGACATCAGCGCATCGCTATATCAGTCAGCTACATAACAGTATTTCTGGTGGTAGAAACCCTTTAAACTTTTCTGGGATCCCTGGTGTCCGTGGCTGGGGGAGGAGACCGAGTACGACATTATCCTGGACGATGAGCAGGATCCAGGCCGCTCCACCGCTTCCAGTTTAGTGCAAATGGGGGCCTTCATGCTCCAGTGTTTGAAGAGGGATCCCCATAAAAAGCATAAAGGGCAAGGACCAGTACTGGGTGGCAACGTACTTAGATCCCCAGTACAAACACAAAATGGCGGACATGTTACCAACATCACAGAGGGCTGTCAGAATGCAGCATTTCCAGGCCTTTCTGCGAGAGATGCGACATCCTGCTGTTGCGGGCTCTGGCAGAGGAATTTCAGGTGTGTTGGACACTTCGGATATGAGATCATTCGGATATGAGATCATTTTTGCAAACAACCCAGCCTCAGGAAACACCTAGACCGACAGGTGTCCGACTACATCGGGTTAATGGCCGATGTGGATGCTCTGAGTAGCGAGGAACCCCTGGACTACTGGGTGGGCAGGCTTGACCTGTGGCCAGAGCTGGCACAATTTGTCATGGAACTCCTGGCTTGCCCCTCGTCAAGTGTCCTGTCCGAAAGGACGTTCAGCTCAGCAGGGGGGATCGTGACAGATAAGCGCACTCACCTAGCTCACGACAGTGTGGACTACTTCTCCTTTTTTTTAAAATAAACGAGGCATGGATCTCTGAGGAATTCAACACCTGTGATGACCACAAGTAATTGAATTTCCTCATGCCAGCCCACACATATCCGCCACCACACAGAACAAAGAATGGTCCTTGCCTTATGTATGTATAGTGGCATAAAAGGCCTTTTATGTCAGGTGAATGCCTAATTTTTGGGGCCTGTACTGGCCGACAGTTACATATTTATCCTGTGACCTCCTAATGTACCTCCAGCCACAGAATCCAAAGTTCTTTGCTGTCAGGTGAATGCCTATTGGCTAATTTTTGGGGCCTGTACTGGCGACAGTTACATTTTTATCCTGTGACCTCCTAATGCACCTCCAGCCACAGAATCCTACAAAGTTCTTTGCTGTCAAGTGAATGCCTATTGGCAAATTTTTGGGGCCTATACCTCCAACGTTCAGTTCTAATATACCTAATATACCTCCAACGTTCAATTCACCCAATGTGATCATGTTACCCGGAGTGCGCTCATGCGATCCCGGGGTGACTCCGTCTGCCTCTCTTTCTTCCCTGCTTCGAGGAGCTCAGACCGGTTTGTACATTTTAGCCGCAACCCGGCTTCTGAGCGTCCTGTCACCTAGCTACAGGCACCACGTGGTGCCAGCCGTGATCATGTGAACGGAACTCTGATCACGTGACCATCTCCTCCCGAACGATTGCTTCCGAACCCAGGGACATCGTTCTATTATAATTGTTTTAAATTTTTCGATTTGTTTCGTTTAGATTCCACTGGAATCACCAATTTATTCATATAGTTAATCATACATACTATTTTTCACACCAGTTTATTTACAATACATTATGGGGGCACATCAATCACCCCTGACACCGCCCCTCTCCCACCCTTTGACCCCTATCTGGCGTTTTTTTCTTGTGTATATATATGTTTGGTGTATGTCATAGTGTATATGCAGTGTTTTTACCTGATGAAGGGGAGAGATTCCCCGAAACGCGTTGTATACCTGCAATAAAGACCTCAACCTACTATCATCTGAACTGTGGTCGGTTTCTTGCGCCGTTGGAAATTCTTTTGCTCCTGTATGAGTATCTGGTTACTGTGTGTCAGCAAGAGAGAGGTGAAACCAAAGATCAGGAGACAGCTGGGGAAGGTTTTTGAGCCTTGACAGGTCTACACTGTAATGGTCCATTCACTACACGACCATAAGTGTTTTGCAGTCTGCAAATTGCAGATCCGCAAAACACGGGTGCCGGCTGCGGAACGCACACGACTGGCACTATGCTAGAAATGGCTATTCTTGTCCACAATTGTGGAGAAGAATAGGATGAGCTCTATCTTTCTTGTGGGGCCGCAGAACAGGACTACGGATGTGGACAGCATGTGGTGTACTGTCCACATCTTTTGTGGCCCCATTAAAATTAATGGATCTGCATCCGTTCCGAAAAGTTGCAGAACAGATTCAGCCTCAGAAATATGGTCGTGTGAATGGACCCTAATAGACAGAGAGACTGGTGTGTGGTCTAAAAAGGTGTCTAGAGGTTTAGGTGAAGAAAGCTAGCCCCCAAGTGTCTCTTGTTCAATTTTGAGAGGGAGAACTGTGCAGCAGGCTACAAGCAGACGTTACATTACAGAACCAGAGCACAAGCTGTGTACCAGACCCATAACTGTGAAGTACAGGGTGGGCCATTTAAATGGATACACCTTAATAAAATGGGAATGGTTGGTGATATTAACTTCCTGTTTGTGGCACATTAGTATATGTGAGGGGGGAAACTTTTCAAGATGGGTGCTGACCATGGCGGCCATTTTGAAGTCGGCCATTTTGAATCCAACTTTTGTTTTTTCAATAGGAAGAGGGTCATGTGACACATCAAACTTATCGGGAATTTCACACGAAAAACAATGGTGTGCTTGGTTTTAACGTAACTTTATACTTTCATGAGTTATTTATAAGTTTCTCTTTGTTTATAGCCATTGACAAGTCGCCGAGGTTAACATGTGAGGAGCGGATAGAAATTGTGTTGATGTCTGATGAACGCAGTAACCGGGTCATTGCAGCAGATTTCAATGCAAGACACCCTACGAGACCACCCATCTCCCATGCTACAGTTAGCAAACTGCTTGCTAAGTTTCGTGAAACTGGTTCAGTGTTGGATTTGCCAAAATGTGGACGCATGAAATCTGTCTCTAATGAAGAGACATCAGTGGCTGTCCTAGCTTCATTCAGCAAGAGCCCACAGCGTAGCACTCGCCGCATGTCAATGGAGAGTGGCATTAGTCGAACATCCCTTCGGCGGATATTAGCTACTCACAAATGGCAGCCTTACAAACTCCAGCTACTCCAGCATCTCCACGAGGACGACCCAGATCGGCGCACTGAATTTGCAGAATGGGCAAAACAAAAATTGGAACAGGACCCTCAGTTTACGCAGAAGATTTTGTTCAGTGATGAGGCAAACTTTTATGTGAATGGTGAAGTTAACAAACAAAACCACCGCTATTGGTCTGACACTAACCCACATTGGATAGATCCCTCCAAGACTGTTGGAACAAAAAAATTGATGGTATGGTGTGGTATATGGGGTACAGCGATAGTGAGGCCATTCTTCATCAATGGAAACCTCAAGGGCACTGGATATGCAAAATTGCTACATGATGATGTGTTTCCCTCTTCATGCACTGAAGCTGGCATGTTCCCTGAGTTTTTCCAGCAAGATGGTGCACCACCACATTATGGGTGTCAGGTCCGAGCATTCCTAGATGAACAGTTTCCTGGAAAGGGGATTGGTCGTCGTGGGCCAGTTGAATGGCCCCCAAGGTCTCCCGATCTGACCCCCTTAGACTTTTATCTTTGGGGTCATCTGAAGGCAATTGTCTATGCTGTGAAGATACGAGATGTGCAGCACCTGAAACTACGGATACTGGAAGCCTGTGCTAGCATTTCTCCTGCGGTGTTGCTATCAGTGTGTGAAGAGTGGGAGAAGAGGGTTGCATTGACAATCCAAGACAATAGGCAGCACATTGAACACATTTTATAAGCACATTGAACACATTTCATGAAAGAATAAAGTTACGTTAAAACCAAGCACACCATTGTTTTTCTTGTGAAATTCCCAATAAGTTTGATGTAGTCACATGACCCTCTTCCTATTGAAAAAACAAAAGTTGGATTCAAAATGGCCAACTTCAAAATGGCCGCCATGGTCACCACCCATTTTGAAAAGTTTCCCCCCTCACATATACTAATGTGCCACAAACAGGAAGTTAATATCACCAACCATTCCCATTTTATTAAGGTGTATCCATATAAATGGCCCACCCTGTAGATTGCAAGAGCGGAGCCGTGATATCAGCACAAGCACTGGAGTAAAACTCAAAGTGAGCCAAAGACGTAAAGTTAAAAGGGCACCTGGTGTAAGGACCGTTCAACTGTATCCTGTAGAAGAACATTGACTGCATTGCATTCTTTCTAGAGACTGTTCACATACATAGGTTTAAGAGACATTCGTGTTATTTGTGGCAGCATGCTGTTATTCAGTAAATTACAGGTTGCATCACCCGCCTTAGTGTTGTTTATCACCATCCACCTGCAGCGCTACGCTGAATCCAATAATGCAACGTACGTCACAGGTCAGCTACATGACTCACTGATAAATGGAGTCAATTTTAATTACTTTTTAAAAAAAATTACAATTGAAGACAGTTTAACCCCTTCTACTCCGGGCCAGTTTTCACCTTCCTGCCCAGGCCTATTATTGTAAATCTGACATATGTCACTTTATGTGGTAATAACTCTGGAATGGTTTTACTTATCCAACCAATTCTGAGGTTGTTTTCTGGTGACAACTTGTACTTTATGTTAGCAGTAAATTTGGGTCAATATTTAAAAAAAATTCAATTTTCTGAATTAGAATTTCTCTACTTTTAACACAGATATTAATACCTTTATATGGAGAAATACACTGCTCAAAAAAATAAAGGGAACACAAAAATAACACATCCTAGATCTGAATTAATTAAATATTCTTCGGAAAAACTTTGCTCTTTAAATAGTTGAATGTGCTGACAACAAAATCACACAAAAATAAAAAAATGGAAATCAAATTTTTCAACCCATGCAGGTCTGGATTTGGAGTCACCCTCAAAATTAAAGTGGAAAAACACACTACAGGCTGATCCAACTTTGATGTAATGTCCTTAAAACAAGTCAAAATGAGGCTCAGTAGTGTGTGTGGCCTCCACGTGCCTGTATGACATCCCTACAACGCCTGTGCATGCTCCTGATGAGGTGGCGGACGGTCTCCTGAGGGATCTCCTCCCAGACCTGGACTAAAGCATCTGCCAACTCCTTGACAGTCTGTGGTGCAACGCGACGTTGGTGGATAGAGCGAGACATGATGTCCCAGATGTGCTCAATTGGATTCAGGTCTGGGGAACGGGCGGGCCAGTCCATAGCATCAATGCCTTCGTCTTGCAGGAACTACTGACACACTCCAGCCACATGAGGTCTAGCATTGTCTTGCATTAGGAGGAACCCAGGGCCAACCGCACCAGCATATGGTCTCACAAGGGGTCTGAGGATCTCATCTCGGTACCTAATGGCAGTCAGGCTACCTCTGGCGAGCACATGGAGGGCTGTGCGGCCCTCCAAAGAAATGCCACACCACACCATTACTGACCCAATGCCAAACCGGTCATGCTGGAGGATGTTGCAGGCAGCAGAACGTTCTCCACGGCGTCTCAAGACTCTGTCACGTCTGTCACATGTGCTCAGTGTGAACCTGCTTTCATCTGTGAAGAGCACAGGGCGCCAGTGGCAAATTTTCCAATCTTGGTGTTCTCTGGCAAATGCCAAACGTCCTGCACGGTGTTGGGCTGTAAGCACAACCCCCACCTGTGGACGTCGGGCCCTCATATCACCCTCATAGAGTCTGTTTCTGACCGTTTGAGCAGACACATGCACATTTGTGGCCTGCTGGAGGTCATTTTGCAGGGCTCTGGCAGTGCTCCTCATGTTCCTCCTTGCACAAAGGCGGAGGTAGCGGTCCTGCTGCTGGGTTGTTGCCCTCCTACGGCCTCCTCCACGTCTCCTGATGTACTGGCCTGTCTCCTGGTAGCGCCTCCATGCTCTGGACACTACGCTGACAGACACAGCAAACCTTCTTGCCACAGCTCGCATTGATGTGCCATCCTAGATAAGCTGCACTACCTGAGCCACTTGTGTGGGTTGTAGACTCCGTCTCATGCTACCACTAGAGTGAAAGCACCGCCAGCATTCAAAAGTGACCAAAACATCAGCCAGGAAGCATAGGAACTGAGAAGTGGTCAGGTCACCACCTGCAGAACCACTCCTTTATTGGGGGTGTCTTGCTAATTGCCTATAATTTCCACCTGTTGTCTATCCCATTTGCACAACAGCATGTGAAATTGATTGTCACTCAGTGTTGCTTCCTAAGTGGACAGTTTGATTTCACAGAAGTGTGATTGACTTGGAGTTACATTGTGTTGTTTAAAGCGAACCTTTCACCTCATTTTCACTTTATAAACTAGCAACAGTACCTTATAGATTATCTTCAGTGTGTTCTTATACATGTTAGTGCCGCTTTCCTGCGCTGTTTATTCTTGAAAAAATTGTCTTATAAAGATCACATTTCCTGCTCCAACAGTCACGCAACAAGTCAAGGGGGGAACCCTTCCCTCACCTCTGGCTGTAGCTCCCCTGCCCTAACCCCGCCTCTATGCTCTGTAAATGACAGCCGGCTCAGTCGCCGGGACCGCGCTTGTGAATCCTGCGCATGCGCCGTCCTCCTCATTCGCCGCCCGTCTTTCTTGCGGACACAAGCGCGATCCTGTAACAGAATCGCGCATGCGCCGTATGCAATGCCTGCCTGTCTGCTCTCCCTCCCGTGCACGCGCTCCCCTATCTTCAGGCTCCAAGTGCCCCACGTGATCACTGTAGACCCTAACCCTAACCCTAATATTTCCACAATAGAGAATGACGAACAATATGCTTGACCACTGAGGAAGGAGCGAGTTTAAGCTCCGAAACATGTTTGGGTGAACAAGCATATGAAGACTGAAATTATACTACTGGAGCGCTTCAGGAGGAATTGAACCTAAAGACACTCACAAATATCTATAAAGCGGAACCCCGGCAGCTGGATTAAAAAAGTGATAAGGCGATCTGAACACTGAAGGGGCGTTGCAAACATTGAACAGAGACGCCGCCATACCATGTGGCACGCCGACTTTTGAAGTAAGCTGTTACCAGAGGTCCCAAACTAGAAAGGTCAGTCTGTTCTCAGAACAAGAGCGGGACGCCGCTTCTGACCACAGCTGAACCGTGAGTAAAACATCTTAATGTGCACCATAAAAATGAGACTGCATCTTTTTGTATAAGAAGAAAGAAAAAAGAGTCACTGAGTGACTAATTACAGTTACGCTAATAGCGGCATGCTCATAAACCGCTAAAACCAAGAACACTGCTGCTATACCATATAGCCAATTGTTCCTTGAACAAAAAGTGGATTACACTACATGGGGATTGCTATATTGAACTATATTCCACCAATTTCATTTTAAAGGATAATCCTGCATTTTATATATATTTATATATTACCAATGCTGCTCATATTTGCTATTATCCTCTAATCGTTATTTATCAACTGACTTTACTGTTATTTATGAATTGTTTTATATATTGATACTGCTGCTAGAATTTTGATACTGATGCTAGAATATTTATATGAATTATTTGTATCCAATTGTTGCTATTTTGTGAGTTTTTATGCCTATTAAAATTGCCTGCCATGAGCCCATAAATAGAGTGCCTGCTCATCTATACTATACTTTATTTTTAAACCTACTTTTAAATTGACAAGGGTGAGTCAAATTGAGCAAGAGCACCTTCTCCAGAAAACCAGTGGAGAGCCGCCTCCTTCTGCTATACATTTTTTAGAATTTTAGAAGCAATTTTTAAAATTTTAAAGAGAATTTCAAAAACCATTTTTAAGCACTAAGTCAGTTATAAAGTGATTTTGACAGGCTCATGTAATAGAAGCCATCCATAAATGACATTTTAGAAACTACACCCCTCAAAGAACTTATTAAGGGATATACTGAGCACTTGGACCCCACAGGCATTTTGCAAAATTTAGAAACACTAAAATGAAAAATTTAATTTCTTCCAATAAAATGTTGCTTTAGTCCCACATTTTTCATTTTCACAAGGGGTAACAGGAGAAAAAGCAGCTCATAATTTGTTACCCATTTTCTCCTGAATACTGGACTAGACACACCTGCCCGCACTGTAACATCACCACCAAAGGCTCGTCTGGTGACAACAGTGGCTGATGCATAACGCTCTCCTTGATGTCTCCAACATCGTTGGCGGCCATCATTTCTGATCAGCGTGAATCGACTTTCATCAGTGAACAGCACTGAGGCCCACTGGTCCCTCGTCCAACATAGATGCTATCTGGCCCATGCAAGAAGCCTGTGGTCAGGTACCCTTGCAGGTCACCTAGTACGCAGACCACACCAATGGTCTAACGTGACTCTTGTTTGCCTCTCACCTCCCTTAAATGTGCCTAGAGTTGTGTGGCATTCATCATCCGGTTTCGCAGAACCTTGTTCACAATGAAGAGGTCATCGGTGTGGGATGTGGCCAAAGGACGTCCACTTCTCTGCCTTTCTGTGACTATTCCAGTCTCCCTGTATCTTTGTGTCTCTGCGGATGACCCTGTGACACTCTAAGCTCAGTGGCCACTTCTGTCTGAGAACATTCTGCTTGTAGCCTTGCAATGGTGGGATACTGTTGATCAATTGTTAGGTGTCATCTTGGTCTCATGATGTCAAAATGTGAACAGCATGATGAGGAGGACTGTTTGAATACCAATTCTAAATGAACCAGGAAATTTATTGGGTGATTCATGGATCAAACACCTGTTGTGAATTTTGCCATTAAGCATGTTACAGAACCTCAAGTTGTGCAAAAAATATTGAAACACTGAACAGTTGGACATGTGCATTCAAAAGTTTAGAGAAGGTCACATGAAGTTCACCTGTAAAGGTTAAAGGACATTTTAGGTTTATCCTGAAATTTCAACCACAAGACAAATATCCCAAAATTTTTGTGAGTAGTGTATATATACACAGTCCTCTGTTGTATATATATAGTATACTGTCCTCTGCAATATATATACAGTATACTGTCCTCTGCAATATATATACAGTTTACTGTCCTCTGCAGTATGTATACAGTATACTGTCCTCTGCAATATATATACAGTTTACTGTCCTCTGCAGTATGTATATAGTATACTGTCCTCTGTAGTATATATACAGTATACTGTCCTCTGTAGTGTATATACAGTGTACTGTCCTCTGCAATATATACACAGTTTACTGTCCTCTGCAGTATGTATACAGTATATTGTCCTCTGCAGTATGTATACAGTATACTGTCCTCTGTAGTATATATATAGTATACTCTCCTCTGTAGTGTATATACAGTATACTGTCCTCTGTAGTATATATACAGTATACTGTCCTCTGCAGTATATACAGTATACTGTCATCTGCAGTATATATACAGTATACAGTCCTCTGCAGTATATATACAGTATACAGTGCTCTGCAATATATATATACAGTTTACAGTCCTCTGCAGTGTGTATACAGTATACTGCCCTCTGTAGTATATATACAGTATACTGCCCTCTGTAGTATATATACAGTATACTGTCCTCTGTAAGTATATATACAGTATACTGTCCTCTGTAGTATATATACAGTATACTGTCCTCTGCAGTATATATACAGTGTACTATCCTGTGCAGTATATATACACAATGTACTGTACTCTGTAGTATATATACAGTATACTGTCCTCTGTAGTATATATACAGTATACTGTCCTCTGCAGTATATATACAGTGTACTATCCTGTGCAGTATATATATACAGTATACTGTCCTCTGTAGTATATATATAGTATACTGTCCTCTGTAGTATATATACAGTATACTGTCCTCTGCAGTATATATACAGCATACTGTCCTCTGCAGTATATATACAGTATACTGTCCTCTGTAGTATATATACAGTATACTGTCCTCTGTAGTATATATACAGTATACTGTCCTCTGTAGTAAATATACAGTATACTGTCCTCTGCAGTATATATACAGTGTACTATCCTGTGCAGTATATATATACAGTATACTGTCCTCTGTAGTATATATATAGTATACTGTCCTCTGTAGTATATATACAGTATACTGTCCTCTGCAGTATATATACATCATACTGTCCTCTGCAGTATATATACAGTATACTGTCCTCTGTAGTATATATACAGTATACTGCCCTCTGTAGTATATATACAGTATACTGTCCTCTGTAGTATATATACAGTATAATGTCCTATATAGTATATATACAGTATACTGTCCTCTGTAGTATATATACAGTATACTGTCCTCTGTAGTATATATACAGTATACTGTCCTCTGTAGTATATATACAGTATACTGTCCTGTGTAGTATATATATACAGTATACTGTCCTCTGTAGTATATATACAGTATACTGTTCTCTGAAGTATATATACAGTATACTGTCCTCTGTAGTGTATATATACAGTATACTGTCCTCTGTAGTATATATACAGTATACTGTCCTCTGTAGTATATATACAGTATACTGCCCTCTGTAGTATATATACAGTATACTGTTCTCTGAAGTATATATACAGTATACTGCCCTCTGTAGTATATATACAGTATACTGCCCTCTGTAGTATATATACAGTATACTGTCCTCTGTAGTATATATACAGTATACTGTCCTCTGCAGTATATATACAGTATACTGTCCTCTGTAGTATATATACAGCATACTGTCCTCTGCAGTATATATACAGTATACTGTCCTCTGTAGTATATATACAGTATAATGTCCTATGTAGTATATATACAGTATACTGTCCTCTGTAGTATATATATATACAGAATAATGTCCTCTGTAGTATATATACAGTATACTGTCCTCTGTAGTATATATATATACAGTATACTGTCCTCTGCAGTATATATACAGTATACTGTCCTCTGTAGTATATATACAGCATACTGTCCTCTGCAGTATATATACAGTATAATGTCCTCTGTAGTATATATACAGTATAATGTCCTATGTAGTATATATACAGTATACTGTCCTCTGTAGTATATATACAGTATACTGTCCTGTGTAGTATATATATACAGTATACTGTCCTGTGTAGTATATATATACAGTATACTGTCCTCTGTAGTATATATATACAGTATACTGTTCTCTGTTGTATATATACAGTATACTGTCCTCTGCAGTATATATACAGTATAATGTTCTCTGCAGTATATATACAGTATACTGTTCTCTGCAGTATATATACAGTATACTGCCCTCTGTAGTATATATACAGTATACTGTCCTCTGCAGTATATATACAGTATACTGTCCTCTGTAGTATATATACAGTATACTGTACTCTGTAGTATATATACAGTATACTGCCCTCTGTAGTATATATACAGTATACTGTTCTCTGAAGTATATATACAGTATACTGTCCTCTGTAGTATATATACAGTATACTGCCCTCTGTAGTATATATACAGTATACTGCCCTCTGTAGTATATATACAGTATACTGTCCTCTGTAGTGTATATACAGTATACTGTCCTCTGCAGTATATATATACAGTATACTGTCCTCTGTAGTATATATACAGTATACTGCCCTCTGTAGTATATATACAGTATACTGTCCTCTGTAGTGTATATACAGTATACTGTCCTCTGCAGTATATATATACAGTACACTGTCCTCTGTAGTGTATATACAGTATACTGTCCTCTGTAGTATATATACAGTATACTGTCCTCTGTAGTATATATACAGTATACTGTCCTCTGTAGTATATATACAGTACACTGTCCTCTGTAGTATATACAGTATACTGTCCTCTGTAGTATATATACAGTTTACTGTCCTCTGTAGTATATATACAGTATACTGTCCTCTGTAGTATATATACAGTATACTGTCCTCTGTAGTATATATACAGTATACTGTCCTCTGCAGTATATATACAGTGTACTATCCTGTGCAGTATATATATACAGTATACTGTCCTCTGTAGTATATATATAGTATACTGTCCTCTGCAGTATATATACAGTATACTGTCCTCTGTAGTATATATACAGCATACTGTCCTCTGCAGTATATATACAGTATAATGTCCTCTGTAGTATATATACAGTATAATGTCCTATGTAGTATATATACAGTATACTGTCCTCTGTAGTATATATACAGTATACTGTCCTGTGTAGTATATATATACAGTATACTGTCCTGTGTAGTATATATATACAGTATACTGTCCTCTGTAGTATATATATACAGTATACTGTTCTCTGTTGTATATATACAGTATACTGTCCTCTGTAGTATATATACAGTATACTGCCCTCTGTAGTATATATACAGTATACTGTCCTCTGTAGTGTATATACAGTATACTGTCCTCTGCAGTATATATATACAGTATACTGTCCTCTGTAGTATATATACAGTATACTGCCCTCTGTAGTATATATACAGTATACTGTCCTCTGTAGTGTATATACAGTATACTGTCCTCTGCAGTATATATATACAGTACACTGTCCTCTGTAGTGTATATACAGTATACTGTCCTCTGTAGTATATATACAGTATACTGTCCTCTGTAGTATATATACAGTATACTGTCCTCTGTAGTATATATACAGTACACTGTCCTCTGTAGTATATACAGTATACTGTCCTCTGTAGTATATATACAGTTTACTGTCCTCTGTAGTATATATACAGTATACTGTCCTCTGTAGTATATATACAGTATACTGTCCTCTGTAGTATATATACAGTATACTGTCCTCTGCAGTATATATACAGTGTACTATCCTGTGCAGTATATATATACAGTATACTGTCCTCTGTAGTATATATATAGTATACTGTCCTCTGTAGTATATATACAGTATACTGTCCTCTGTAGTATATATACAGTATACTGTCCTCTGCAGTATATATACAGTATACTGTCCTCTGCAGTATATATACAGCATACTGTCCTCTGCAGTATATATACAGTATACTGTCCTCTGTAGTATATATACAGTATAATGTCCTATGTAGTATATATACAGTATACGGTCCTCTGTAGTATATATACAGTATACTGTCCTGTGTAGTATATATATACAGTATACTGTCCTGTGTAGTATATATATACAGTATACTGTCCTCTGTAGTATATATATACAGTATACTGTTCTCTGTTGTATATATACAGTATACTGTCCTCTGTAGTATATATATAGTATACTGTCCTCTGTAGTATATATACAGTATACTGTCCTCTGTAGTATATACACAATTTACTGTCCTCTGCAGTATATATACAGTATACTGTCCTCTGCAGTATATATACAGCATACTGTCCTCTGCAGTATATATACAGTATACTGTCCTCTGTAGTATATATACAGTATAATGTCCTATGTAGTATATATACAGTATACGGTCCTCTGTAGTATATATACAGTATACTGTCCTGTGTAGTATATATATACAGTATACTGTCCTGTGTAGTATATATATACAGTATACTGTCCTCTGTAGTATATATATACAGTATACTGTTCTCTGTTGTATATATACAGTATACTGTCCTCTGCAGTATATATACAGAATACTGTCCTCTGCAGTATATATACAGTATAATGTTCTCTGCAGTATATATACAGTATACTGTTCTCTGCAGTATATATACAGTATACTGCCCTCTGTAGTATATATACAGTATACTGTCCTCTGCAGTATATATACAGTATACTGTCCTCTGTAGTATATATACAGTATACTGTCCTCTGTAGTGTATATACAGTATCCTGTCCTCTGTAGTGTATATACAGTATACTGTCCTCTGTAGTATATACACAGTATACTGTTCTCTGCAGTATATATACAGTATACTGTCCTCTGTAGTATATATACAGTATACTGTCCTCTGCAGTATATATACAGTATACTGCCCTCTGTAGTATATATACAGTATACTGTCCTCTGCAGTATATATACAGTATACTGTCCTCTGCAGTATATATACAGTATACTGTCCTCTGCAGTATATATACAGTATACTGTCCTCTGCAGTATATATACAGTATACTGCCCTCTGTAGTATATATACAGTATACTGTCCTCTGCAGTATATATACAGTATATTGTCCTCTGTAGTATATATGCAGTATACTGCCCTCTGTAGTATATATACAGTATACTGTCCTCTGTAGTATATATATACAGTGTACTGCCCTCTGTAGTATATATACAGTATACTGCCCTCTGTAGTATATATACAGTATACTGTCCTCTGTTGTGTATATATACAATATACTGTCCTCTGCAGTATATATACAGTATACTGTCCTCTGTAGTATATATACAGTATACTGTCCTCTGTAGTATATATACAGTATACTATCCTCTGCAGTATATATAGTATACTGTCCTCTGCAGTATATATACAGTATACTATCCTCTGCAGTATATATATATATATATATATATATACACACTGCTCAAAAAAATAAAGGGAACACTTAAACAACACAATGTAACTCCAAGTCAATCACACTTCTGTGAAATCAAACTGTCCACTTAGGAAGCAACACTGAGTGACAATCAATTTCACATGCTGTTGTGCAAATGGGATAGACAACAGGTGGAAATTATAGGCAATTAGCAAGACACCCCCAATAAAGGAGTGGTTCTGCAGGTGGTGATCACAGACCACTTCTCAGTTCCTATGCTTCCTGGCTGATGTTTTGGTCACTTTTGAATGCTGGCGGTGCTTTCACTCTAGTGGTAGCATGAGACGGAGTCTACAACCCACACAAGTGGCTCAGGTAGTGCAGCTTATCCAGGATGGCACATCAATGCGAGCTGTGGCAAGAAGGTTTGCTGTGTCTGTCAGCGTAGTGTCCAGAGCATGGAGGCGCTACCAGGAGACAGGCCAGTACATCAGGAGACGTGGAGGAGGCCGTAGGAGGGCAACAACCCAGCAGCAGGACCGCTACCTCCGCCTTTGTGCAAGGAGGAACAGGAGGAGCACTGCCAGAGCCTGCAAAATGACCTCCAGCAGGCCACAAATGTGCATGTGTCTGCTCAAACGGTCAGAAACAGATACCATGAGGGTGATATGAGGGCCCAACGTCCACAGGAGGGGGTTGTGCTTACAGCCCAACACCGTGCAGGACGTTTGGCATTTGCCAGAGAACACCAAGATTGGCAAATTCGCCACTGGCGCCCTGTGCTCTTCACAGATGAAAGCAGGTTCACACTGAGCACATGTGACAGACGTGACAGAGTCTTGAGACGGCGTGGAGAATGTTCTGCTGCCTGCAACATCCTCCAGCATGACCGGTTTGGCATTGGGTCAGTAATGGTGTGGGGTGGCATTTCTTTGGAGGGCCGCACAGCCCTCCATGTGCTCGCCAGAGGTAGCCTGACTGCCATTAGGTACCGAGATGAGATCCTCAGACCCCTTGTGAGACCATATGCTGGTGCTGTTGGCCCTGGGTTCCTCCTAATGCAAGACAATGCTAGACCTCATGTGGCTGGAGTGTGTCAGCAGTTCCTGGAAGACGAAGGCATTGATGCTATGGACTGGCCCGCCCGTTCCCCAGACCTGAATCCAATTGAGCACATCTGGGACATCATGTCTCGCTCTATCCACCAACGCCACGTTGCACCACAGACTGTCCAGGAGTTGGCAGATGCTTTAGTCCAGGTCTGGGAGGAGATCCCTCAGGAGACCGCCCGCCACCTCATCAGGAGCATGCACAGGCGTTGTAGGGAGGTCATACAGGCACGTGGAGGCCACACACACTACTGAGCCTCATTTTGACTTGTTTTAAGGACATTACATCAAAGTTGGATCAGCCTGTAGTGTGTTTTTCCACTTTAATTTTGAGTGTGACTCCAAATCCAGACCTCCATGGGTTGAAAAATTTGATTTCCATTTTTAAATTTTTGTGTGATTTTGTTGTCAGCACATTCAACTATGTAAAGAACAAAGTATTTCAGAAGAATATTTAATTAATTCAGATCTAGGATGTGTTATTTTTGTGTTCCCTTTATTTTTTTGAGCAGTGTATATATACACACAGTATACTGTGCTGTGTAGTATATATACAGAATACTGTGCTGTGTACTACATATATACAGTATACTGTCCTCTGTACTATATGTATACAGTATACTGTCCTCTGTAGTATATATACAGTATACTGTCCTTTGTAGTATATATACATTATACTGTCCTTTGTAGTATATACACAGTATACTGTCCTCTGTAGTATATATACAGTATACTGTCCTCTGTAGTATATATACAGTATACTGTCCTTTGTAGTATATACTTAATATACTGTGCTCTGTAGTATATATAAAATATACTGTCCTCTGTTGTATATATACAGTATACTGTACTCTGTAGTATATATACAGTATGCTGTCCTCTGTAGTATATATACAGTATACTGTCCTTTGTAGTATATATACATTATACTGTCCTTTGTAGTATATACACAGTATACTGTCCTCTGTAGTATATATACAGTATACTGTCCTCTGTAGTATATATACAGTATACTGTCCTTTGTAGTATATACACAATATACTGTGCTCTGTAGTATATATAAAATATACTGTCCTCTGTTGTATATATACAGTATACTGTACTCTGTAGTATATATACAGTATACTGTCCTCTGTAGTATATATACAGTATACTGTTCTCTGTAGTATACAGTATATACAGTATACTGTCCTCTTCCTTGTTAATTACTTTACATAGCTTAGTGTTAGAGATGAGCGAGTTTCAAAAAAATTTGATTAGGTCGGTTCGCTGAATTTTCCAAAAAGATTTGATCCGAATTTATTCGGGGTGAATCTCGTTACAAAACGTCTATTTCCTGTCTGCAGAGAGCCTGTATAGTGGTGTAGAACACTGTGCCTTGCAGTAACACACATAGGGAGTCTGCCGTGGTAGTGAAACAATACTGTGAGTCAGTATGACATGCAGATGACAGGCGTCGCTCTTCGAATCACTGCACACTTCAAATATGAACTCAGCCTTACTAGTCAATGTTAGAGCCAGGCATAAAAAAACGTCCAGAGGCCCAAGATCCTACTGTAGCGTGAAAGAGTGCACTCCTTATACACCCTCGTCAGCTGATTCCACATAGATGTCTATTAAACGCTTATACAAGTAGAGCCCCCAACAGAGTGGAGAGGGTGTCAGCAGTAAGTTTGTGTTGTTGTCACTGATTATTTTGCCCTTCCTCTGGTCCGTCAGAACATCCGCCTTTACTCGGTCAGCATTTGGTCAGTAATCCATCCATCAGTAATCCATCAGTATTGCTAAAGCCAAAAAAAACAGGAGTGGATCCAAAACAGAGAAGACACGTGAATGGAATATTTGCATGTCTTCTGTGTTTTGTACCCACTCCTGCTTTTGGCTACCAAATCATAAGCCAATTCTGATGCACAATAGGGACCATGTCACACAGGCCTTACAGCTGCTACACAGACAAGATCCGTTGTGTGTCTCATTTTTCCTTCCTTCTGACAGATCAGAAGAAGGGTCAAATAAATGGTGATATCATACAGGCCAAAAAGGCAAAATAGTGGCCCAGTCATGAAGTGGGGAGGGTCAGAACATCAGAAGAAGTCCACAGGGTGGTGAGGTAGCAGCAGGATGAGGAGACGCCAGAGTGTTGAGCTGGCAGCAGCATGAGCAGACCACAGAGTGGCCTAATGACAGCGTGTGGAGGTGGCAGCAATATTAGAAGACCACAGAGTGGCCCAGTGACATAGTGGTGTGGTGGCAGCAGCATGAGGAGACCACAGAGTGGTGAGCTGGCAGCAGCATGAGGAGACCACACAGTGGCCCAGTGACAAAGTGGTGAGCTGGCAGCAGCATGAGGAGACATAGAGTGTCGAGGTGGCAGCAGCATGAGGAAACCACAGAGTGGCCCAGTGACATAGTGGTGAGGTGGGGGGCAAATCCAATACCAGCTGAAGATGGTGGCTGGCAGCAGGAGCACCTGACAGCAGGTGTGTGGCATCAGGCGGGTGGCAGCATCAGAATAGTAGCTGAAGAAGGTAGCCAGAAGAAACAGGTCTCTTTTGACAAAGTTTAGGTGTGGCACCATGGATGATCTAGTCTGATGCATCAGGCACTGGTGTGTGGAAATCCTGTCTGATCCACGCCTGATTCATCTTCACAAAGGTCAGTTTCTCCACATTTTGGGTGGACAGGCGCGTTCTCCGTGGGGTAACTATGGACCCCGCTGCACTAAACACCCACTGTGATGCCACACTGCTGGCCAGGCAGGAAAGCTTGTCCAGGTCAAACTCGGCAGTTGAGGCCACAAATCAAGTTTGGCTGCTGAGTAGTCCAGGGGATCTTCGTTGTGCGGTGGCAGGGTGCACTCCAAGTATGCCAAACCTGCTGGTTCAGGTTCTGCTCCATGTCTAGCTGCTGCTGCTGGTGAGTAGTTTCTTCAGTAGGTGGGTGAAGAAAATTGCTCATCAGCCACTCTAGACTTAAGTTGCTGCTGATGGAGCTGGTACTGCTCCTGTCCTCCTATCTTTCCCCCAGCAGCCATGGCAGTGGAACGTGAGCGCAGAGGGCCCCCTCGGTCAGACCTGCGTGCGGATGGGCAATGGCACACATAGGCAGCAGCCAACTGACTACATAGGATGTCTCGATAGTAGTTCGGTTTGTCCTTCCTCTCAGCGGGTGTAAAAAAGGCCCCCATTTTGGACCGGTAGTGAGGGTCTTACATGGTGGAGAGCCAGTAGTCATCCCTCTGCCAAATGGTGACAATTCGGCTGTAACTATGCAAGCAACTGAGCATGCATCAGGCCATTGGCGCAAGTGACTCGGGGTGAGTCCCTGCCTCCAACTCCACTGCATACTGACACGGTGTGTCTGGGTCCTCGGCCTTGTCTTCCTCATCTCCCTCTTGCTTCTCCGGCTGCTCCTCCTTCTCCTCTCCTGTCACCTGTGTAGAAAAAACACCAATTTCTCTACGCATTGCTTGTGCTTGAATCTCCTCCCTCCTCGGCTCATGTGGCCATGAGATATAGTCACCATGTCTCCCGTTCCCTGGCCAGCCACATTTAGCAGCATCTGCTCCAGGACATGAATCAGTGGAATAACGTTGTTCATCCTGTAGTCCTGGCGACTGACAAATAAAGTGCCTGAGCAAACGTCAGGTGTCACGCATGAGCTGCCACTGGCTGACATCAAAGTTACTCTGTCTGCCTGTATCATCAAGAAATTGTTTTTGGCCTTTCTCTGTTCCTATAATGGGTCCAACATATGGAGGGTGGAATTCCAACGGGTGGAAATGTTGCATATCAGCCTATGTTGGGGGACTCCATTCTGCTGCTGCATCTCAAGGAGGGTGTGCTTTGCAGTGTACGAGTGGCTGAAGTGCATGAAAAGTTTCCTGGCCATTTTCAGGATGTCTTGCAGATGGGGTGAAGACTTCAGGAACCACTTTACAGCAAGATTGAACATGTGCACCATGCAGGGTGCATGGCTCAGTGTCACGGCCATGCCCATGACCGTGACTCCTCTTACCGCATGCGGTTGTCTGCGGTTTTGTATGGGCGTTCAACCACGGGTGAGGACCGCTGTTCTGTGGCCTCACTTGTGGTTGCCGCGGACAACCAGTGTTGCATTTTGCAGCAGAGCAGCCTGAACGTTCCTAGGCAGCTTGCTGCCCTGGCATGCGGTCACACCTAGCAACCCTTTTGTTAGGTGTGTGTGGTGTGTGCACTGTGTATTATGTTTTGTGTGCACTTCCCCTTTAAGTTGTGTCTTTCCCTTCTGTGTTACTGGAAGGGTTAACTTCCTTCCCAGTGTGTGTGTGATGTCACTGGGTGTGTCCAATCCTTGGGTGTGGCCACTTGGGCCTATAAAGACCCTCTCTCTTGCAGGGCTCAGTAGGTTGCTTCAGCATGCTTGCTGATAGCAGCCTCCTGTGTTTTCCATCTGTCTGTGAGAGCCACCACTGTGGTCATAGTTTAAGTTTAAGTTTAAGTTTATGTTTATGTCCTCTTATGTCATGTTGTATGTGATGTTCTGTTGGGACCTTCCTTGTCACTTTGTGCAGTTTACGGTTCTGGATTCCTGTTGCTCAGGGATCCAGTCAGCAAGGCTGTGGCAGGTTGGTGGAACTTCTAGTTCGCCTGCCATACCCGTAAAACTGTTTGTGTTCCCCTTTTTCCCAACAGCTTGGCCAGTGAGACTCCTGCTCCTCCGCGTCTAGGAGGAGTTGGTCGTCTTACCCTGACTCCTAGCGTAGGGACCGGACGGAGGGTGAGTTAGGGATCCGAGGTTCCTGCGCATGGGTCCTCCTACCTTTAAGGTCGGCCCATGCAGTTAGGAGTTAGGGTCAGGGTAGGGACGCTGATAGGAGGTGACCTGCTCCCTATCCTGTTCTCCTGGCCGAGTAGGCCAACAGCATCTGGCATCGCACGGCTGAGGATTTCCCCCATCCTCAGCCGTGACACTCAGCCCTCCTTGAAGCAGGCCCGTTACCATGTTCTTCCTGTTGTCGGTCACCATGGTTCCAATTTTGAGTTGCTGAGGAGAAAGCCAGGATTCAAATTCTTGATGAAGGACACGGAGCTGTTTCTCCCCTGTGTGACTCCTGCACATGTGGTATGCTGGAGGGGCACTATGAATTGTCCCTGCAGTGGAGGCTGAGAACACGGTGAAGGATGAGGAGGTAGAGGCGGACATTGTCGCAGGACCAACGGCATGAGAACGTGGAGGTGGAAGCAGAGTCACCTGTCCGAGTTGCTAGTGTCGCTGGGCAGGAACCACATTTACCCAGTGGGCCAAAAAGGACATATATTGTCCTTGACCGTAGTTATGCAGTAAGCCGGATTGGGACAGATGCACACTGGCGCAATATTATTAGTGTTTAGTTTGTGACGCCAGTTGCAGCTTGCACAGGTACTGTAGCAGGGTCCTTTAAGATGTTATAGCTCACGTACCAGGTGAGGAATGCCAGAGGGGGATAATGTCTCTGTATAGCAGATATGGTAGTGTCAACAGTGTCTCCTACCTTGGTACGGCTGGACTCCTGTATCCTGGCTCACATGCAATAAAATGAGTGTGGTCAGTAGGAGTAATTGAGGAATGAATGCAATCCAGACAGGAGATCTAATCCAACTCGTCTTTACTTAATGGGTGCAGCATAAATCTATACAAGTTACAGCAATAGTCCTTTGGGTCCCAGCAGGTATTGGCAATATGTGGCAGGAATCAATATCTATTCTGCTCCTATTCATATGCCTAGTAGATCTGGCAGGTATTTATCTTCTGCTCTGTCCGTGGTCTGCTTGATATGGGCCTGACTAGCTGAAGGAGGTATTTGGCTTCTCCTGGACTTTGGATTAAACACTCACAGTTCTGCTCGCAGTGAATGGCTTACTGGAGTTCTGTAGATCTGGAGGTGGCTGCTTGCTTGTCCACCAGCACTGAGGTAGATAATTCAGGCTGGGAAGAGGGATCCTGGGCCTCAGCCGAGGTCTGGATCCTAGGTTGGGATCCCTGTGTCTGGGAGCTCCAGCTAACACAGCCTTCCCCTAGCCGGGGTGGCTGGTGCACACCGGATCTAACTGGTTTCTTCCCTCCCTATGAGTCAGGATGTGGGACCAGCCCACTTCTGCTCCTAGAAGAGGGGGGAGCTAACACTGAAATGAACTATTCCAGTCTAGCTATGCTAAACTGAACTAAACACATTGCTGCCACCTGCTGGTGTACATGGAAATTACAGCATAATATATGAAACAGGCATAGAAAATACATATAATGTAAAATGCAATGTTAGACTACAAAAGATAACAATACATATGCACCTGACATGTTGTAGCAGGGAGAAAGAGTTTAGTGACATACTCCAGGATGTTACAGTTACAACTCCACATGTCGGCGCTGCCGTGCACTTTGCTCAACGAAGCCGCTGCCAGGAGTCCGCGGCGCATCAGGCTGAGCCTAGAATTGCGGAGATGGTGCTGAACTAGGGTAGGCGGAGCTGGGCACCGGACGGCGAGGGGTGCGGCCGGGCACGCTGTATTAACGGACCTCCCCTTGGGCACCTTAAGTGAGTGATTGACAGGTTATAAAAACCATTTTTTTGTGCAAATAGAGCCACAGTCAAGTTTAATAATGCCAGCTTAGGATTTATAATATTACACCGGACATGAGCATATGTTTAGGTTATAGGGGTAAAATCTTATGACAGAATCCCTTTAAAGTATAGCTGTCGTATTATTATTTTTTTGGGAGTATTGGATTGTGGTGATTAATATCTCCTTGGTGGTCCTATTTCAACTTTTCACTGTGTATTCAATTACCCCTTATTTCCACATTTTTGTTCCCTGTACTGCCTACTTTTACCTGTGCTTAAAATAGGGTTGCTAGGCATGGTCCGTCTATCTGTTGATACTGTAGATGGAGCAGGCAGTGTGCAGGCTCACATTACTGACAGCCAGGGACTGTAAGTAAATGATTAAAGCCAGGTCCTCCCCAGCAGCTGATAACAGTGCCTGGGCTGTGTGCACTTCTTCCTGTCCCTGCGCTTGGCAGACGCTCCCTCACTCAGCAGAGCTGGAGAATGCAGAGTTGGAGCAGCGCAGACCAGGGAAGGGAGATCTGCCATCTGCTCAGTGTATAAATGAAAGCAACATGTGGTAAGAGGACCCCTTTGTGCTGCAAGAGATTAACCATTTAGGGGGGAGTGCTTTGGTTACTGACACTTTTGAGGGGCTATTGTTACTGGCTAGTGAGGGCAGGCGGGATTAGCCTCAGGGTGAGGGCAGTGGCGGCCATCTTAACTGAATAGTGAAATTGCAGTTTTATGCAGACTGGTTGCTAAGGCTGAATCTTATTAAATATGGGGTAAGTCAGTCCAATAGTAACTGATTCTGGAATATCATGTTATTAGTAACTACATATATGAAAATTGAAATTAGGGTCTAAATGTGACAGTTATCCTTTAAAGAAATGGCGGCTTGGGACTCTCCACCTCTTGGAAAGAGAGGGACTGCAGTACCAGCAACTTGGCCAGGAGCACGTTCAGCTTCTGCGCCGTTGGATGAGTGCACGCATACTGTTGTCTCTTGGCAATCGCTTCGGTGATCGATTGCTGACGGAATAACTGATGAGGAATAGGAGGGCGAGGAGCAGGAGCATCAGGACTGCTAGATGATGGGAAGGCCATTTATAGGGCTGTGACATCACAGGGGCTGGCTGACTGCTGATTGGCGGCATGCATGGCATTGTGGGTTCTTTGCTCTATATCCTAACATGTGCAGCAGCCATTTTAGGAAAAAATGCGACTCGTTACCATAAAGCATGAGGAAATTCGGCTTCGGTGCGAATCAAATTTTTCCTGAAATTTGGATTGAATTCTACTTTGTCAACTTCGATTCGCTCATCTCTATTGAGTGTCATCTGCAAAAATGGATATTTTACTGTGCAAGCCTTCTACAAGATGATTAATAAATATATTCAAGAGAATAGGGCCCAATACTGACCCCTGAGGTACTCCACTAGTGATGGTGACCCTTCCAATACTGATACCTGTGGTATCCCACTAGTGTCAGTGACCCAATCTGAGTGTGTACCGTTAATAACCACCCTCTGTTTTCTATCACTCAGCCAGTTACTTACCCACATACAGACGTTTTCCCCCAGTCCGAGCATTCTCATTTTATATACTAACCTTTTATGTGGTACAGTGTCAAATGCTTTGGAGAAGTCCAGATATACGACATCCATTGATTTGCTGCTGTCAAGTCTAGAACTTACCTCCTCATAGAAACTGATTAAATTAGTTTGACATGACCGATCCCTCACGAAGCCATGCTGATAGGGCGTTATTTGCTTATTTTCATTGACGTTTAGAATAGCATCTCTTAGGGTACTTTCACATTAGCAGCAGGGGACTCCAGCAGGCTGAACAGCCTGTCGGATTGACTATAATGGGATCGGGGGCGGAGTTCCGGCAGCAGCACGGCAGTGTACGGCGAGAGGCAGCCGGACTAAAAGTACTGCATGCAGTACTTTTAGTCCGGCTGCCTCTTGCCGTGCCGCCGAAACTCCACCCCTGACCCCATTATAGTCAATGAGGACGGAGCGTCAGTCCGGGGGAACACGTGAACTAGCGACAGGATGGATCCGACAGGCTGTTTACCCGCCGGAACAGCCTGCAGGAGTCCCCTGACACTAGTGTGAAACTAGCCTTAGAAAACCTACAAACAGTTTACCCAAAACAGATGTTAGACTATATTTTCCAGGCTCTGTTTTTTAACCCTTTTTGAATATCGGCACCACATTTGTTCCGCTCCAATCCTGCGGAACACTCCCTGTCAGTATAGTGTCCATAAATATCAGTAATAAGGGTCTGGCTATGACATTACTTAATTCTCTTAGGATATGGGGGTATATGCCATCTGGTCCTGGCGATTTGTCTATTTTAATCTTTTTAAAATGCAGCTCCACTTCTTCCTGGGTCAGAGAGGGCACTTTTAATGAGGAATTTACTTTTAACCTTACATTCTGCATTTCATCTGACAGTTTATTTTCCTCAGTGAATACAGTGGAGAAAAAAATATTTTATAGCTTTGCTTTCTCCTCATCGTTCTCTGCAACTCCCCCCTCATTAATATCTAAAGGGCAGACACCTTTAGATTTATACTTTTTACCATTTATATAATTGAAGAACATTTTAGGGTTAGTTTTACTCTATTTGGTAGTTAATCTCTCGGTCTCTAGTTTGGCTTCTTTTATTTGTTTTTTTACATATTCCCAAAAATATAATAACACAGTGCAATTTTAAGCAACTGACTTACTGTAATCCTCTCCTAGAGTCAATGAATCTCAAGTCACTTAATCTTAAGTCACACACATACAAACACACTGGAAATCAAACACGCGAACGCTCAGAGACTCACATTGTCTGTCTGTATAGGTGCTGCTCCCAAACAGCTTCACACCAGACTGCAGTTTGTTTGTTTTTTACTCTGGATTCAAAAGACTGAGCTGCCCTCAAAACTAGCTATTTATCTTCTCCTCATTAGACAGCCACACCCTAATTACTCACCTGTGCAACACCCTGGAGAAGGAAAAAACAATGTAATCCCAGTATACTCTCAGGCAGCAAAAGCAAGTCACAGTGTATAAACTGTACTACACTGCTCTGACTCGGTATAAAGCATCCACCTCAACAATGGAAGGTTTGGTAACATCTGGCTAAATGAGTACAGGCAGTGTCGGACTGGGGTAATGTTATATGCCAGCAGCAGGTAGTAGACTAGGGGCCCACCTTGCTCAGGGGCCCACTGGGGGATTCCCCTATACCCCTGTGCACCAGTCCGAGCCTGAGTACAGGTGTGTCAAAGGCGGAAAGAGCCTCAGGAGACTAATGGAGAATATCTGCCCCCTTCCTGGGTTTGGCAATAACTGAAACATTTTAATGAATTACCTATAATAATATATATCATCCAGATATACCACGAGGAACTGACCGAGGAGGAACTCTCCAAAAATATCATTAACAAGGTTTTGGAACACAGCTGGAACGTTACATATCCCAAAGGGCATTACCAGGTAATCACAATGCCTTTAGGGGTATTGGACACTTCCATTCATCCCCCTTCTGTATTCTGATTAAATTGTAGGCTTTTCTGGGGTGTGAACCACTGGGGCCCAACAATTTGATTAAACATATAAGTAATGACAGGAAGGGGGTACTGGTTTCAAACCATGATTTTATTAAGTTCCCTGTAATCAATACAAGGGCCCAATCCACCATCTTTTTTATCCTCAAAAAAGAAACTAGCACCTACAAGAGATTCAGATGGTCGGATATAAGCCCCTTTTCATGTAATCCTTCATAGTCTGTCTTTCAGGCCCACGAAGATTAAACATTCGGCCCTTGAGAAGTTTCGCACCAGGGACAAGTTCAATGGCACAATCGTATTTATGATGAGGGAGCAGTGTGGCCACAGGCGCTCTCCCGTACTGCTGCAGGCGCTCTCCCGTAGTTCTGCAGGCGCTCTCCCGTACTGCTGCAGGCGCTCTCCCGTACTGCTGCAGGCGCTCTCCCGTACTGCTGCAGGCGCTCTCCCGTACTGCTACAGGCTCTCTCCCGTACTGCTGCAGGCGCCCTCCCGTACTGCTGCAGGCTCTCTCCCGTACTGCTGCAGGCGCTCTCTCGTACTGCTGCAGGCGCTCTCCCGTACTGCTGCAGGCGCTCTCCCGTACTGCTGCAGGCGCTCTCCCGTACTGCTGCAGGCGCTCTCCCGTACTGCTGCAGGCGCTCTCCCGTACTGCTACAGGCTCTCTCCCGCACTGCTGCAGGCGCCCTCCCGTACTGCTGCAGGCTCTCTCCCGTACTGCTGCAGGCGCTCTCTCGTACTGCTGCAGGCGCTCTCCCGTACTGCTGCAGGCGCTCTCCCGTACTGCTACAGGCGCTCTCCCGTACTGCTGCAGGCGCTCTCCCGTACTGCTGCAGGCGCTCTCCCGTACTGCTGCAGGCTCTCTCCCGTACTGCTACAGGCGCTCTCCCGTACTGCTACAGGCACTCTCCCGTACTGCTATAGGCGCTCTCCCGTACTGCTGCAGGCGCTCTCTCGTACTGCTGCAGGCGCTCTCCTGTACTGCTGCAGGCGCTCTCTCATACTGCTGCAGGCGCTCTCCCGTACTGCTGCAGGCGCTCTCTTGTGTATGCTAGTTGTTTGGAGCTGCGCGCTGGCTGCGGTGTCTGTGACCTGGGTGTGAACTGTTCCCTGTGATGTCTCCTTCTGTCTTCTGGTGTCTTTTGTTCCTGTAGGATTCATGTCTGGTCTGGGCGTAGTGTCACAGCATCGTTCGCTGTGACACGGGTTGCCGTGTTACTCACATCTGTTGCTCTGGCGAACTGGCTACGGTGGTTTCCGTGTAGCTGGTTGCCAGGGGCGATGTGTAGTAACTTCTCTGTTTATGAAGGATCCCCTCCCTGTTCTGATGGGGTTAATAGTCTTGATTTGGGTGTGGTCACTAGGTGCTTATTAATATTCCTGTTAGCTGCGGGCCGGGGGGTCATCCTGTCTCCAGCCTTGCTGGGTGCAGGAGGTATGCACCTGACCTGGGTTATTCTGTGTGGCCACCTACTAAGTCATCATGGTCACCTTGTATGGTTCCGTGTTTGGTCTGTGACCGCCATGTGTCATCCTCCATGGGGTCCAGACATTTGTCTGTCTGTGCAGCTCTGCCTGTGTCCGCCATGTGATGTTCCGCATGTGGAACGGGCATTTGCTAGTCCTGTCTGTCCTGTCTTATCCTGTCTTGTGTACAGATGTAGCCTCGCTAGCGCTCACAGTGGAATCGCGTGAGCGCAGAACAATACCCCGTTTCATTAGCTACAAAGAGCGTAAAAAGAATAATAAGAAAATTCAGGGTGCAATTTTGGTTTGTGACCAGCAGATGGCGCATGGAACTGCAGTTTAATATGGAAGTATTTGTACGTAATGAAGTAATGAATGAATTGCCCCCTGTGACTTCCCCATCTGACCGTCTGTGAAGGTTCTCATTTATCCAGGTCATGGTATATCTGTAAAGAATAAATCAAGGCAACTGGACTTACTGTAGATTTCTTGAAAACGTTTCACTCGTTCTTCCAACGAGCTTTCTCAATTCTGAGTGACTGTACAAGAATTCTCTGGGAATAAATATGTAACTGAATCAACATCTGGTGTGCTGGGTATGCTGGGTATAATGACCACTGACCCCATGCTGGGTATAATGACCTCTGACCCCATGCTGGGTATAATGACCTCTGACCCCATGCTGGGTATAATTACCAGATGTTGATTCAGTTACATATTTATTCCCAGAGAATTCTTGTACAGTCACTCAGAATTGTGAAAGCTCGTTGGAAGAACGAGTGAAACGTTTTCAAGAAATCTACAGTAAGTCCAGTTGCCTTGATTTATTCTTTACAGATATTCCCCATCTGAAGCTATCCGTAGTTGATCAACATAAAAATGAAAAATAGAAATATATAAAAGGAGCCATAAAAAATAAAATTCTGTGTTCCGTGGCAGTAAATAAAATATCTACAGTATTATATAGGTCTATACTGAACAGATCGCTGGCAGACTCCATCGTGAAAGCCTCTGGGAGTTAGGAAAGCACGCAGACCTCAGAGAGTTCAATGACAAATTCGGCTCTGCTACATCTGTCCAGGTCTGTGTCTGTATCATACTGGCGCACTCCAAACCAAGTATGATATTAATAAGCGCTACACAAGTGTAAAAAAATAACAAAGAGTAACATTTTATACTGTATACCTAAATATAAAAGACAATTGTGCAGCAATGAATGTCAGATGTGAATCAGACACAGACCTGAACAGATGTAGCAGTGCCGAATTTGTCATTGAACTCTCTGGGGGCTGCGTGCTTTGGTAACTCTCCGAGGCTTTCTCGATGGAGTAATATCCATCGATGTGTAATACAGTATCTCCTTACTTAACAACCAGCCTGGCTCTGCTACATCAACCTAGGCACAAAACAACAACATACTGTAAAATGTACATTAGTGCTTGTAGGTGATGTGTGTGCGCGCCCCCCACTTGTGGCTCGTACATCCTCCCCCCCAGTATCTCAATGCAGGACTGTATATGTGAACAACAGACAACAACGTAATCAATAATATACTGAGCTGAGTTTGTCATCTGGCCCAGTGTGAACTGGGGATGTTACAGAGGAGCGCAGGTACAGTATCACAATGCACAGAGGATGTACCCCCCTCAATACATGTATGCAGCGATCTACCATATCATCTGATACATAAAACATACACATTATTACACATATACTATACACATATATGTACATATAAGACATACACATTATTACACATATACTATACACATATATATACACCCTGTACAGAATTATTAGGCAAATGAGTATTTTGACCACATCATCCTCTTTATGCATGTTGTCTTACTCCAAGCTGTATAGGCTCGAAAGCCTACTACCAATTAAGCATATTAGGTGATGTGCATCTCTGTAATGAGAAGGGGTGTGGTCTAATGACATCAACACCCTATATCAGGTGTGCATAATTATTAGGCAACTTCCTTTCCTTTGGCAAAATGGGTCAAAAGAAGGACTTGACAGGCTCAGAAAAGTCACAAATAGTGAGATATCTTGCAGAGGGATGCAGCACTCTTAAAATTGCAAAGCTTCTGAAGCGTGATCATCGAACAATCAAGCGGTTCATTCAAAATAGTCAACAGGGTCGCAAGAAGCGTGTGGAAAAACCAAGGCGCAAAATAACTGCCCATGAACTGAGAAAAGTCAAGCGTGCAGCTGCCAAGATGCCACTTGCCACCAGTTTGGCCATATTTCAGAGCTGCAACATCACTGGAGTGCCCAAAAGCACAAGGTGTGCAATACTCAGAGACATGGCCAAGGTAAGAAAGGCTGAAAGACGACCACCACTGAACAAGACACACAAGCTGAAACGTCAAGACTGGGCCAAGAAATATCTCAAGACTGATTTTTCTAAGGTTTTATGGACTGATGAAATGAGAGTGAGTCTTGATGGGCCAGATGGATGGGCCCGTGGCTGGATTGGTAAAGGGCAGAGAGCTCCAGTCCGACTCAGACGCCAGCAAGGTGGAGGTGGAGTACTGGTTTGGGCTGGTATCATCAAAGATGAGCTTGTGGGGCCTTTTCGGGTTGAGGATGGAGTCAAGCTCAACTCCCAGTCCTACTGCCAGTTTCTGGAAGACACCTTCTTCAAGCAGTGGTACAGGAAGAAGTCTGCATCCTTCAAGAAAAACATGATTTTCATGCAGGACAATGCTCCATCACACGCGTCCAAGTACTCCACAGCGTGGCTGGCAAGAAAGGGTATAAAAGAAGAAAATCTAATGACATGGCCTCCTTGTTCACCTGATCTGAACCCCATTGAGAACCTGTGGTCCATCATCAAATGTGAGATTTACAAGGAGGGAAAACAGTACACCTCTCTGAACAGTGTCTGGGAGGCTGTGGTTGCTGCTGCACGCAATGTTGATGGTGAACAGATCAAAACACTGACAGAATCCATGGATGGCAGGCTTTTGAGTGTCCTTGCAAAGAAAGGTGGCTATATTGGTCACTGATTTGTTTTTGTTTTGTTTTTGAATGTCAGAAATGTATATTTGTGAATGTTGAGATGTTATATTGGTTTCACTGGTTAAAATAAATAATTGAAATGGGTATATATTTGTTTTTTGTTAAGTTGCCTAATAATTATGCACAGTAATAGTCACCTGCACACACAGATATCCCCCTAAAATAGCTAAAACTAAAAACAAACTAAAAACTACTTCCAAAAATATTTAGCTTTGATATTAATGAGTTTTTTGGGTTCATTGAGAACATGGTTGTTGTTCAATAATAAAATTAATCCTCAAAAATACAACTTGCCTAATAATTCTGCACTCCCTGTACATATAAGACATACACATTATTACACATATACTATACACATATATATACATATAAGACATACACATTATTACACATATACTGTACACATATATGTACAATTACAATTAATCCATAATCCTCATTTAAAGGTTTTCCAGGAGATCGAGACAGTAACTCCTCAGTGTTGAACAGATGAAACAGGCGAGCGCACGGAGCATATCGCAATACACAGCGAGGTAATTATTAACAGCCAAGTTTGATGCTAATGTCCTGATTCATTCACGGCAGTAATGTTACATAAAGTAACATTCACTTGGACACCAGCTGATCAGTCCACAGATTGTGGGGCTATACAGTTACCCTAAACTCTTTCTACTTCAGCGCTGAATTGTTACATTTGTAGAATGTTTATTATTATTACTACAGTCTTATATAAATAAATAGTTAATCCAATTCGCAGCAACTTGGTTTTCCCTTTAAAGTTGGATATTTCAATGGCCGCGGGATGCTTCCAGAGTGGATACTTGTGCTTTTATTTTAAGTCCGGACCATATAGAAAATAATCATAGATACATTTGCATATGCATTTATATATGCATGTAAGAGTATGATAAATGTACAGAGGCAGTAATATAACTCTGCTATAGCGCTTATTAATATCATACTGGAGCACTCCGAACCAAGTATGATATTAATAAGATATCTATCTATCTATCTATCTATCTATCTATCTATCTATCTATCTATCTATCAACTATCACTCTGTCTGTCTGATCAATACAGTAGCATGGGAGGATCATAGTGGGAGTAGTACTGTATATTAAGAAACCAATACAGCAGCAGCGCTGGGTAAGGTTTAACCACTTGTCATCTGGGCCCTTTGCCCCCTTCCTGACCAGGCCTAATTTTGCAAAACTGACATATCTCACTTTATGTGGTAATAACTTTGGAACGCCTTTATTTATCCAAGTCATTCAGAGATTGTTTTCTCGTGACACATTGTACTTCATGACAGTCATAAATTTGAGTCAAAATATTTCACCTTTATTTATGAAAAAATCCCAAATTTACCAAAAAAAAATTTAAATTTCAATTTCTCTGCTTTTAAAACGGAAAGTGATACCTCATAAAATATTTATTACTTAACATTCCCCATATGTCTACTTTATCTTGGCATCATTTTGGAAATGTCATTTTATTTTTTTAGGACGTTAGAAGGCTTAGAAGTTTAGAAGCAATTCTTCAAATTTTTAAGAAAATTGCCAAAACCCACTTTTTAAGGACCAGTTCAGGTCTGAAGTCACTTTGTGGGGCTTACATAGTGGATACCCCCATAAATGACCCCATTGTAGAAACTACACCCCTCAAGGTATTCAAAACTGATTTTACAGACTTTGTTAACCCTTTAGGCGTTCCACAAGAATTAAAGGAAAATGGAGATCAAATTTTTACATTTCACTTTTTTGGCAGATTTTCCATTTTAATCAAATTTTTTCTTTAACACATCGATGGTTAACAGCCAAAAAAAACTTAATATTTATTACCCAGATTCTGCGGTTTACAGAAACACCCCACATGTGGTCATAAACTGCTGTATGGGCACACGGCAGGGCGCAGAAGAAAAGGAACTCCACATGGTTTTTAGATGCCATGTCCCATTTGAAGCCCCCTGATTCACCCTTACAGTAGAAACTCCCAAGAAGTGACCCCATTTTGGAAACTAGGGGATAAGGTGCCAGTTTTATTAGTACTATTTTTGGGTACATATGATTTTTTGATCATTCATTATAACACTTTATGGGGCAAGGTGACCCAAAAATTGTTTGTTTTAGCACAGTTTCTATTTATTTATTTTTACAGCGTTCACCTGAGGGGTTCAGTCAAGTGACATTTTTATAGAGCAGATTGTTACGGACGTGGCGATACCTAATATGTATACTTTTTCTGATTTATTAAAGTTTTAGACAATAATAGCATTTTTGAAACCAAAAAATTATGTTTTAATGTGTCCATGTTCTGAGAGCTATAGTTTTTTTTATTTTTTGAGAGATTTTCTTATGTAGGGGCTCATTTTTTGCGGGATGAGATGACGGTTTTATTTGTACCATTTTGTGGGACATACGCATTTTTGATCACTTGGTGTTGCACCTTTTGTGATGCAAGGTGACAAAAATTGCTTGTTTTGACACATTTTTTTTTTTTTTTACGGTGTTCACCTGAGGGGTTAGGTCATGTGATATTTTTATAGAGATGGTTTTTACGGACGCGGCAATACCAAATATGTCTATTTTATTAAATTTATTCTATTTTTAACATTTTTTTTTTATTCCTTACTTGGGGACTTTTCTTTTTTTGCATGTGAAACTTTTTTTTATTTTGTTTTTTCAACCCTTTATTTTTATTTTTTTTATTTTACACTTTTCGTCCCCCATAAGGTCATACAAGACCTCTGGGGGACATTTACTTCACTTTTTCTTTTTTTTTTCACTGTTGATTTCTCCTGTAACTGGGGCTGACATAGTAGCCCCAGTTACAGGAGAAATGCACCCCCTAGAGAGGCTGTACAGCAGCAATCCAGCGCTGTACAGCCTCAGAGAAGGGCTGATCGAGGTCTCTGAGAGACCTCACACAGCTCCTGCACTCTCCGGTCCCGGTGGTCACATGACCGCCGGGCCGGAACAGGAAGCGCTGTGTGAGCGCTGTGTGAGAGGTGAGCGGTGAGCGCTGTGTATGCAGCAATCCAGAAGGCAGGGACACCTGGGCACTGTCCCTGCCTTCTCTAAGGGTTGTGCTGCTGTCACTGACAGTGGGCAACCCGATCAGCAGCTGCACGATTAGCGTGCAGCTGCAGTTTCTGAACGGACGTTCTGGAACGTCCATTCAGAAATAGACGTCCACCCATAGGACGTTTATATCCTATGGGCGGACGGGAGGTGGTTAAAATACACAAAATGTTGACAAGCAAAAATAGCGCGATATATACAGTATACTGCGCTGCTGCTGTACTGATTTATTATCTATAAATGTATTTAATATCATACTTGGTTTGGAGTGCGCCAGTATGATACAGACACAGACCTGGACAGATGTAGCAGAGCCGAATTTGTCATTGAACTCTCTGAGGGCTGCGTGCTTTCCTAACTCCCAGAGGCTTTCACGATGGAGTCTGCCAGCCAGCGGAGTTACTGTCTCGATCTCCTGGAATACCTTTACACGAGGATTATGGATTCATTGTAATTGTACAATTATGTGTGTGCGGTATATATACCATACATCAGTACAGCGCTGTATACTGTATATATACCATACATCAGTACAGCGCTGTATACTGTATATATACCATACATCAGTACAGCGCTGTATACTGTATATATACCATACATCAGTACAGCGCTGTATACTGTATATATACCATACATCAGTACAGCGCTGTATACTGTATATATACCATACATCAGTACAGCGCTGTATACTGTATATATACCATACATCAGTACAGCGCTGTATACTGTATATATACCATACATCAGTACAGTGCTGTATACTGTATATATACCATACATCAGTACAGCGCTGTATACTGTATATATACCATACATCAGTACAGCGCTGTATACTGTATATATACCATACATCAGTACAGCGCTGTATACTGTATATATACCATACATCAGTACAGCGCTGTATACTGTGTATATCGCTCTATTTTTACCTGTCAACTCTTGGTGTATTTTAAGCCTTACCCAGCGCTGCTGCTGTATTGATTTATTAATACACAGTATTACTCCCACTATGATCCTGCGAGGCCACTGTGTTCATCAGATAGATCTTGAGCCATTCCCATGAATATATAGCACTATATTCCATATAGTGCTATATACACTGCTCAAAAAAATAAAGGGAACACTTAAACAACACAATGTAACTCCAAGTCAATCACACTTCTGTGAAATCAAACTGTCCACTTAGGAAGCAACACTGAGTGACAATCAATTTCACATGCTGTTGTGCAAATGGGATAGACAACAGGTGGAAATTATAGGCAATTAGCAAGACACCCCCAATAAAGGAGTGGTTCTGTAGGTGGTGACCACAGACCGCTTCTCAGTTCCTATGCTTCCTGGCTGATGTTTTGGTCACTTTTGAATGCTGGCGGTGCTTTCACTCTAGTGGTAGCATGAGACATAGTCTACAACCCACACAAGTGGCTCAGGTAGTGCAGCTTATCCAGGATGGCACATCAATGCGAGTTGTGGCAAGAAGGTTTGCTGTGTCTGTCAGCGTAGTGTCCAGAGCATGGAGGCGCTACCAGGAGACAGGCCAGTACATCAGGAGACGTGGAGGAGGCCGTAGGAGGGCAACAACCCAACAGCAGGACCGCTACCTCCGCCTTTGTGCAAGGAGGAACAGGAGGAGCACTGCCAGAGCCCTGCAAAATGACCTCCAGCAGGTCACAAATGTGCATGTGTCTGCTCAAACGGTCAGAAACAGACTCCATGAGGGTGATATGAGGGCCCGAAGTCCACAGGTGGGGGTTGTGCTTACAGCCCAACACCGTGCAGGACGCTTGGCATTTTCCAGAGAACACCAATATTGGCAAATTCGCCACTGGCGCCCTGTGCTCTTCACAGATGAAAGCAGGTTCACACTGAGCACATGTGACAGACGTGACAGAGTCTTGAGACGCCGTGGAGAACGTTCTGCTGCCTGCAACATCCTTCAGCATGACCGGTTTGGCATTGGTCAGTAATGGTGTGGGGTGGCATTTCTTTGGAGGGCCGCACAGCCCTCCATGTGCTCGCCAGAGGTAGTCTGACTGCCATTAGGTACTGAGATGAGATCCTCAGACCCCTTGCGAGACCATATGATGGTGCGGTTGGCCCTGGGTTCCTCCTAATGCAAGACAATGCTAGACTTCATGTGGCTGGAGTGTGTCAGCAGTTCCTGCAAGACGAAGGCATTGATGCTGTGGACTGGACTGCCCGTTCCCCAGACCTGAATCCAATTGAGCACATCTGGGACATCATGTCTCGCTCTATCCACCAACGTCACGTTGCACCACAGACTGTCCAGGAGTTGGCAGATGCTTTAGTCCAGGTCTGGGAGGAGATCCCTCAGGGGACGGTCCGCCACCTCATCAGGAGCATGCACAGGTGTTGTAGGGACGTCATACAGGCACGTGGAGGCCACACACACTACTGAGCCTCATTTTGACTTGTTTTAAGGACATTACATCAAAGTTGGATCAGCCTGTAGTGTGTTTTTCCACTTTAATTTTGAGTGTGACTCCAAATCCAGACCTCCATGGGTTGAAAAATTTGATTTGCATTTTTTTATTTTTGTGTGATTTTGTTGTCAGCACATTCAACTATGTAAAGAACGAAGTATTTCAGAAGAATATTTAATTAATTCAGATCTAGGATGTGTTATTTTTGTGTTCCCTGTTTTTTTTTGAGCAGTGTATTTGTTTTTTAGAATATTCGTCATTTTAGGACCGATGATTTTACAATTTTTGTATTGAATTGTACCATATTTCTTAGTCTTTGCTGTGAATAGATTTCGCCGGTAGCAGCAGAGTGTCATCTGTAAGTTACAGCTGACACTCTCTGCTGATGGCGGCCGCTCCCTTCCTGAGCCTCTGCCATCATAGACTGCAGAGAGGATCAGGCTGCAGGGGGGCATCAGGAGGCAATGGGGGCAATAAGGTGGCCACTAAATTACTGGGGTCATTATATGAATGCGGGCACAGTGGCGGTCATGCCGGCTTTTTTGTACACTAAAGCGCTCCGATTGGTTAGTCTGCAGAGACTAATCGGAGCACGTGGTTAAATCAATGGCCGGCTTCCTATAAAACGCATATGTCACTTTAATTAAAATACATGTACTATACAAGTATTACTAATTAGGTTATTGCCACCTAATATTTCAGTTGCATATAAGACGTGATTGTATTGCACAGAAAGCGGGTGTAGTTATACTTTTTTAGGATTTAGTGATGCTTGGATGGTATATTTATTTTAATTAAAGTGACATTTGCGTTTTTTATAAAGCCCGCCATTGATTTAGCATTGCACAATACAAGCTCCTGTAGGTGGTGTAATATGGTAGTGTGGTGTAATGTCATTACGTGCTTTAGGTTAACACTGCTGTAACGGAACGCCTAGCACCCCGACCGAGTACCTCCGTCGATAGTTGCTCCTAGTGCTTCCCGAGGACTCCAAGCACTCCACTTGACACCGTACGCACTGCAGACCCCACGAACCGCCGAAGCTTGGTTGAGGTCTCACCGTCTCCTACCCACCCTGGACCTATGACAAGGCTCCAGGCTCCAGTGGGTGAACCTCTCCTACATCCAGAGACAGGAACCAGGAACAGCCCTTACAAGAGCTAGTAGTAAAGCCAGGGGAGTATAGCAATCCCCAGCGTCGATCAGTTACCCAAACACCAGCCTCAACATGATGAAGGATAAAACAGGAACTCTTTATTGAGGGCTACCCGCCCGTATTTATGCAGGTCCCCATCTGGTGGACATGCCCCTAGGGGACCAGAAGGAAGACTGTGACACAGGACAGATATGCAGCACTGCAGGATACACAGAGACAATACATCCCCACAATGCATCATGGTTTCCTCCTCTCTGCCCTGGAGACACCCAAGGAGTAATCCAATTATCTCTCAAGACAAAGGGAAATCACCAATACACATGTGGGGACAACAGAACAGAAATCACCATTTAAACATGCAATGTCACAACCCTTTTCAATACACAGACATTTAACATCCCAAAATGGCACGAATTAGACCAGGAGTTCAAGTTAGTTCAAGTCCTTTGTGAACAAATGAGGCCTGGCTGATGAGAGGGCCCATAATCCTGGGGCAAGAGGCCAGCAGCCAGGCCCCTCCAAAACCCAGTGGCGAGGTTGGTTTCGCCACAACTGCCATCTATTGGCCTAGTTGTGTATTGCAGTTACAGTTCAGAGTGAAGTGGGAGAACTCGCGCTTCGTAAGTAACGATATGCGAAAACTATGAGCGCAAGCGATACTACTTCTGTATGTTCTGCCTTTGGTGACAGGGCTCCTGGGTTCTCCGGGGCACATCTAGTCTGTGACTGCCATGTGTCATTCTGCATGGGGTCCAGGCAGCTACTAGTGTGCTGGTTTCCATTTATCCTGTCTGTACTGTGTCCTGTGCGGTTGTTCGGGTTCCAGCAAGTTCCAGTCTTTGTTTGTGTGGACTGATGGTGCTTTCTCCAGCAGTCTTTGCAGGTAAGTGGCCAAGTGCACCGGGACCATCCTGGAGGTGCAACCAGTGATCCTCAGCTAAGTTCGTCCTCACCATCTGGGGCTCTGTGAAGAACGGGGCTCACCGAGTCTCTGCCCTCTGGGTTTTTCAGCCACTGGTCCCTTACCTGCTTATACAGTTTCCTGCTTTGTCTTGATCTCTGTATTATAGTATTTGATTTGGTTCACTGTCATGTCTTTGTCTCTTCTTGCTTTGGTGTGTTTGCCTGAGATGCTCTAGCGGTCGGTAGGACCCTCTCTAGAACATGACAACTTCCTCTTTGGAAAACACATCGAGAATGTCCTTGATGAACTCAAGAAGTGGTCCTCCAGTTCCAGACCAGAGAGTTGAATAGAGAGACAATGATTAGAGCGCTGGGGACCCAATTTAGTTAAATCCACAGAACTCCAATTAAAGACTGGACTGTGGTATGTGCTCCCAACTAAGGTGATCCCAAAATGACATCCGCAGACAAAGGTTTCATTACCTATAATGAACATTTCTCAGAATGAATAGACCCAATCTTCATTACTAAATCAATGGTTTTATAGTGAATAAATCCTACGGCTAAAGGAGAAGTATCCACCCCAGACACCGGAATGGGTTCAGGTAGTCTACATACCACGAGACCCAAGGTAGACACAAAATCAAAATTCATCCCCGAATTCATAAAGTCTAAACCTAGAGAAGACAGAGAAACAGGCAAAAGAACCCTGTCAGTTTTATTGGGAAATACCTGTGCGTCTGAGAAACCTCCTAAATCATCAATTTGAAGTTTTCTGACTTCGGCCTAGTGTAAGCCGTGTACCGGGGTGGGCTCCCCACGATACAGTCAAGTTACAAATTAGGAAAGAAACTCCAACCCAACACCAGCTTTTGCCAAAACAGATTTTTACTTAAATGTGGCAATAAACACAACCACAAATGCTGGGAACACACAATAAATTTACATACAGCCAGCCCGAAGGCTGAGACCCTTGTGCTGCACAGCACGGCGCCCTGCGATGGATGCAGGAGGAAAGCATGGTAATTTACCTACTGGCGGGCACAACTAAACGGACACACCTTACCTGTTATTATCCTAAAAGAACAAGAACCACTGTATGGGTGTGTGGTATGGGCTAGCCTGCGGTGCAGCACAACAGCTTACAATCTTACACAGATCTACAGAATTCCCCCTCCCACAACTGGTCCTGTAGCACGGGCCTGAGTATTCCTTCTGAGCAAAACTCCAGCCTGGATTGAGTTTGTGGGAGTTTTATCAGCTCTTCAATGTGTAATGTCACTTTAAGTTATGGAGTCCTTGCAATGAACAGTAGTAACACTTGTGGTCTCACACAAACAGAGACCCTAACTAACTAACTAACTAACTACAGGCCTGGTCTCAGTCTCTAGGCGCCAACACTGTGATGAGGTGCGTGCACGATCTTACCGACCCGGGTCTGCTCTGCATCCCCTGGTGACTCTGAACAGAACAAATACCTCTCCAACAAGCATGCAGTGCTTTGGAAACAGAGACATCTTGTGGCCAAACAGCAGAATGTCAGTCCAGAACATTTAATTTACTCTACACAAACAGTGTTCAGACAAGGAGAGCTGTTTCCCCATCTCACACTAGTAGGACAGGATCGCAGTAGATGTTCTGGACTGCTGCAGTAGAACCAAAGGCCAATGATGTTCCTTCCTTTGCTGGAAAGTCAAGATAGCCACTTGCATAGGCTCCTCAGACTCCAATGGTGCATGAATTACAGAAGACAGAGTGACAGAAGGAAATAAAGAAGGAGGAACAGAGATATCACATTCACGTTGTTATATCCGTTAGTAATAGAACAATAGTCTCATGCATCACACCAGTCTTCCTTGGGTACCCTTGAGCACCTCTTAAGCACAATCCGAGGATGGCTTGCCTTTCAGTAGGGGGGAATGTAACGCCCCGAGTGGCATTACCACTCCTGCGCCATGCTCCTGTCTGTGTATGCTGGTACGGTGTCATTCTATGTATTTTGCCCAGGTCCTCCATATTATGCATTTCCTATGTGTCAGGAGGGTATCAAGAGCCACGTCTGACTCCGTTATACCCGGGGTCAGGAGGTCGCAGCGGGTGGCTGCGCGCTCTATATCTAAACATCATGGTGTTTCTTAGTGATTGTTTTCTGTGTTTGCCTTGCTATCCTTTTTGTCTCTCTCAGGGATCCGTAGCTTCTCCTCCTCAGCTGTTTCGTGTCTGCCACTCCCTACCTCCTTATATTCTCCCCTCACACTTCTCTAGTTGCCAGTTATAGAGCTTCCTGCCTGGACATCTATACTGACCCACTGGAGTGGTTAATCCTGGTTGTTGTTCCTGTGTGCTACCCTCCGGATCCCTGTTTGGCTTATTGTTGTCTCCTGTTGTCGCCCACCTGGGAATATATGTTGAGTCTGTGTTGTCTGTCCTCCCCTTGGTGTTTTCCTTTAGAGCTAGTGGTGCGGACTAGTGTTCCCACCGCCCTGTTCACTATCTAGGGCTCAGCTCAGGGAAAGCCAGGGCTTTAGGCACGTGATCGGCGTACGGGTGAGGAACCCGTCTAGGGACGTCAGGGCAGCCAGGTGCCAGCCGCCAGGTGAGTCAGGGGTCACCATCTTCCCTCTCACTTGGGCAGGGCCTTCCTCGTTCCCTCCCTCTGTGTCACGTATGTGATAGCCACGCCGACTGTGATATTATAACTGGCCCTTATTTTTTGAGAAAAAAAAAATAAAAAATTAATTTTTTGTTTGTTGTTTTTTTTTCTCTCTCTACTTAGAATCCAATATGGATCCTATTGATGCCTTGGCAGAACAGCTTCAAAGCCTGTCTTTGGAGGTGGCAGGATTGAAGGCGTCTGTTCTCCAACAACAGCAGCAAATGCAGCAGACCGCACCCCCAGCGGTTGCTATGGGTAACCAGGTTGTCACTGAACCCAAGGTTGCTCTTCCCGACAGATTTTCTGGGGGAAGGGACAAATTTGCAACGTTCCGTGAGGCCTGCAAATTATATTTTAAGTTGCGCCCTTACTCCTCAGGTCATGAAGAACAGCGGGTTGGGATTGTCATTTCCCTGCTTCAGGGGGATCCGCAATCCTGGGCGTTCTCGTTACCCCCTGGTTCTCAGGCTCTTCGGTCAGTGGAGGGATTTTTTGGGGCTTTGGGTCTCATATATGATGACCCTGACCGAGTCGCCCTGGCTGAGTCGAAGTTACGGAGACTCCTACAGGGAGATCGGTCAGCAGAGGAATATTGCTCAGAGTTCCGTAGGTGGGCTACGGATACTCAGTGGAACGACCCGGCTCTCAGGAGTCAGTTCTGCTCTGGGTTATCTGAAAGGGTTAAGGATGCACTGGCGCTGTATGAGACCCCCCTTTCCCTTGATGCTGTTATGTCCCTCTCTATCAGAATAGATAGACGTCTTAGGGGGAGATCGAAAATTCCGGAGCAATTGGTTACCTCTCCCAAGCAACAGTCAGCCTGTACTGACTTAGATGAGCCTATGCAGCTAGGCGGAACTTCTCGTCAGGTCCGTCCTCCCGAGATTCGCCGTAGGGGGGGGGCTTGTTTTTTCTGTGGGGGGAGGGGTCATTTCATTAATGTCTGTCCCTCCTTTCTCAAAAACAAAAGACCGTCGGAAAACTACTAACCCCGGGCTGTGCGGAGGATGTCAGCCGGGGGGTATACGTTTCCTCCATACGAACATCTCAATTTGTGTTACCAGCGGTCATTGTTTTTGGTGTTAAGACGGAGTCTATTTCTGTTTTTCTAGACAGTGGAGCAGGGGTAAACTTGATTGATGCCCATTTTGCCCGCACTATGGGTTTGTCTCTCTGTACGCTGCAGAGACCTATTCCCGTATTCGCTATAGATTCTGCTCCTCTGTCTCAGAGAAACCTCACCCACATTGTTCGTAATTTACACCTTCGGGTAGGGGACCACCATAATGAGTGTCTTTCATGTTACGTTCTGGAGGGCCTTCCCTCTCCGGTGGTATTGGGTCTTCCCTGGTTGGTAGCGCACAATCCAGTGGTGGATTGGCAGGCCAGGGAGATATTGGAGTGGAGTGAGCATTGCAGAGAGAATTGCTTAAATAACAATTGCTTAATCGCCTCCATAGCTTCCCTACCTACATTTATTTCGGACTTTGAGGACGTTTTTTCTGAAAAGGGTTGTCAGAAACTACCACCTCATCGTCCTTATGATTGCCCGGTTAACCTGATTCCCGGGGCAAAATTACCCAAGTCCAGGTTGTATAATCTTTCGGGTCCCGAGAGACAAGCCATGAAAGATTATATCTCCGAGAGTCTGGCTAAGGGACACATCAGACCCTCTTCTTCACCCGTGGCTGCAGGGTTTTTCTTTGTTAAAAAGAAAGATGGGGGCCTGCGTCCTTGCTTAGATTTCCGTGAGTTAAACCAGATAACCATCCGTGACCCATACCCTCTTCCTCTCATTCCTGACCTTTTTAATCAGATTGCGGGTGCTAAGTGGTTCTCCAAACTTGATCTTAGGGGGGCCTACAATCTGATTCGTATCAGGGAAGGGGATGAGTGGAAGACAGCTTTTAACACCCCTGAGGGGCATTATGAAAATCTTGTTATGCCTTTCGGTCTGACCAATGCCCCTGCTGTCTTCCAACATTTCGTTAATGATATTTTTAGTCATCTCATCGGTAGGTTTGTAGTCATATACCTAGATGATATCTTAATTTATTCGGCTGATCTGAAAACACATGAGGTGCATGTCAGGCAAGTACTGCAGGTCCTACGGACGAATAAATTATATGCGAAAATTAAAAAATGTGTCTTCGCTGTTCAGGAATTACAGTTCCTGGGATATCTATTATCTGCTTCAGGTTTCCGCATGGATCCTGGGAAGGTCCAGGCAATTTTAGATTGGGATCTTCCTGAGAACCTTAAAGCCCTACAACGGTTTTTGGGTTTCGCTAATTTCTATAGAAAGTTCATTAAAAATTATTCAGTGATCGTTAAACCCCTTACCGACATGACTAGGAAGGGGACGGATTTTTCAAAATGGTCTGACGCCGCTAAAGATGCATTTTCCTCTCTAAAGGAGAGGTTTACCTCGGCACCTGTTCTAATTCAACCTGATGTCTCCCAGCCTTTTATTGTCGAGGTAGATGCGTCAGAGGTGGGAGTGGGAGCTGTATTGTCTCAGGGTCCGTCTCCTGGCAAATGGCGTCCTTGCGCTTTCTTTTCCAAAAAATTATCTTCTGCAGAGAAGAATTATGATATTGGAAATAGGGAACTGTTGGCGATTAAACTGGCGCTTGAAGAGTGGCGTCACTTCTTAGAGGGAGCAATCCACCCCGTCACGGTGATTACGGATCACAAGAACCTTCTGTACCTAGAATCTGGCTAAACGTCTCACCCCTAGACAAGCTAGGTGGTCGCTATTCTTTACCAGATTTAACTTTGTAATCACCTATCGTCCTGGGGCAAAAAATACCAAGGCAGACGCATTATCTCGTAGTTTCCCTGGAGGGGGTAATGTTTGTGATCCGGTACCTATTTTACAAAGAGGAGTGGTTGTCTCTGCTGTACACTCTGTTCTAGAGGGAAAGGTGTTAGAGGCTCAGGGGGACGCCCCGGCCTCTTGCCCCTTAAGAGAAATTGTTTGTACCGTTAAACCTGCGTCTTGAATTATTAAAAGAACATCATAATTCGGCACTTGCTGGACACCCGGGTAGTAAAGCAACCTTGGAGCTTTTATCTCGTCGTTTTTGGTGGCCAAGGTTGCGTCAGGATGTAATGGATTTCGTGTCTACTTGTTCTACTTGTGCACGCGCGAAAGTCTCTCATACACGTCCAGCAGGGTCTTTATTGCCACTTTTCATTCCCAATAGGCCATGGACACATCTGTCTATGGATTTCATCACTGACTTACCGTTGTCGGCGGGTAAAACAGTTATCTTGGTAGTAGTAGACAGGTTTAGCAAAATGGTACACTTTATTGCGCTACCCGCACTTCCTAATGCTAAAACTCTCGCTCAGGTGTTTATCAGTGAAATCGTGAAGCTTCACGGGGTCCCTTCCGATGTGGTTTCGGATCGGGGAACCCAGTTTATTTCTAAGTTTTGGAAAGCTTTTTGTTCCCGTTTGGGGGTTCACTTGTCCTTTTCCTCAGCTTTCCATCCTCAGTCGAATGGACAGACTGAGCGTACCAACCAAAACCTAGAAACATATTTAAGGTGTTTTGTGTCTGAAAACCAAGAGTTGTGGTCATCATACTTACCGTTAGCTTAGTTTGCCATAAATAATCATTATCAGGAGTCCACTGGCAAGTCACCATTCCTTGGTGCATACGGTTTTCATCCCCAATTTTGTACTTTCAAAGAGGGGGGTTCTTCTGGGGTTCCCGAAGAGGAAAGGTTTTCTTCATCTCTTTCATCGGTATGGCAGAAGGTGCAAGTTAACTTGAAAAAGATGAGTGGTAAATATAAATGCATGGCCGATAAGAAACGGTCGCCAGGTCCGGACCTAGGAGTGAATGACTATGTGTGGTTGTCTACTAGGAATATTAAGTTGAAGGTTCCTTCTTGGAAACTGGGTCCTAGGTTCATTGGTCCCTATAAAATAGTAGCCGTCATTAACCCTGTGGCTTTTCGCCTGGAGCTACCTCAGACTTTTAAGATCCATAACGTCTTCCATAAATCGTTACTCAAGAAGTATGTTCCACCTCTAGAACCATCGCCCCTGCCACCTCCTCCTGTTATTGTGGATGGTAATCTGGAGTTTCAAATAGCCCCTCGTGAAAGGGGGGGTACTGTCACGAGGGTATCAAGAGCCACGTCTGACTCCGTTATACCCGGGGTCAGGAAGTCGCAGCGGGTGGCTGCGCGCTCTATATCTAAACATCATGGTGTTTCTTAGTTATTGTTTTCTGTGTTTGCCTTGCTATCCTTTTTGTCTCTCTCAGGGATCCGTAGCTTCTCCTCCTCAGCTGTTTCGTGTCTGCCACTCCCTACCTCCTTATATTCTCCCCTCACACTTCTCTAGTTGCCAGTTATAGAGCTTCCTGCCTGGACATCTATACTGACCCACTGGAGTGGTTAATCCTGGTTGTTGTTCCTGTGTGCTACCCTCCGGATCCCTGTTTGGCTTATTGTTGTCTCCTGTTGTCGCCCACCTGGGAATATATGTTGAGTCTGTGTTGTCTGTCCTCCCCTTGGTGTTTTCCCTTAGAGTTAGTGGTGCGGACTAGTGTTCCCATCGCCCTGTTCACTACCTAGGGCTCAGCTCAGGGAAAGCCAGGGCTTTAGGCACGTGATCAGCGTACGGGTGAGGAACCCGTCTAGGGACGTCAGGGCAGCCAGGTGCCAGCCGCCAGGTGAGTCAGGGGTCACCATCTTCCCTCTCACTTGGGCAGGGCCTTCCTCGTTCCCTCCCTCTGTGTCACGTATGTGATAGCCACGCCGACCGTGATACTATGTTTAAAACTGTTGTGTTCATGTAATGTACCTGGTTCACCAGAGGTGGCAGCAGACTGGGCAGTGCTACTGTTAGAGAGAATGGGACCCCCTCTCCATTCTGACCCTCGCTAAGGAAGGGAGCAGACTGGTTGGTCAGAGGTCAGCTCAGCTTACCCCCCTTCTAGGGGAAAGTCCTAGCTTACCCCAGCTAAGCCGTCAAAGAGGGAGCAGGAGGAGAGGTGAGAGGACAGTTCAGAATGGACATGTTGCTCAAGTAGTTTTGAGGCATATGGAAGAAGTGATATGGGGCGATAACTGGACAAAGAAGATGGGTCAAGTGAAGGCTTTTTGAGGATGGGTGTAATGGAAGCATGTTTAAAACCAGAAAGGAAGACACCAGAGGTTAGTGATAGGTTGCAGAGATGAGTTAGGGCTAGGATAAACACTGCAGTGAGGTTAGGGATGAGGTGGGATGGGATTGGGTCAAGTGCACAGAGGGCGAGATATGATCTGGAGAGTTTAGTGGAGAGTTATTCTTCTGTAATGGCTGGAGAAGCAGGTTTTGGGAGAAGAGGACTGAGCAGTTGTGTAGAGGGTCAGTGGGGACCGTGCACTGAAGCTTTCTCTGTCTTTTGTTTGAAGTATGTGGCAAAGTCCTCAGCTGAGATGAAAGGAGAGGGTGGGAGCGCTGGGAGACGGAAAAGGGAGTTAAGTGTTAAAAGGTTGTTTAGGGCTGTGGGCCAGGGAAGATATAAGAGATGATAAGTAGGCCTGTTTTGCATCAGCGAGTGAGGATTTGAATATGAGGAGGGATTGCTTGTATGTGGTGAAGTGATCCTTAGAGTGGGATTTCTTCCATCGCCGCTCAGCAGCCTTGGAAACTTGTCTGAGTTTTTTGGTCAGGTTGGTGTGCCAGGGTTGTCTGTTGATTTTTGGGTTTATTGTGCGTGAGGGGGGCAACAATGTCAACAGCTGTACTTATTGTGGTGTTATATAGGGTGGTGGCAGAATCTGGGTCTTCGAGGGAACAGATTGTAGAGAGTGGCAGAAGAAAGCAAGCTAAAGTCGAGATGTTTAAGGTTCCTGTTGGGAGGGTGTTAGTGTGTGGACCGGGGGAGCAGCTGAAGAGACCAGTGAAGAGAAGGTGAGTAGGCTGTGGTCGGATAAGGGGAGAGGCAAATTAAAAGGGTTAGATAGGGAGCAGAGGCGGATAAAGATAAGATCCAGAGTGTGACCATCTCTGTGGGAGCGAAGACCACTGTGAGAGGTCAAAGGAGGAAGAGAGTGATAGGAGTTTAGAGGCAGCTGAGTGATCGGTGTCAATCGGGATATTGAAGTCACCCATGATGATAGTAGGGATGGTGGCAGAAAGAAAGTGTAGGAGCCAGGTGTTAAAGTGGTCAAGAAAGATGGTGGCTGAGCCTGGGGGGCAATAAATGAGAGCTACTTGGAGGTTGGAGGGAGAGTAGATGCGAACAGAGTGTACTTCAAATGAAGGGAGTGTAATGGAGGGTGGCAGTGGAGTTGGGCTGTAGGAGCAGGTGTCTGATAGGGGAAGACCAACTCCTCTACCATGTTTGCTGTGGGTGCGGGGGGTGTGTGAGTGAAATGAAATCCACTCTAAGAAAGTGCAGCACGGGAGGAGGTGTCAGAGGGTGTCAGCCATGTTTTTGTGAGACCCAGAAAGGAAAGTTTTCGAGAGATGAAGAGGTCATGAATTTAGGACAGTTTGTTACAGACAGAGCGTGCATTCCATAATGCTCCTGCAAGAGGAACTAAAGGAGCACGAGTCATAGGAATGGTTATTTGGTTTAAAGGGTTGCAGAAATTTGTAGAAGGAGATTTGTAGTAGGAGGTAGAGGTGATAGTGGGGATTTTCCGAGGGGGGCCTGGATTTGGAGAGATATGGCCAGCAATAAGGAAAAGCAGAGAAACGGTTGAGTCCATTCTTTGGGTGCTTGGCTTGTAACGTTGCAAACTGGAACATATAATGCAAAAGTCATTTGTAATCCACATGAGGTAGTAAAACTGATATTTGTAATCCATATGAGGTCAGGTGCTAGTGTGCACAACCTGGAGTTAGTTTTTGGCTGATGGTCGGAGTCCATGCACAAAAGAGGTTGGTGAAAAAACAAAAGTACAAACAGAAAACAGAGGGCAATGTTTCTCACAAGTCAAAAATGTGTCCATGGCTTGGCTTCTATTGTTTCTGTAGCTGAATGTGCATTTCAAAGAATTCCCGATAACGGCTAGTGGATTACCTTTGTTGGTCCGTTGGGATCTCCGCAAGGACAGTTCTGAGTCTCCAGGAGTGGAGGTAAAGTCCGGGACTTGTGCATGGGGATCAGCTGTCTGACTTGGTTCTGTAGACATAGTAATCTCAGAAACTGGCATCAGGATTCGAATTTGAGGCTTGAGAAACCACTGAAGGGGGTCAAGCATGGACGGCAACTCTGTTGGAGTCTCCTTTTCTGAAGACAATGGCAGTTCAGGTGACTCTTCCACTTCTCTTGACTGCTCCTGAACAGGTTCCTACAGGCATTTCTTGAGCGGGTTGCGATGTACTCGCTGAGTACCGCCACTACTGTATATGGCTCGCGTTCCCAATGACTATCCAGCTTGCTTACTGGTTGTAATGGCTCTGTATGAGCATGCAGATCAAAGTCCTGTTTTTGGTTTTGCTGGGCCTTCTTTATTTTAGAGTCCACTTTTTCTCTGGTATTCTCTAGGTGCTTCTGATACTCTTTGACCCACTCAGATTGGGGAAGGAGTGGTTCAGAGTCTGGCACGGAGATGTCAAGGGCGAGGTCTGCAGGTAAACGGCCCTGTCTTCCAAACACCGGGAATATAAAAGGGCGGTGACAATAAGGTAGTATGGTGTGTACCCGGTGGAGCAATGAGTGGTGTTATTTTACAGGTACACTAATTCAGGGAGAAGTAAAGGCCACTCAGCCCTCTTGTGAGGTGGCACAGCCTTGAGCATGTTGATCAGTGTCTGGTTCATTTTTTCGCACAGTCCATTCCCCTGAGGGTGGTATGCGGTGGTTCTCAGTTTTTTGCAGTTGTACAAGGCATAAAGTTCATAGAATAACTGAGACTCGAATGCGGATCCTTGATCAGTGAGTATCTTGTCAGGACACCCATACGGCAAAAATAAAGCTCTTCCACATGGCAGCTTATGTATTTTTAGCAGTCAAGTCCTTGACAGGTACAGCCACGACAAACTTGGTATAGTGATCTATGATTGTCATAGCATAGGTGTATCCGGATCTGCTGTGTCCCAGTTTCACGTGGTCGGTAGCCACGATTTCTAGAGGACTCCAACTCACTATTGGATGAATGGGGGCTCGCTGATCATGTTTTTCTCCTCTGGCCACAGCACAGGTGGGACACTCCCAGCACCAGGTTTTAATATCACTTCTCATGCCAGTCCAGTAGAAACGCTGCCTGATGGTGGCTTCCATTTTTGGGGTTCCAAAATGACCAGACCTGTTATGGTACATGTCCATTACCATCTTAGCATCTCTTCGGGGCACCACTATGTGATGGAGGCTCTCACAGGTGACTGGATCAAAAGTTCTCCTGAGGAGCAGATCTGTTTGTAGGAAGAGTAATTTCCGTTGTCACCAGAGGAAAACCAGCTCTGAGTTGGATCTCCGCTGCTGGATTCTCTCTGGTATGCTCCCACTGGAAAAATAATCCAACAGTTCTCCGATGACTCTACTCTCCAGAGTTCCTTCTCAACTGGAGGTGAAAGGTCACAGATCTGTGGAAAACTAGTGGCTTTGGAGGCCTGATGCCTAGTGTATTGGGTTTCCTGCCGGGCAAACCGGGAATAGAACATTGGCGTTTCCATGTCTTCCCACTGATCATCCATAGAAATCAATCCATTCTGGGCAGGTAGCCTGGACAAGGCGTTGGTGCTGTCATTAGTTTTGCCAGTCCGGTACTGAATGGTAAAGTCGAAGTTCGCCAGTCTAGAGGCCCATCATTGCTCCAGAGCTCCCAGACGCGCAGTGTTCAAGTGAGCGGATTATTATCAATGTAGACAGTGAAAGGCATGGCTGCTAGATAGTCCTTAAACTTCTCTTCTACGGCCCATACCAAGGCTAGGAACTCCAATTTGAAAGAGCTGGAATTCTGGTCATTCCGGTCCAGTTTTCATAAAGACCTGCTAGCATAGGCGATGACCCTTTCAGTTCCAGCTTGTGTCTGAGATAGTACGGCTTCTAAACCTTTCTTACTGTATAGAGGTAGTCAGGGTAGCCCAGGAACGGTGGCTCTGTAAGTTTCTCTATTAACAGTTGGAAAGCAGTCTCTTGCTCTTCATTCCACTTTACCGGTATCCTAGCGTTCTGACAGCCTTTAGAATGACCTTTTAAAAGCTCCCGGATAGGCTCCGCAATTTGAGCGAAGTGTGGGATAAATCTCCGGTAGTAACTTGCAAATCCAAGAAAGCTCTTGACTAAGTTTGAGGGCTTCGTCGAGTACACCTTCAATAAACTGCTCTCTGAGGGTCTGATCTTATTCTTCAGCCTCACGGGGATGTATGTGGATAACTGCCTGCAAAGCTTCTTGCAGGGACAGGGCAAAGTCTCCTTTGACTGCTGTCGCTTACCAAACCATCTTAAACTCGGAGGTGGTCCTAGTTTTGAAGGTGGTACTGAGTCGGTCTAGGATCTTCTCAGCTGTTTTTCGCTCTGGCCTTGACCTCCCAGAGCGCAGCTACCTGTAACTGGCCAATTTAGGATTTCCACTTTCTGGTCCTGAGATACTGGATATAGCTTAAAGGTGGCCAACATTTTATCACGGAATTCCCTGAGTGAATGAGGTTCTCCTGAATAACATGGGAGCCAAGGTGCACCAAAGTAGTATGGCATAGTAAGAGGCATGATGCAGGTGGCTGCAGCTGCTGCTGATGGATCACTGCAGTCCAAGAGGGTGCTATCTTTGCTGTCAGACATGGCTTTTGATACCTCGTACCAGACTAGAGGGGTCAGCGTAAGCAAAAATGCAATTTAAGTGTGCGTTGCTATGGGCAACGGCAGCAGAACTAGTGTGTGGCTCCTTTAAGAGTCGCTGCAACTGCACAATTGTGGGGAGTATGATGCTCTGGCAGGCAGAATATATAGTTCCAAAAAATCTTTATCAAGTTTATTTTCCCCAGAAGTACTCACTGAGACCTCTGGACGTTGCCTCTTAGGATCCAGGGAAGAAAGAACTGCATTTTCCCTTTTCCAAAATGGCCACCACTTCACTTCCTGTTTGTCCTCCTGGGAACTTGTACTAAGCACTTTAGTTCCTATTGCTGCACAATGATTCCTCTGTGGAGGCGGGCTGTTTGGTTCCTTCCCCTCTGCTGGGTGGATGTCTTCCTTTCACTACATGAGGTCCAAATCCAAGATGGTTGAATAACCCTTGTTTTGCCGCAGTGCTGCAATCGCTGCAGATTCACACTCTCCAGCAGTAAGTGAATGCAATAAAGTCTCTTGTAGGGGCTTTTACAAGATCCTCTGTAGTCTTTGCAGTATAGGGGCACACACGTAATCCTGTTCGTAGACGCCAAAACTTGCAGCATCCATACATGCGTCTGGGGCTGTTTTTAAGTAAATTTGTCATGATGCCAGTTGCATTGAAGCAACAAGGCACAGAGTCCCCTTAAGTAGATGGTGTTGGTGATACCCAGGTGTATGATAGGAATGCCAGAGTGGTGTAAGGGTAGCCTACAATGTCCCTTTAGATGTGGCTGTGCACGTGTCACAGTGCTCCTACCTGGATATCTGGGAACCCCAGGCATTGTCGTCCGCGGCAGAGTGAATAGGGTGAATAGTTGAGGGATTTGTAGAATGAATTGAGTCCAGACGTTGTATATAGTTGTTAGCAGCTTTACTTGAATAAACTTTCATCAGAGAAACAATCTTCCAAATTTGTCTTGGTTACCAGACGGTTTTAGCATAAAATGGCAGGCAACTTAAAAAGGAACTTTTCCTTTGCTGTATGCTGCAACTTCTCTCTCTGTTGTCTGTCTCTAGATCAGGGCACTTTTCCTTTGCTGTGCGATGCTCCATGCTGTGTCCTCTACATCCAGCAGAGCTGAAGGTGTTCTGCTGGCTTACTTTGCTTAGCTGGGGTAAGCTAGGACCTATCCCTAGAAGGGGGGTAAGCTGAACTGACCTCTGACCAACTAGTCTGCTCAATTCCTTAGCGAGGGTCAGAATGGAGAGAGGGTTCCATTCTCTCTAACAGTAGCACTGCCCAGTCTGCTGCCACCTCTGGTGAACCAGGTACATTACATGAACACAACAGTTTCAAACATAGGAAATGCACAATATGAAGGACCTGGGCAAAATACATGGAATGACACCGTATCAGCATACACAGATAGGAGCAGGGCGCAGGAGTGGTAATGCCACTCGGGGCGTTACAAGAGTGAAATTAGTGTTTGCAACTCTCCCTAAAAGTAGCTACACCCTTACAGAGACAAAACAACACAAAAACAGGGTCATGTGTAAATGGGTCAGAAACAGACAGGCTATGCAGCATCAAACAAGAGACAGAGAGTGGTCAGAAGACAAGCCGGGGTCAGAACTAGACGGACAATGCAGTACCAAATGAGAAACAGAGAGTGGTCAGAAAACAAGCCGGGGTCAGAGAAATGAGCAATCCAAATATTACAGGAACCAGGGACACAACTAGTGAGTCAGAGACTATCACTGTCACTGGGTTATGGCCAGGAAGGGGTTTAAACAGAGCACTGAGTCCCTGGATCAGCATCTGATAGGTCCTCCATTAGTCAGATACACTAGCACATAGGAATAGAGCAGCTGAGCAATCAGCCCGCCGCTGATCTCCTCCAGCACACGCCCGCTGCGGGGAGATACAGAGCATTGCATACTGCTGCGTCACCAGGGCGCGTATCTTAGCAGCGCATCTCTCCCGGAGTGGCCGTGCCTAGGCTGAGGATCGCGCCGCTGGAACTTGGACAGGAACATGCAGGCATTCTAGGTAATAGCTGCTCACCGCCCTGGGCAGAGGAGTCAATCTGATTCCTAGAGGAGAGAAGGAATCATCTCACAGACCAGGTGGGCGCTCTCCTACAAGGGATGTGGTTTGGGCTAGGGGTCGGTCTCAGGCTGCCCCTTTCATAGGGTTTGGTCACATCTCCCACATCTCACTTTCTGTTTATGATCCCCCACCCCAGTCCATGCACGTCTTTAGTAAACCTATTATTTTTTTCTCGTAGATATTTTGCGACTATTTACAGTTGCAGATGTTTGAGGATTCATTTGATGATCAATACATTGGATGCACTGATGAAATGGAGTCTTTAGCTCCAGAAATACTGATGGAGGAAAGAGCGCTAATACCGGAGTTCAATATTATATGGAGAAATGCATCTACTGTATGGCAAGAGACAAAATCTTCCCTTGGACGCCTTCCTGATGGCTTTAAGGATGAGTACGGCATAGCGTTATTCGCAGTACGGTCTCTGAAAGACTCTTTTCTGCGACAATTAAATTACTATGTGATTCATTTTGACCAGAATCCCAGGAGCTTTGAAACCCATTCATTACATTTCTATCTTACCAGAGCCATGACTCTGCTCCGGCCCGAGTGTGATGGAAAACCAAAGTCCACATATCTGGAAGGTAATCCTTTTTTACCGCCATCGAACCCTCAGACCACAATAAGAATAAGACAATTTATTTTAAGTTCAGAGAAAAGTCAGGAGATGGGATTAATGGACAAAACACGTATAATCACATGCTTCGGGGTAGAATTACAGAACTTCTCGAAGGATCCAAAATCAAATGTGATAATTCCAGTTAATGAAGTGTTTCAGGTCACCCGCTATGATAAGGAAGAGAACAGGATCATTCTGCAGAGCACCAACAAGAAGTGCAGCTATTACAACTGTGTCTACCTGGGGGGTAAGTAGCCAAGACCTTGGAGAATGGATGAAGGGTTTAATTTAAAGTTATACTGGTGAAAACAAATTAGCTTTTTCCACATTGCTTTCCACTCTTATGTTAACGCGGTTGTCTGAGACAAATAATAGTGAGGCTACACTCTCTTCCTTCCCCAGCGCCATTCTTTACACTGCTGGCCCGATTCTCACTGCTTGTTGAGAAACTGTAGCGGAGACGTGCTGGTATATAGCCCATGACCTCTGAGGACAGCAGTCTACAGCTGAGGACAGTGATTGGCTGCTGCAGGAGGTTCGGGTGAGGTGGGGGACCATGCATAGCGAGTGGTGGCTTTAGAGGCAGTGGTAGCTACAGTGGCCGTCAGGGCAAATACAAAGCAACAAATTGGTAGGGGAGCCCAGTTGCCACCGATGCTTCCATTATACTCAGTTCAAAACCTGGTGATGACGCTGATACTGTGGGCACAGGCTCAAAACTTGCTATACCTAAGCCAAGTTTGGCTGCCAATAGCTCGGTACGAGTATCTCCTGCTTGCCAGTTTTTACCACAGTGAAGGAAGATAAAAGTGTTGGCGTGTGAAAGATCTGCAGGAGGAAAAAAAAGTGTGGGCATTCAAAGACAAACATACACATCAGAGCTCTATTGCAACACATGTAGTGGCAACAAGAGTGTCCTTCTTCAGGCCACATACACATGCAGTACAGTGTCCTTGTTATACTCATCATCAGTTACTGCTTCTCCTGCTCAGACTCCTGCTTCGTCATCAGCCATTGATAACGAAATGTGTGACCAGGAAACAACTCTACTTGCCCAGCAACTCGATGGTGTGCAAGCTTCATTTACTTCTGGCCAAGTTGCTGGTGGTGCAATCGCTGCCATACCCTTTAGAAGAGTCTGCTGCCTTTAGGGAGCTGATGGCGTGTGCTCAGCCTAACTGAAAGATACTGAGCGGGCATTATTTCTCCCAAAAAGCCATCCCTACATTGTACTCTCACATGGTGGAGAATGTGGGCCACTCTTTGCAATTTTCACTGTGTGGCCCGCACAGTGGACACCTAGAGTAGCTGTTATGGTTAGTGACAGTACATGTCTTTCACAGCACACTGGGTCAATCTTTGTTGCGGCAGTAGAGAGGCAGCACACCAGCAGTAAGACCAGGTCCTTTTGACACCTCCTTTTTTGTGTGGGTCTGGTTCCTGCACTAGGCTGTTATCGGCCTCCTCCACCACCCCTGAATGGACATCCTACCTTCCCCAACAGCAGGGCAGAGCACCACTCTCACTCCCTCCTATCACATGTGTAAAGTCAAATGTTGCCATGCTGATTAGGAGCTGATAAGCCTGGGTGAAAGTAGTCACATAGCATTGGCTTGCAGAAGATGCTGGCCATGTCCAGGAGACTGTCCTTGCATTGTAGCAATTCATATGATGCAAGTAGGGATGAGCGATCGACTTCGGATGAAACATCCAAACTCGATTCGCATAAAACTTTGTTCTAATACTTTAGGAGCTCCATACAGTATTAAAATGTATTGGCTCCGATGAGCAAAAGTTATTGCTTCGTGAAGTTTTGTGGTACCTTTGAAAAAAAAACGAGTTTGGGAAATGTTTTTTTACAGTACAAATTAATTTATGAAGTTATTGCGCAAAGTTTTGCGAGACTTCGCGAAGCAATAACTTCGGCTCATCGGAGCCAATACATTCTAATACTGTAAGGAGCTCCTGCTCCATACAGTATTAGAACAAAGTTAGAACAAAGTTTTATGCAAATCGACTTCGGATGTTTCATCCGAAGTCGATTCGCTCATCCCTAGTTGCAAGGAATGTTCTCCCGGACTTGAAGCTACAGAACAGTTTGCCTTTAACCCCGGAGTTTTAGTTTTTTTTTGCGTTTTCTTTTTGCGCTCCCTGCCTTCCCAGAGCCATAACTTTTTTATTTGTCTGTTAACATAGCCATATGAAGGCTTGATTTCTGCAGGACAAGTTATACTTTCCAACGCCACCATTTAATGTTGCATATGATGTAGTGGGAAGCGTTAAAAAAATTCCTAATGGGGTGAAATTGCAAAAAAAAAAACAATTCCACCACACTTTTATGTTTTTGTTTTTTTTACGAAGTTCGATGTACGATAAAACTGACTGGTTACTTTTATTCTACAGGTCAGTACGAATCCGTCGAAACCTTATATGTATAGTTTTTCTTGCGTTTTGATTACATTTTGAAAATTAAAAAGTGGGGAAAAAAATCTGTTTTATTTATATGTTGCCATATTTTGACCCCTATAACTTTTTTGTAATTATGTGCAGTGATGGCCAGTTCGCATTGTTCGCCCGCGAACATATGCGGGCTGCCATCCCTTTTTACAAGTCCGGCGAGGCACAGGTAAGCCCTTACCTGTGCCTGTGCGCGTGTCGGTCTGAAAACAAGTGCGGTCAGCGGGAGCAGGCAGTTCCGAGAACAGCCAGATGAAGGCCCCCGGTGGCTGTTCTCGGCCCCCGGTGGCTGTTCTCGTGCACTTGTTTTCAGACCGGTTCGCGCACAGTTAAGGGCTTACCTGTGCCTCGACGGACTTGTGAAAAAAGATGGCAGCCCGCATATGTTCACGGGCGAACAATGCGAACTGGTCATCACTGATTATGTGTATGGAGCTGTACGGGGGCTCATTTTTTGCGGGGCGATCTGAACTTTTAATTGATACTATTCTGGGGTGTGTATGACTTTTTGATCACTTTTTATTACATTTTTTGTAGAAAATGAAGCGACCAAAAACGGCTAATTGGCCATTTAGACGCTTTTTTCCATTTTGCTGTATATATTTATATTTTTATGGTATGGGCGTTTTCGCACATCGTGACACCCATGAGGGTCTATGATGATTTTACTACTTTCCTATGGAGCCCTATTACAGGCAAGGGCTCCATAGGAAATACTATGCAGCATGCTCCTGTCATTCACAAAGACACAAGCTCCGGCTCCTCTGATCGCTGAGCCGGAGCACCACCGGAAGCGCGTGCTTTCGGTTTTCAGTGCGATCATATGCCGTGGTCAGGATTTTTCGGGATGAGATGACGGTTTGATTGGCACTATTTTGGGGTGCGTATTACTTTTTGATCGCTTGCTATTACACTTTTTGTGACGTAAGAAGACAAAAAAAGGCTTTTTTTTACACCGTTTTTATTTTTTTTTAAATTACGGTATTCACCTGAGGGGTTAGGTCATGTAATATTATTATAGAGCATGTTATCACGGATGCGGCGATACCTAATATGTCTCCTTTTTTTATTTATGTAAGTTTTACACAATGATTTCATTTTTGAAACAAAAAAAATCATGTTTTAGTCTCTCCATAGTCTGAGAGCCATAGTTTTTACAGTTTTTGGGCGATTATCTTGGGATTTTAGCGGGATGAGATGACGGTTTTATTGGCACTATTTTGGGGTGCGTATGACTTTTTGATCGCTTGCTATTACACTTTTTGTGATGTAAGGTGACAAAAAATAGCTTTTTTTACACCATTTTTATTTTTATTTTTTTACGGTGTTCATCTGAGTGGTTAGGTCATGTGATATGTTTATAGAGTCGATACGGACGCGGCGATACCTAATATGTCAACTTTTTTTTTTTCCCTATTTTTTTTTACTTTATTTACTTTTTTTACTTGAAACTTTTTTTTTGGGGGGGGGGGAAACTTTATTTTTTCAGCTTTTTTTTTCACTTTATTTTTTGTCCCACTTTGGGACTTCAACTTTTGGGGGTCTGATCCCCTTTACAATGCATTCCAATACTTCTGTATTGGAATGCATTGGCTGTATAAGTAATACTGTGTGTATTACTCATACAGCTTCCGGCCTGTGAGATCCAGGGGGCTGTATCTCACAGGCTCGTCACCGGAAGGCAGCGCCATACCTTCCATGCCATCGGATCCCCATTACAGCCGCACGGGGACCCGATGGCAGCACCGCCCGCCCGCTGCAACGACCTGTAAAAGCCGCAAACCACAGGTTTGAATTGGGGTCCCAGGGGGGCGCATTGTCCCAGGGTGCCTGCTCAATGATTTGAGTAGGCACCTTGTTCTGATCACTGCCAGCCGCGCGGAGGTGATCGGAACTACACATGGCGTACCTGTACGTCATGTGTCCTTAAGTACCGGGACATCATGCCGTACCGGTATGTCATATGTCCCCAAGAGGTTAAACACCATCTGCCCCCAATAAGGGACGACACGACAGCTCATTACAAACTTTTGATTTTTATGCTGCTTTTTTTGTATTTTTTTTTGTGATATAAACCTTCTTATTTCTATTGGATTACAATTAACTCAGTGGTCCCCAACCTTTTTCGCACCAAGGACCGGTTTAATGCAAGATGGGGGTTGGCATAGTAGCTGTACTTGAGCAGGTGGACATATCTCTGGCAGAGGAGTTGAATTCTTTCTTGATGGTGAAGCTCATGTTAATGCTGCCAATTATCTCCTACCTGTTAATTGTAGGATGGTTGGGAAGCCAACTAGATCAGAGAGTATTCCCACAGTTATTATCACAGAGCATGAAGTGAGGAGTGATTTTAAGAGGGTGAACTTAAGGAAAGCAGCAGGTCCAGATGACCACTCTGGTTGAGTCCTCAGATCTTCTGCTAATCAGCTAGCCCCCATGTTTACCACAATCTTTAATCAGTCTCTGCAATTGTCTGTTTTCCCAACTTGCCTCAAAAAGGCCATTATAGTGCCTGTCCCGAAGAAATCACAAGCAAGCTGTCTGATTATCACCCTGCAGCCCCTCAATTTTGATTAAGTGCTTTGAAATGCTGGTCAGAGACTTTTTCATCTCTTCTCTTCCTGTGAACCTGGATCCACTACAGGTTGCTTACCGCACTAACCGATCTACAGACGATGATATTGCACAGAGTACTATCTCATCTGGACACTAAGAAAGGAAATTATGTTAGAATGATGTTTGTGAACTATAGCTCTGCTTTCACCACCATAATCCCCTCTATACTGGCTGCTAAATTGGGGAATCTAGGTCTAAGCTGATCACTATGTCAGTGGATCACTAACTTTCTGCCAGATAGATCTCAAATAGTACATGTGGGCAAACATGTTTCATCCCACCTCATCTTGAATTTTGGCGCCCCACAAGGCTGAGTCCATTGCTCTACTCATTATATACGTATTAAGTTTGCTGATGACGCTGTTGTGGTAGGTCTGATCTCCAATAACAACGAGACGGCCTACCTTGGAGGAGATCAAACACTTGGAAACCTGGTGCCAAGATAACCATCTCAGTCTAAATGTCAGCAAAACAAAGGAGGTGATGGCGGATTTTAGCAAGAAGCGGAAGAGGATCTGTCAGCCCGTCAGGATTAGGGCGGGTTCTCACCAGCGTTAGGAATTCCATGATTGTATTCTGTTATATCAGAGTTATAACATAATATAACGGAATTCTAGGATGGTATGCAAAACAGAACCCTTTAAGAGGCATTCCATTTTGCACCGTCCTAATATATGTCTCTGGGAAATAACGGTTCCGTTTTGTTCTGTTATACATGACGGGGAAAAAAGTTTTTGTGCACTAGGCCACGTCTCTAACTCCTCCCAAAATATAACTATACACCAAATCCAATCCAGTGTCATAAATGCCCCTACATAGTAATTATTCCCCCTTTATGCCACACACAGTATTTATGCCCACAATGTGCCCCTTCACAGATGATGCCCACATTGTGCCTCCTTCACAATAGTTATTACAGATATGTTCCCTCACAGTAGCGATGCCCATATATGTGCCCCTTCATAGTAGCAATGCCCAGATATGTTCCCCCTCCCGTAGAGACAGCGGCCTGGGAGCTAACATACCTCCCCTGTACCGGGACAGCCACTGAAATCCGTGATTGCACCGCTGGATCTGGGACAGTTGGGAGGTATGTGTTTTCCCTCACTGCCGCAGGAGCTTTGGGAAAGTAGCTGATAGAGCATCCCACTCCTGATATATAAAAGGACTTAGTACCTCTGAGAGGCAAAGTGGAGCCAAAGGCCCCTACTCAGCAAAACGGGTCATAGGATACCTCACTCTCATAAGAGACAGTAACTGAAGCTGAGGGGAACCAGACTGAAGCCAAGGATTAGCACAGCAGCAGAGAGATAAAGCAAAGTATTCAAGTTTACCTGTCAGTTTACCCTTAGACTGCTGGAGCCAAGAGAAAGATCAAGTATTTTTTGGATGACACAAGTTTATTGCCATTTTGTTCAAGTAAAAACCATTAAACTTTACCATGTCTGGACTGTACTTACTCCACCTACTACAACTCCTTTGTTGCTGCGGAGTCTAACCCCAGGGAGCGGCAGCATCCAGGTAGGAGCCCCGTGATTCAAACTATTAGAGCCACAACATTCCACTTGGCATTCCAAAACACTGGGACCCGGTTGGCCCTGGGGGGCAGCATGCCGCAAATGGCATTGCGAACAGGATATATACTTCTGTGCCTTACTACTGAAGACCTACAACATCTGTAAAAAAAAACTACAAGTTACTTTATTGCATCTATTTGCTGCTGAAGAGTGTGAATCTGCATCAGTTGCAGCACTGTGGCAAAATCGGGGTTAGGCTCCTTTCACATCACCGTTTCTCCTTTCCGTTCTCCGGCTTCGTTGAGGAGCAGGAGAACGAAAAGGACGGATTCTGTAGATAACTGAGACCTAACTGAGAGTAACGGAGCCTAACGACCCCATAGACTATAATGGGGTCCGTTCTGTGTCCGCTCAGAATATGATTTTTGAGCGGAGACGAAAGTCCTGCTCAGTTAGGTCTCAGTTATCTGCAGATTCCGTCCTTTCCGTTCTCCTGCTCCTCAACGGAGCCGGAGAACGGAAAGGAGAAACAGTGATGTGAAAGGAGCCTTAATCAGCCATCTTGGATTTGTTTCTCATGTACTGAGGGAAAAGACTTCCACCCAGCAGAGGTGCAGGAAACAAACAGCCTGACTCCACAGAGGAACCATTTCCGTGATAAAATGTAGGCCACTTTTAAGCTCTATCCAGTATCTCAGGACCAGTGGAAATCCTAAATGGCCAGTTACAGGGAGCTGCCCTCTGGGAGCTTAAGTCTTGGCCTCAGCCAGAGCAAAAAACAGCTGAGCAGATCCTAGGCCAACTCAGTGCCACGTTTGAGACTATGACCGCCTCTGAACTTAAGATGCATTTGTTTGGAAAGGGACAGCAGTCAAAGAAGACTTTGGGAGACTTTGCCCTGTCCCTCCAAGAAGTTCTGTGGGCGGTTATCCAACGTAGATCCCCGTGAGGCTAAGGGTCAGGATCAAACCCTCAGAGAACAGTTTATGGAAGGTGTCTTGGAAGAACCCCTCAAACGTCAGTTAAAGATGCTGTCAGCTCAGCATCCAGATAACCCGTTCGCGGCCCTGACTGCTCAACTCTCCCTCCTAGCCGAGAATGTGGAGAGGATGAGGAAGCTGCTGGAGCAGCTGGAACCGCAGCCCAAGGTCGGGAGAGGAACTCCCATACCAAGAGATCAGCCTATTCCTGGTCCAAAAGAAGATCAACATCGGCCAACCAGTAGGCTGTCAGAACCCGGGTATCGAGACTCCAAGAAGCTTGTATGTGTGGTCACATCGAAAAGCACTGCTGGCAGTTGAACGGGTATCCCCAGAGGCCAAGGACCACCCCTCAGGAGAAGGAATACTAGGTCACAAAGATCCAGCCTTTATGCCTAGGTATATAGGCGCCCACCCTGTGGTTGTAGTTAGCATCAAATAACTACTTTTATTGCTACTGGATCCCAAGTGGCTACCACCATCAATTAGTGCTTGAAGAATGCCGGACCGGGGGTCAGCTGACTCAACCACTGTAATCCTGGCTCCACATCATAGCTACCAATGGCCAACCGGTACATATACAAGGCTATTGGGAACCTACCCTACATATTGGAGACGCCGAACTCCCACGACAAAGGGTGGTTATGATCCAGGTCCCGGAAGAGGGCAATTGCCTTGTGGTCCTGGGAATGGATGTACTCAGCAACTGTTACACTGAGGTTCTGGAAGCCTTGAAGAATATCCTACTGACAATACCCCAGGAAACCCAACACACCATACACCAGACCATCCAGGTGCTAGCCACCCAACAAAAATTTTGCAACCAACAGATCAAAATCTGCCGTGTCTGCATCAAGGATGCTCAGCCTATTCAGCCTGGAGCAGAGACCATGATATGGTGGCAGGCCTGCATCGGTATCCGAGGTCACAATTACCAGGCCCTCTTGGAACCCCTGCATCAACAAGATCATCCCCTTGTCTTGGTCACCATGTCACAAGGAAAGGTACCCATATGCTTGATCAATATAAGCGACCAAGCTGTGGAATTAAAAAAGTACTACCCAGAGGCCTGTCTATATCATGTCAGTCAGCAGGATGTTCTGGATCCCCCCGACTGTTGCTGCACAACAGTCGTTCCAAATGGCAGATACAGCCGAAGACCCTCTTGAGCAGCCCTGGTGGGCCGGACTGTTGGAGATGTCACAACTTCTGCCGAACAGATCAAAGGTGTGCTGGACATAGCTAAGGAGCACCACCGAGTCTTCAGCAAACATCCCATGGACTACATACAGCACACTATTCCAACCGGCCATCAAAGAGATATACAGGCCGGAGCCTCCTGCCATGTACCAGCAGGTGAGGAAGATAGTCCAGGATATGAAATAACCAACATCATCCAGGATAGTCACAGTCCATGGGCCGCTCCTCTAGTCCTGGTGAAAAAGAAGGATGGAACTATCTGTTTCTGTGTGGATTACAGCAAGATCTACAAAATTACACAAAAGGATGCGTACCCCCTGCCATGAATTGAGGAGTCTCTCTGGCAGCCCTGGGATCCTCTGTTTATTTCTCAACCTTGGATTTAACCAGTGGCCATTGGCAAGTCCCCACAGCAGCTGAAGATAAAGAGAAAACGGCATTCACTACCCAGATCGGCCTGTTCAAGTTCAACTACATGCCATTCAGGATGTGCAATGCCCCTGGGACATTTCAAAGACTCATGGACAAATGTCTTGAGCAAAAAAACTTTGAGAGTATTGCTGTACCTGGATGATGTGATTGCCTAATCCAAGATTTACGAAGAGCATTTTCGGCACCTGGCTGTGATGTTCCAGACTCTGGTCCAACATGGGTTGAAGGAAAAGCCTTCAAAGTGCTATTTACTGAAGCCCCAAGTGAAATATTTGAGAGATGTTGTGAGCGCTGAGGGCGTGAATCTGGCCCCCGATAAGATAGCTGTAGTACGGCGCTGTCCCACTCCTAAGACAGTTGAAGAAGTCAAGAGTTTCCTCAGATTTGCAAGTTACTACTGAAGATTTATCCCACCCTTCGCTCAGATTACAGAGCCTATCCAAAGGAAAAACAAAGCCAACAGTTCTGGGCTACCCTGACTATGGCCTGCCATTCTGCCTCTATACTGACGCCAGTAAGAAAAGTTTAGGAGCCGTACTATCTCAGACACAGGCTGAAACTGAAAAAGGTCATCGCCTATGCCGGCAGGTCTCTGCGAGAGCCGGAGCGGAATAATTTAAAATTACAGCTCCTTCAAACTGGAGTTCCTGACCTTGGTATGGGCTGTAACTGAGAAGTTTAAGGGGATAACCCTAAGCCTTTAATTACCGGACTGACAAAACTAATGACAACACCAACGCCTTGTCCAGGCTACCTGCCCAGAATGGACTGATTTCTATGGATGATCAGTGGGAAGACGTGGAAACGCCAATGTTCTATTCCCGGTTTGCCCGGCAGGAAACCCAATATACTAGGCGTCAGGCCTCCAAAGCCACTAGTTTTCCACAGATCTGTGACCCTTCACCTCAGTGTGATCTGTGATGCTCCCTTGAGCAGGAGCAGCCATGTCTATCCATGGAGAGAGTCTTTTGTTACAGATCCTCAGCATCAGGCCTCATGCACACGGCCATTGTTTTGGTGCGCATCCAAGCTGCCGTTTTGGCGGCTCGGATGCGGACCCATTCACTTCAATGGGGCCGCAAAAGATGCGGACAGCACTCCGTGTTGCCCTTAAAAAAATATATAACATGTCCAATTCTTGTCCGCGCTTTGCGGACAAGAATAGGCAGTTATATGTAAAGGCTGTCCGTGCCGTTCCGCAAATTGCAGAACGCCCACGGATGCCATCCGTATTTTGCAGATCCGCGATTTGCGAACCGCAAAACACACCACGGTCGTGTGCATGAGGCCTTACAGGAACAGCAAGTGGACAGGAGGGGCACTGTTTCTGGGGGAAAAATGTTGGTCCGTTATATATTTGTAGACTACTCTTTTATCTGCACCATTATCCCTCAGATATGGAGACAATGAATTCACTGCGTTTGTTTCTGTTCTATTTTTAGGGAATAAGAGTGAAAATTGCATCTACTACCCATCACCATCATTACCATCATCAGGTGATTTCTCAATCCTGTGCATACAGCCTTTGTAATTTATTAGATACGTAGCAGAGGCACTATGTATAAATTTTACATTACTTATCCTGTACTGATGCTGACTTACATCCTGTATTTTACTCCACAGCTGCGCTCACTATTCTTCAGGTGTAGTCACTGTGTACATACATTACTTATCCTGTACTGATCCTGAGTTACATCCTGTATTATACTCCAGAGCTGCACTCACTATTCTGCTGGTGCAGTCACTGTGTACATACATTACTTATCCTGTACTGATCCAGAGTTACATCCTGTATTATACTCCAGAGCTGCACTCACTATTCTGCTGATGGAGTCACTGTGTACATACATTACTTATCCTGTACTGATCCTGAGTTACATCCTGTATTATACTCCAGAGCTGCACTAACTATTCTGCTGGTGCAGTCACTGTGTACATACATTACTTATCCTGTACTGATCCAGAGTTACATCCTGTATTATACTCCAGAGCTGCACTCACTATTCTGCTGGTGGAGTCACTGTGTACATACATTACTTACCCTGTACTGATCCTGAGTTACACCCTGTATTATACTCCAGAGCTGCACTAACTATTCTGCTGGTGCAGTCACTGTGTACATACATTACTTATCCTGTACTGATCCTGAGTTACATCCTGTATTATACTCCAGAGCTGCACTCACTATTCTGCTGATGGAGTCACTGTGTACATACATTACTTACCCTGTACTGATCCTGAGTTACACCCTGTATTATACTCCAGAGCTGCACTAACTATTCTGCTGGTGCAGTCACTGTGTACATACATTACTTATCCTGTACTGATCCAGAGTTACATCCTGTATTATACTCCAGAGCTGCACTCACTATTCTGCTGATGGAGTCACTGTGTACATACATTACTTATCCTGTACTGATCCTGAGTTACATCCTGTATTATACTCCAGAGCTGCACTCACTATTCTGCTGGTGCAGTCACTGTGCACATACATTACTTATCCTGTACTGATCCTGAGTTACATCCTGTATTATACTCCAGAGCTGCACTCACTATTCTGCTGGTGCAGTCACTGTGCACATACATTACATCACTTATCCTGTACTCATCCTGTATTATACTCCAGAGCTGCACTCACTATTCTGCTGGTGCAGTCACTGTGTACATACATTACATTACTGATCCTGAGTTACATCCTGTATTATACTCCAGAGCTGCACTCACTATTCTGCTGGTGCAGTCACTGTGTACATACATTACTTATCCTGTACTGATCCTGAGTTACATCCTGTATTAAACTCCAGAGCTGCACTCACTATTCTGCTGGTGCAGTCACTGTGTACATACATTACATTACTTACCCTGTACTGATCCTGAGTTACATTCTGTATTATACTCCAGAGCTGCACTCACTATTCTGCTGGTGCAGTCACTGTGTACATACATTACATTACTGATCCTGAGTTGCATCCTGTATTATACTCCAGAGCTGCACTCACTATTCTGCTGGTGCAGTCACTGTGTACATACATTACTTACCCTGTACTGATCCTGAGTTACATCCTGTATTAAACTCCAGAGCTGCACTCACTATTCTGCTGGTGCAGTCACTGTGTACATACATTACATTACTTACCCTGTACTGATCCTGAGTTACATCCTGTATTATACTCCAGAGCTGCACTCACTATTCTGCTGGTGGAGTCACTGTGTACATACATTACATCACTAATCCTGTACTCATCCTGAGTTACATCCTGTATTATACTTCAGAGCTGCACTCACTATTCTGCTGGTGCAGTCACTGTGTACATACATTACTTATCCTGTACTGATCCTGAGTTACATCCTGTATTATACTCCAGAGCTGCACTCACTATTCTGCTGGTGTAGTCACTGTGTACATACATTACATTACGTATCCTGTACTGATCCTGAGTTACATCCTGTATTATACTCCAGAGCTGCACTCACTATTCTGCTGGTGCAGTCACTGTGTACATACATTACTTATCCTGTACTGATCCTGAGTTACATCCTGTATTATACTCCAGAGCTGCACTCACTATTCTGCTGGTGTAGTCACTGTGTACATACATTACATTACGTATCCTGTACTGATCCTGAGTTACATCCTGTATTATACCCCAGAGCTGCACTCACTATTCTGCTGGTGCAGTCACTGTGTACATACATTACTTATCCTGTACTGATCCTGAGTTACATCCTGTATTATACTCCAGAGCTGCACTCACTATTCTGCTGGTGCAGTCACCGTGTACATACATTACTTATCCTGTACTGATCCTGAGTTACATCCTGTATTATACTCCAGAGCTGCACTCACTATTCTGCTGGTGCAGTCACTGTGTACATACATTACTTATCCTGTACTGGTCCTGAGTTACATCCTGTATTATACTCCAGAGCTGCACTCACTATTCTGCTGGTGGAGTCACTGTTTACATACATTACTTATCCTGTATAGGGCTGAGCGAACCCGAACTGTATACGTAAAAATTCGGGTTCGTTGTTCGGCGATTTCTATGGCGCATTTTCAAAACCTGCAAAGCAGCCCATAAACAAGCGTCATACTACTTGCCCCAAGAGGCCATCACAGCCTTGCCTACTATTGGCATGGCTGTGATTGGCCAGTGCAGCATGTGACCCAGCCTCTATTTAAGCTAGAAATCACAAAGGGACCACGGCACTCTATCTAAGAGTGATAGATGTCGGGTGCACGTCTAGGTACGTTCCTGGCTCCACCTCTCGGAACTGATAGGTAGAAGAATAATTTGTAGACAGCACTCCAAAATGAGATAATGCTTATTTTATTTTAGCCGGACATAATGGTCCTTATAGGACTGAATGAAAACAACGTTTCGGGCAAATTATATGCCCTTCATCAGGCTGATGTGATACAAAAGGAAAAAAGGAGAAAAGGAAAAATATAATAAGAAACATGACAGGTAATGTATGTATACAGACAAATATACACAGGTAGAATGAGATCATGATTGTCAAGAAGTTTCAACTCAGATATTGTAAAGACAATATCTGTGTATAATATACAATAATAGCCATGATGGGAGGATATATTAATACATGATTCAAAGCAAATATAATCATAATACAGTATGCATGATATTTCATATATAGGACTTCATATATTACAAAAGGACTTCATATATTTCAAAAAGAATTCATAAATCTTCAGAACGCAAATAACCAGCCAAATGGCTGCCTAACATCATGTGCTAGAAGTATATAATATCAAATAACATCAGGTGTCAGAACAGGACCAATAAAGTGGCAGTGCACAGCAGGTGGAGTAAAGAGGAGAAGGGGAGAGGGGGGGGGGAAGAGCAGGAGGGCACAGTGACAGAAGGAGAGAGGTGGCCCAGAGCATATATACATTATGGGCAGATGTGCCGATATGTGTATAGAGGAACCGAATCCTGTTGGAGGTGGTGGGCGGCCCAGACAGCGGCATAGTGTAAGGTCAAAGGAGCAGGAGGCTAGTGGTGATGTAAGGCTTACCTAGTAGCGTGAGTAGAATCTCAGCGGGCCGGCATGCCTGGGTTGTGTATGTGGGCGATTTAAATAGATGGATTCCCGCCTTCTACATGACGCGCCTGATCTCGCGATGTTGCGTGCGCACAATGAACGGAAAGATGCGCGCATACGCACATCGTCCGAGAGGTAAAGTGAGGCCGATACTGCAAAGGATTGCAGATGAAATGTCGGCGCATGCGCGTCGGGGGTGGCTGGGACGGAGCGGTCATAGAAAGAAGCACTGACTGTGTATATGTGAGAGGTCAGGGGACCGATCATATTTATTCAAACCTAAGCTGGAGGAGTGAAATGGGACAATAAAAATTAGTATTAATATGGGGACATGAGATGTAAAGAGGAAATAATCGTCAATCCTAGGTTGGTAGGGGAGTAGTGTGGCTGAAAAAACATGGGACATAATACAGCCAAAGATGGATGTGTGGCCCTAAGAGGAAAAGGGTAAATGTATAGTGTTAGGAGAAACATGTCGTCAGTCCTTAATTAATAGGAGAATGATACGGATCGAAGGATCCAGGACATCATATACCCCAGATGGGTGTTGAACCCTAGGAAAGGGAGGATAAAGGTGACATACATATGTGGCAAAGGAGAGACAAAATGAGTACATAATGAATAATTATCACATGAAACAAGTATACCAACGGCTAGGGCGTGCTTCGCGGGTGTCGCCACCCGTTATTGGACGACTGGCCCTGAAACAAAAAACATAACAAGGGTTAACATGGAGGGATGGGAAGGGAAGGAAAGAGGGGAAAAGGGAGAAAAAAGGGAAAAGAAAAGAGGAGGAGAAGGGAAGGAAAGAAAGAAACGGAAGAGAAAGAAAGAGAAAAGGTAGAGTCACGTAGCGCCGCACGTCACTCTGCTCTGATCAGTGTAGGGAGAGGTTGCAGCTGCTGTTAGGGCGAGATTAGGCAGATTAACTCAGCAAAAACACTTAATGAAGTGATCGATCTACAGCTGTGACTCATTCAACTTCTGCTAGTTAATTGCTCACTGTTTTTAGGCTGCCCAGAGGGTGGCCATTTTGTGTCTTGTGGTGCGCCAGCACAAGCTGCCACCAAGTCCATTAATCCATCAATAGTAGTTTTTTTTTTTTTTTTTTGCTATATCCTACATCAGGGGCTTGGCTGTGCTTATTGTCACCCCTAGAAACTCAGGATAGAATTTTCTATATTTTATTGAGTGGTGAAATTCACTTGCAAAAATAGCAATCCCCTAAATCTGGTGTTCCCGCTGAGGCTAGCCAAGTGTAATACTGTCTGCTGTCTGGCAAAGGATATATTTTTTTCTGGGGTGAAATTCAATTGCCAAAATAGCAATACCCTAAATCAGTGGTTTCTGCTGTTGCAGGCCAAGTGTAAATCTGTCCGTAAAAGGGTATATTACACTCAGCGTGCATCTCCAAGTGTATTTCTTTCCGTAAAAGGGTATATTACACAAAGTGTTAAATTACAATTGCTGAAAGCATAATCCTTTAAATTTGCACGCACTATTGTGCATCTCACATAGTGTATTTCTGTCCGTAAAAGGGTATATTACACTCAAGGTGTAAATACAAGTGCTGATAGGGTCGTCCTCAATAACTTCACACGCTACCGTGCATCTCCAAGTGTATTTTTTTCCGTTAAAGGGTATATTGCAATAAGTGTTAAAATACAAGTGCTCAAAGCATAATCCTATATATTTTTTCACACGCTACTGTGCATCTCCAAGTCTAATTCTGTCCGTAAAAGGGATACCTTTCATCCAGGGCCTAAATACTAGGCCTACAATTTATATTCAGCTAAATCTGTGGTTACTGCTGTGCCTGTATTAGTGTAATACGGTACCTAAATAGATAGCCAGATAGTGTTAGGTGCCTGTAAAAAAAGGCCTGAATTTGAATTCAATACATTGGGCCAAATAATTTTTTTCTTATTGTGGTGAACGGGAACAATGAGGAAAACATCTAGTAAGGGACGCGGACATGGTCTTGGTGGTGGTGTTAGTGGACCCTCTGGTGCTGGGAGAGGACGTGGCCGTTCTGCCACAGCCACACGTCCTAGTGAACCAACTACCTCAGGTCCCAGTACCCGCCAGAATTTACACCGATATTTGGTGGGGCCCAATGCCGTTCTAAGGATGGTAAGGCCTGAGCAGGTGCAGGCATTAGTCAATTGGGTGGCCGACAGTGCATCCAGCACGTTCACATTATCTCCCACCCAGTCTTCTGCAGAAAGCGCGCAGATGGCGCCTAAAAACCAAGCCCATCGGTCTGTCACATCACCCCCATGCATATCAGGGAAACTGTCTGAGCCTCAAGTTATGCAGCAGTCTCTTATGCTGATTGAAGACTCTGCTGGCAGGGTTTCCCAAGGGCATCCACCTAGCCCTTCCCCAGGGGTGGAAGACATAGAACGCACAACCACTTATGTTTCCAAATGATGAGGACATGGGAATACCACCTCAGCACGTCTCTGATGATGACGAAACACAGGTGCCAACTGCTGCGTCTTTCTGCAGTGTGCAGACTGAACAGGAGGTCAGGGATCAAGACTGGGAGGAAGACGATGCAGGGGATGATGAGGTCCTAGACCCCACATGGAATGAAGGTCGTGCCACTCCCTTTCAGTGTTTGGAGGAAGAGGCAGTGGTGAGACCGAGCCAACAGCGTAGCAAAAGAGGGAGCAGGGGGCAAAAGCAGAACACCCGCCGCCAAGAGAGTTCGCCTGCTAGTGGCCACCGCCACCTGGGACCGAGTACCCCAAAGGCAGCTTCAAGGAGTTCCCTGGCATGGCAGTTCTTCAAACAATGTGCTGACGACAAGACCTGAGTGGTTTGCACGCTGTGCCATCAGAGCCTGAAGCGAGGCATTAACGTTCTGAACCTTAGCACAACCTGCATGACCAGGCACCTGCATGCAACGCATGAACTGCAGTGGAGTAAACACCTAAAAAACAAGGAACTCACTCAGGCTCCCCCTGCTACCTCTTCTGCTGCTGCCGCCTCGGCCTCTTCCTCTGCCTCTGGAGGAACGTTGGCACCTGCCGCCCAGCAAACATGGGATGTACCACCAACACCACCACCTCCGTCACCAAGCATCTCCATTATGTCACACGGCAGAGTTCAGCTCTCCATCTCACAAACATTTGAGAGAAAGCATAAATTCCCACCTAGCCACCCTCGATCCCTGGCCCTGAATGCCAGCATTTCTAAACTACTGGCCTATGAAATGCTGTCATTCAGGCTGGCCGCCACTACTTCTCCAGGAGAGCCGTGCCTTCCCTGCACAACCAAGTATCCGATAAAATCAAGTGTGCACTGCGCAACGCCATCTGTGGTAAGGTCCACCTAACCCTAACTGCACACTGGGTAAATGTAGTGGCGGCTGGGCCCCAGGCGGAGAGTTCTTTGGCGCACGTTCTTCCGCCGCCAAGGATCGCAGGGCAACATTCTTTGCCTCCTGTAGCCTCCTCCTTCTACTCGGCTTCCTCCTTCTTCCATCTGCTCATCCAGTCAGCCACACACCTTCACCACCAACTTCAGCACAGCCCGGGGTAAACGTCAGCAGGCCATTCTGAAACTCATATGTTTGGAGGACAGGCCCCACACCGCACAGGAGTTGTGGCGGGGTATAGAGCAACAGACCGACGAGTGGTCGCTGCCAGTCAGCCTCAAGCCTGGCCTGGTGGTGTGCGATAATGGGCGAAATCTCGTTGCAGCTCTGGGACTAGCCGGTTTGACGCACATCTCTTGCCTGGCGCATGTGCTGAATTTGGTGGTGCAGAAGTTCATTCACAACTACCCTGACATGTCAGAGCTGCTGCATAAAGTGCGGGCCGTCTGTGCGCGCTTCCGGCGCTCACATCCTGCCGCTGCTCGCCTGTCTGCGCTACAGCGGCCTTCCCGCTCACCGCCTCATATGCGACGTGCCCACCAGGTGGAACTCCACCTTGCACATGCTGGACAGACTGTGCGAGCAGCAGCAGGCCATAGTGGAGTTTCAGCTGCAGCACGCACGGGTCAGTCGCACTGCGGAACAGCACCACTTCACCACCAATGACTGGGCCTCCATGCGAGACCTGTGTGCCCTGTTGCGCTGTTTCGAGTACTCCACCAACATGGCCAGTGGCGATGACGCCGTTATCAGCGTTACAATACCACTTCTATGTCTCCTTGAGAAAACACTTAGGGCGATGATGGAAGAGGAGGTGGCCCAGGAGGAGGAGGAGGAAGAGGGGTCATTTTTAGCACTTTCAGGCCAGTCTCTTAGAAGTGACTCAGAGGGAGGTTTTTTGCAACAGCAGAGGCCAGGTACAAATGTGGCCAGACAGGGCCCACTACTGGAGAACGAGGAGGACGAGGATGAGGAGGAGGTGGAGGAGGATGAGGATGAAGCATGTTCACAGCGGGGTGGCATCCAACGCAGCTCGGGCCCATCACTGGTGCGTGGCTGGGGGGAAACACAGGACGATGACGATACGCCTCCCACAGAGGACAGCTTGTCCTTACCTCTGGGCAGCCTGGCTCACATGAGCGACTACATGCTGCAGTGCCTGCGCAACGACAGCAGAGTTGCCCACATTTTAACGTGTGCGGACTACTGGGTTGCCACCCTGCTGGATCCCCAGTACAAAGACAATGTGCCCACCTTACTTCCTGCACTGGAGCGTGATAGGAAGATGCACGAGTGCAAGCGCACGTTGGTAGACGCGCTACTGAGAACATTCCCAAATGTCACAGGGGAACCAGTGGAAGCCCAAGGCGAAGGCAGAGGAGGAGCAAGAGGTCGCCAACGCAGCTGTGTCACGGCCAGCTCCTCTGAGGGCAGGGTTAGCATGGCAGAGATGTGGAAAAGTTTTGTCACCACGCCACAGCTAACTGCACCACCACCTGATACGGAACGTGTTAGCAGGAGGCAACATTTCACTAACATGGTGGAACAGTACCTGTGCACACCCCTCCACGTACTGACTGATGGTTCGGCCCCATTCAACTTCTGGGTCTCCAAATTGTCCACGTGGCCAGAGCTAGCCTTTTATGCCTTGGAGGTGCTGGCCTGCCCGGCGGCCAGCGTTTTGTCTGAACGTGTATTCAGCACGGCAGGGGGCGTCATTACAGACAAACGCAGCCGCCTGTCTACAGCCAATGTGGACAAGCTGACGTTCATAAAAATGAACCAGGCATGGATCCCACAGGACCTGTCCATCCCTTGTGCAGATTAGATATTAACTACCTCCCCTTAACAATATATTATTGTACTCCAGGGCACTTCCTCATTCAATACTATTTTTTTCATTTTACCATTATATTGCGGAGCAACCCAAAGTTGAATGAACCTCTCCTCTGTCTGGGTGCCGGGGCCTAAATATGTGACAGTGGCCTGTTCCAGTGTTGGGTGACGTGAAGACTGATTCTCTGCTATGGGACCTCTCCCAATTGATATTGGTTAATTTTTATTTATTTTATTTTATTTTAATTCATTTCCCCATCCACATTTGTTTGCAGGGGATTTACCTACATTTTGCTGGCTTTTGCAGCCCTCTAGCCCTTTCCTGGGCTATTTTACAGCCTTTTTAGTGCCAAAAAGTTTGGGTCCCCATTGACTTCGGCTGAACTTCTCGAACCCAAACATCCAGGTGTTCGCTCAACTCTAATTCTGTACTGATCCTGAGTTACATCCTGTATTATACTCCAGAGCTGCACTCGCTATTCTGCTGGTGCAGTCACTGTGTACATACATTACTTATCCTGTACTGATCCTGAGTTACATCCTGTATTATACTCCAGAGCTGCACTCACTATTCTGCTGGTGCAGTCACTGTGTACATACATTACTTATCCTGTACTGATCCTGAGTTGCATCCTGTATTATACTCCAGAGCTGCACTCACTATTCTGCTGGTGCAGTCACTGTGTACATACATTACTTATCCTGTACTGATCCTGAGTTACATCCTGTATTATACTCCAGAGCTGCACTCACTATTCTGCTGGTGCAGTCACTGTGTACATACATTACATTACTTATATTGTACTGATCCTGAGTTACATCCTGTGTTATACTCCTGAGCTGCACTCACTATTCTGCTGGTGCAGTCACTGTGTACATACATTACTTATCCTGTGCTGATCCTGAGTTACATCCTGTATTATACTCCAGAGCTGCACTCACTATTCTGCTGGTGGAGTCACTGTGTACATACATTACTTATCCTGTACTGATCCTGAGTTACATCCTGTATTATACTCCAGAGCTGCACTCACTATTCTGCTGGTGCAGTCACTGTGTACATACATTACTTATCCTGTACTGATCCTGAGTTACATCCTGTATTATACTCCAGAGCTGCACTCACTATTCTGCTGGTGCAGTCACTGTGTACATACATTACTTATCCTGTACTGATCCTGAGTTACATCCTGCATTATACTCCAGAGCGGCACTCACTATTCTGCTGGTGCAGTCAATATGTACATACATTACTTATCCTGTACTGAGTAGTATATTGGTCTAAATTTTACTGAAATAATAGTGCTCAAATTGGCCTGAAAATTTGTATATGAGACTCTGAGGTCTCCCGGGACTTATATTTTCCTTTCTTGTCTTTCAAAAGAACCTCTCTGCAGGCAGCCATGCTGGCTGGTGCTGGCTGGTGACTGCTTGTAGAGATGTTCTGTGCTTCTTTGTGCTGCTTGTTTCCTTGCTGTGACTTGTGGTGCACCATTACAGAACTCAGTGCTTCTCCAGTGAAGAAGAACATCTGGGACTGCTGCAGTTATTGTCTTGCTTGCAGTAGTTCCAGATCCCTAATGCACCCTACCCAATGTCTCAATCCTTGTCCCTGTCCCACTCCCCTCCTCCACTTTGGCAGACGCCGGTTTATCCGTGAGAGTTTTTTGTCTGTTTTTTTCCCCCAGCTCTACACCTCTTTTTCTGCATGCTAGCTGTGATACATGCCTGATCAGCATTTGGGGCTAATTTAATGCAAATTTTTTAAACATCTGTGCTAATTTTTTGCAGTTTATTTTTCAAAAAGAAGAAATTGTAGTTAGAGGTTTATACATATACACTCACCTAAAGAATTATTAGTGCCCCCATACTAATACGGTGTTGGACCCCCTTTTGCCTTCAGAACTGCCTTAATTCTACGTGGCATTGATTCCACAAGGTGCTGATAGCATTCTTTAGAAATGTTGGCCCATATTGATAGGAGAGCATCTTGCAGTTGATGGAGATTTGAGGGATGTACATCCAGGGCACGAAGCTCCCGTTCCACCACATCCCAAAGATGCTCTATTGGGTTGAGATCTGGTGACTGTGGGGCCATTTTAGTACAGTGAACTCATTGTCATGTTCAAGAAACAAATGTGAGATGATTGGAGCTTTGTGACATGGTGCATTATCCTGCTGGAAGTAGCCATCAGAGGATGGACACATGTTCTCATTCTGTTTACGCCAAATTCGGACTCTACCATTTGAATGTCTCAACAGAAATCGAGACTCATCAGACCAGGCAACATTTTTCCAGTCTTCAACAATCCAATTTTGGTGAGCTCGTGCAAATTGTAGCCTCTTTTTCCTATTTGTAGTGGAGATGAGTGGTACCCGGTGGGGTCTTCTGCTGTTGTAGCCCATCCGCCTCAAGGTTGTGCGTGTTGTGGCTTCACAAATGCTTTGCTGCAGACCTCGGTTGTAACGAGTGGTTATTCCAGTCAACGTTGCTCTTCTATCAGCTTGAATCAGTCGGCCCATTCTCCTCTGACCTCTAGCATCCACAAGGCATTTTTGCCCACAGGACGGCCGCATACTGGATGTTTTTCCCTTTTCACACCATTCTTTGTAAACCCTAGAAATGGTTGAGCGTGAAAATCCCAGTAACTGAGCAGATTGTGAAATACTCAGACCGGCCCGTCTGGCACCAACAACCATGCCACGCTCAAAATTGCTTAAATCACCTTTCTTTCCCATTCTGACATTCAGTTTGGAGTTCAGGAGATTGTCTTGACCAGGAGCACCCCCCTAAATGCATTGAAGCAACTGCCATGTGATTGGTTGACTAGATAATTGCATTAATGAGAAATAGAACAGGTGTTCCTAATAATTCTTTAGGTGAGTGTATATAGGTCTCTATATTTCTATTATTGTTGAGCGAATCAAAGTGGGAACGTGATATGACCCATAATGCCATGCAGACAGCCAATCAGCGGCTAGCCAGCCCTGTGATGTCACAGCCCAATAAAAATCCTCATCCAGCACGGTCTCCACTATTTCACTCTGAGACAGCGGTGAAAAGCGCTAGCGACAGGGAGTCTGAAAGCTTTTAATGGTAGAGTATTGGATCGGGACACTGTAGGGAGAGCATAGGGAGACTACATGGACAGCGCAGGCTCAGTTTAACCACCCCATGCATCTTGCTGAACTGCTGACACAATCCCAGTTAATTGGTTAGTTTATATATAGAATTACTGTGTCTCAGTATTAAAGTGCAGTGTAATATATCGCCGTCTGCAACTTGTTGAACCACTGGCACTAGAGATGAGGGAAGTTTTAAAAAAAACATTGATTCAGACGATTCACTGAAGTTTTTCAGGAAATTTGATTCATTTCTGAATTAATTTGTCACAAATCACCTGTCCTGCCTCTTACTTTTGCTGCTTCCTCTGCTCTGGAAGTAACGCATGCTGCCGTCCCTGCTCCGCTTTCCAGAGAAGATGAGCTTTTTGAGGACAGGGAGCTGCTACAGGCCAGCACAGACTTGGAGGAGAGGTCCGCTGCTGACTCCTCTAGTTGTGCAACTATCAATGATACACCGTCTGCTACCCAGGAGACTACCAGATGACCCCGACAGACCGTGGCAGTATACAGTGGTGATGGAGGCCCTCCGAGTCCCTTGCGCAAATGGCCAGATGCGTGCTTTCTTGTTTGTGTAGTGACAGCTGCATTGCCAGGATTTGGCAGAGGGAGGACTACTGGCTCTCCACATTGTTAGAGCCTCGCTACCAGTAAAAAAATGGGGGCATTGTTTAGACCTTCTGAGAGGGATGCAAAATGGACTACTAGAGACATGCTGTGTAGTCAGTTGGTCACTGCCTACTTGCCCGTCCTCACGCATATCTCACCATGTCACCTAGAGTCTACGATGAGCAGCATCACATTTACATTTTTCAAAAGGATATGCAGTCACTGGGCCTTGGTATCACACTGCTGTTGTTGGGTTCTGCACCTACTGTTTCTGCTGTATGCCACTGATGCTCCCCCCCCACCGTGTCATTGGGTCACTATTGTTACTGCCACTGCTGTTGGCCCCCACACCCACTCTGTTATGGGGCCACTGTTGTCCCTGTTTGTCCGTGTTGACATCATAGTTTATTTTTCCCTTCTTCTAAACCGTCAGAAAAACTGAAAAAAAGGATCCTGTATTTTAAGCATCTGCATGGCCGCTTTCATACGGTCAGTATTTGGTCAGTATTTTATCAGAATTTGTAAGCCAAAAGCAGGAGTGGGTCCAAAACATGCAAGTATTTCCATTACATTTTATCTCTGTTTTGGACCCACTCCTGTTTTTGGCTTACAAATTCTGATAAAATACTGACCAAATACTGACCGTATGAAAGCGGCCATGCAGATGCTTAAAATACAGGACTGCTGCTGCCCCCACCTCCCCACTATATCATGGGCTTCGGCTGCTGATGCCGACTGTCTCCACTCTGTCAAGGGTCCACTACTGCTGCCGCCACCATCCCCACTCTGTTATGGCCACTACTGCTGCTACCATCATCCCCACTCTGTTATGGCCACTACTTCTGCCACCGTTCCTACTCTGTCATGAGGCCACTATTGTCACAGTTACTGCCACTGCTGCTGCAGACACCATCCCCACTCTGCCATGGGGCCACTACTACTGCTGCCATCATTCGCACTCTGTGATGGGGCCCCTACTTCTGCTGCCACCATCCCAATTCTGTCATGGAGCCATTGCTGTCACTGACACCTTCCCCACTCTGTCATGGGGCCTCTACTGCTGCTGCTGTCATTCTGTCATGGGGCCAATTTTGTCACTGTCACTGCCACAGCTCTCCTCACTCTGTTATTGGGCCACTACTTGAATCCTGGGACACTGCACCAAGCCTCCCAATTTTTGGACGGTCAAGGAGGGACACTTATGGTTCATTGTGCGAAAGATCCATTTTTCCGTCATATTTATACACTGCGATAGTTTTATTTTATTCAATAGCACCAAAATTATCTGGATGTAGAAGCTTATAAAATCCAAATTCCATATTATTCCAAATAATGAAATAATATA